>NC_064871.1:81923029-82228654 GCF_943734695.1 Anopheles maculipalpis
CGAGCGCTGTTTAGCGATTATTCATCGCTCGGCAGAATTGTTGTTACAGAACCGTAGCTGAAAATGCAGGAAGCTTAAATAAAACAACGCAACGAAACAGCGCAGCACCGTATATCATCTGGCCGACGAAAAGGCATTCATCGCGACGACTCCCCGAACCCGGCGAACACAATGGGAAGCGTGTGGAAGCGGTTGCAGCGCGTCAACAAGCGGGCGGCCAAGTTTTCCTTTACCGTGTCCTACCATGAGCTGTTCATGGAGACGACCGCCAAATGGTAAGCGTTCGTGGTTGTTTCTTCCTTAGTAATACAAATCATTTCGCTTTCTTACTTGTAGCTCGAGCAACCTTTTCCCGGTGGCACACATAGGAAATTAAATATAACAAATTGATTCATTACGGGGAATGTTGCAGCCTTTAAGGCATTTCACCCACAACCCACAAATGAGAGGGCTTTCCGTTGTGTTACCTCGGACCAACCCGTGTAGACACGTAATCGCACGCTTCGGAAATGAACATCATAATTTTCTATACCATCATCGTCATCAGCGGAACAACATGTATAGCGTCATCAACGTGTCTCTCGCGTCACCGTCGATGTAGGATGCAGTTCCGTTGCGTCTTGTTTTGTTTATCTTTTGCCCGTCTTGTGGAACGCCTCTCGTTGCTTTTTCACACCCTCGAATGTCTCCCCCCAAAAGATAGGAGCGTGACAGAGACAGGGGTTTTGGGTTATTTTCTTTCCACCCGCATATGGCGGACAATCGGCTGCTACAGAGGTTGGCAAACATACAAGTTGTTTGTGGTTCGTATCCGTTCATGTGTGGGCCTTTGGGCTTTATATAGTATTTTTATCTAGTTACATATGAACTTGGGTCAAATAGTAACCTAGCAACATGGACCACTTGCTAGCTGAGCAGAAGCATTCAGGAGCAAATACAAGTGTTTTGTTGGTAAACAGTTTATCATACATTTTTGGTATATTAAAAAAAATTGTTAAACGTTTTGTTTTCAGTTTTATCTTCTTGAAAACATTCTTTGCTTATCCCTGGACCACTGGAGTCGTACTGGTTCGATGCGATGTCGGAAGATGAATTAGAACGAACACCCCGAGGGCCGGCAATTCCCCCCGGGTGGGTAGGGGATGGAGTTAGTCGATTTTTTATTTTTGGATGATGACGCGTGTTACTCCTCCCGGGGGCTTCCACACGTTCGTTTTGGATAAATATCCAAGCTACATGGCCGTGCTTCGGGTCGTCTTTAGGCAACAACTCTTCAAGCTTGCATGTCAATTCTGTCGATGCACAAATTGCTTTTTTGTTTTGTGGTCAATTTATTTTTATTTCCAAATGAAGAACCGACCGATTGGACGATTTATTATTGCTTGGCGCAGTATGGTAGGGTACACTCGCGGGTGGGAAGGCTTGCAGTTTGTATTTATTTTTAAAAATTTCCGTTTTTCATTTGCGTCTGACAGGGAAGTATTGTTCAATTTCGTTCGTTTTGCGCGCCGGAATCCGTGTCCCGAATGCATTTTCATTAGCTGGTGCGTCCTTGGGTTCGGAATCGGCCAAGCTCACCACCGAACGCGGTTGTAAAGATGATGAGATTTTCATTTTCATTTCGTTCTCCAACGATCCGTGAATAAAACATGCAACGGCGCCCCTTCTTGCTCATCGCTCATCGGGTTGTTGGAAAATCGTAAAGCACACACTCAGTCACAGTGATGCGATCCTATAGCATGCTGGAATTAACGAAATAAGCCATGAATTTCCAATGCACTCCAATGCGATCGCTGTCTGTGAATGCGCTCGCGCTATACATGGATCCCATTCCTCTGGTGCTGCAACCGAACAGCACAGCAAATCCTCCCTTGCGGGTCAGAGGCCTTCCGGAACACAATCGCATTGCAGCTCCGTAAAGTACGGAGAGGTCATCTGATGCGTTTGTGGTTAATTCATTATCATCATTAAGTATGTAGTGACGTGAGGGGGAGGGGGGGGGGGCACACTACGGGCGAATCACTGAGTTGTGTGGAGAGTCTCAAAATGGAACAAAGGCTACGGCTGCCCTCAGTGATTGTTGTTGATGCTTGCTGCTGGTACTGCTGTATCGCGCTCCGGAAGCCACTTGAAGTTGGATGGCTGAGAGAGTTTTTCCTGCCTGCCCAGTTTTATCTTCACCCAGTTTTGGGCTGGAAGAAATGATAAAGAACAGAAAATGAAATAAATCAGAATTAAACACATTTGTTGGTTTTTGGTGTGGTGGATTCCGGAGAAAATAAGCAGGAAATGAGACGAATCGTTCTTTGTTTTTGCAACTCACCTATAAAATTAGCTTCATTTTATTTTTAATGAGGTCTTGTTTGGCGATTTATTTTTGCTTACCAGTTCTGCTTAGCTAGATATTCAATGTTGTATAAAGGGAGGAAGGTTTAGCAAGAATTTGATCAAGATTTAGTCGTCGCAATTTTAATAATATTTAATTTCGTTCCAACAACTCCTTAAAGTCTCCATTAATACAGGAAGTAAAGCCATTAATAAAGGAATTAAATTGTTATTAAAAATTGTGCACAACGAACCTTATTTGTGTTCTTGAAAGCTTGACAATCTGATGACGGAAAACTATTTGCTTTTCTGTAATGGATACAATTGTTAAAACAATTTTTTACAATTTATTTTTGATCTTCTTTGGAGATAATTAATATTCTCCACGAAATGGCGATAATTTGACTTATCATAGCGATATGTAAATTATCAATATTCTGACTGATGCTGACGGGATCTAATCGGACGCAAGCATCCGCTGCTGGTGTGCAAATCATCCGAAGGAATGACCGATCCCGAACTCTCGCGCGGTTCCTTGTTGCTCAGAAGGATAGTCTTTCTCCTGACAACATGTTGGGACGGCGAGGTTCTCCAGTTTCGTTAAGGTATTAGAGTTAACCTTTTTCCGAGACTATCTAGGAGATGTATTTGACGGCGGGCCACAGTTGAAGCAGTTTTTAGTTTAGTTTAGCAGCAGTTGAAGCATTCTTTTTAATTCTTCCGAAGAAACGGGGAAGCCCTGCTGGAGTGCGGGACCAACATCCGTAGCGAAAGCAACAAAAAATAAAGACTACAAAGAAGTTGTTTAATTGAAGCGAACAACGTTCTTCAAAATTTAATTCGATTTTATTTTATAAAACAAACCTTGTAAACAAAGAGAACGATACTGTTAGCTACAAGATGCCAGAAATGACAGACCTCTCGAGGCTTTGGTGCCAAAGAAGGAGCAGAATTATACTAACTACCTAAGTATTTTCTTTCAAAATATATAATCTTTCCGTGGATTATGCATTCTATCAATAACTAGGATTTTTTTTAAAGGTCGAATAGTGATGTCCCATTACTCTATCTTAAAATACTGTCGCATATATTGGTTGAGGTTACTTGTTTCCGCTTCCAACTGTTCTAATTGTTTCATTTGTCTGTCTTTCCACCCGCGACCTGATTGTTTTCCATCACTTCCATCTTAATGATTCATTAATTGAATTTCCCAACTGCAACGCAACTCTACAATTTGGTATCGTCTCACCCGGCGAATCAAATTTTGCACATTGCGCAAACCCCTCAATCAGTGGAAAACAAATCAATTAAGCGTCAATCGACAACATGCCACCGACCGGCAAGGCGCCTTCGCGCACGCGCTTAAATTGCTAAAAAAAAGAAGATAGTCCCCAGTCGGAATTGATTTCATTAACTTATAACCCGCACTTTCGTTGCTTTTGTTTCCCATCGTTTTGCTTTGATAGGCGCCCCAACAAATTGCATGTCGTGTGGACACGCCGTTCGCGCCGCGTCCATTCGAGCGCATTGGAATGGCAACCGGATCTAATCAACCCGCTCAGCAGCACCATGTCCTGGCCGATGCCGGACAACCACACGATCGCCGTAACGCTCTTCAAAGACATCCGGACGCACGAGCTGGAGGATAAGGATTGGACGTTCGTGCTGGAGGATGTATCGCAGCTTGGGAAGAAGAGAGCACTCGCATCGGCCACCATCAACATGCGCAAGTACGCCAGTATTGAGTCAACCCAGCAAACGTTCACACTGCGATTGCGCCCAGTTTCGAAGAAAATACTAGCGGCCAACTTGGAACTAACGCTCAGTTGTGTGTTTCTTCGCGAGGGGAAAGCGACCGATGAGGACATGCAGAGCATCATCTCGCTAATGTCGGTGAACAATGTTTCCGACATTGCACCGCTCGACGATCTCGAGGACATTCCGGACCTGGAGAATTCGATCGACTTTTCCGAGAACATGTCAGAGCTTACAAATCAACTCGAGCAACTGACGACGAGTCTAAACAGCTCGGAACTACTAACACCGATGAGCGGTGTACCATCGTTGCTTTCCGACGATCAAACACCGATCGTATGTGGATCACGCGAAATGTTCCTGGATATGTTGCAAGACCGAGAGGACGAAGCAAAACGAGAATTGGACGAGAATGAAAACAAGCACTCACTACACCGACCGAAAGAGGAGGGAAGTGGTGAGTTGGGTGCACAAACATCATCGTCTCCTAGTCAAAAGGAAACCGAAGCGAGCCACAGCATCCCCGAAACGGTACGTGCGTTAGCAGAGCGGGAAGATGAAGAGGAGGACCAGCTAGACAAACAACTGGACGCGCTGGGAGTTTTAGAAGATGAAGAGGATAATGACGATGCTTCCGGACGTTCTACGCCGATCGTCGCGGCATCACATCGTTTGCCAACACCGGAACCAATTGCAATACAAACGGAGAAGAAATCGTCTTCACCCGAGCCACCGAAAGCTTCACCCTACGATGGTAAATCGTTCAACAGCAGTCGATCGGATCTTAAACCGCTTAACTTAGTCAAGAGCTACGATAATGAACCGACTGAAGTGGACAAGCACAGCACAACCGCATCCGAACGGGAAGCGGAAGAAACTGCGGATGTATCGTTGGTTCCACCGATACGGACGGTACCGTTGCCACTATCGGCCGGTGGAGAACTGTTGAAACCGCTTGGAACGTTGAAGGATAGTACACCTGGGCAGGATTTGCTCGAATGGTGCAAAGAGGTGACGAAAAACTACAATGGCGTAAAGGTGACAAATTTGACCACGAGTTGGCGCAACGGGATGGCGTTCTGTGCGGTGATACATCATTTTTATCCTAATCTTATGTAAGTATTTGGTTTATTTTGGTCTAAAAGTTTCATTTCCTCGTGTCCAAAATGGTGCTTCGATTAATGCTCAACAATCATTTTATTCTTGTAAGATTGTCCACATTAGTGATTGAACAAAATTAAGATTTCTTCTGCTCAATAAAGCTATAGCTATCAAACTCCAGAATGGATTTGGACTGTATTTCGAGTTCCGTATTGTTATAAACATGTAGACGTGCGACATCTCGATTATCTAACATTTTTATTATATTTTTTTCAGTGACATGACTAAACTGTCCCCTGGAAATGTGATCGAAAACTGTCGTACGGCGTTCGATGCGGCGGAGAAGCTTGGCATTCCGAGAGTGATTGAACCGCGTGACATGAATTTGCTTGCCGTGCCGGATAAGCTGGCCGTTATGACGTACCTTTATCAGCTGCGTGCACACTTTACCGGCCATCAGCTAGAAGTTCAATCTATCGGTAAGGATACTTTGTTTAGCATTTGCTAGGATAAATGTTCCATCAGTGTTTAAAAAAAAAAAAAGGAAAAAGAGTCTTGCATAAGTTCCTTCCCGTCTAACCATGCCCAATTACCCATTCAAGATGGCAACGTTAGCCCCTGCCGGGCTTGTGGCCGTGCAGCTCAACAGGCATTATGTTCTTATCATTCCCAAACGAAGATTTCCGGTGAAGATGGTGGAGGTACAGCGTGACATTGGTTTTTGTTGCGAGAATACGAGTGATTTCTTTTTTGAGTTGAATTTTTTAAATTAACTTTCTACAGAATCTGGGAAGGAGGACTCACAGATTTTGTTGTAGTAAGGGGTTTGTTTGGAGTTTTTTTGTCATTTATTCATTTACGAACACTTTGCAACAACTACTTTCGACCATAACCATAACAAGAGTGACGATTTGATTGTAGTTTGAATATTTTATCAATTTTTAAACATATTGTTTTTGCAAAACAACACAAGAACGTTTCAATGCTTTAAAAATAACATCTAATGCATCGGTCAAGCTCTGTACTAAATCATCTTCAATACGTAATTTTATATCGTATAACCTTTTTAAATAATTCTACTAATTATAATCCTCCATTCTTGCAGGTGAAACAACGGACGATTCCAGCTACGTGATTGGTAACTACAAATCCGACAAACTGTGTAAAAATCTGCTCAACCTAACCGATATCATCACGCCCAATAATGACGATCCGTTGGGAACCAAGCCATCCGTCGATTCGAAGGCAGCCCTGCTGGCCAACTCCAAGCACTTGCTGGGACGCGTACTATCCCCTACCAAAGATAAGCTGCCCAACTTTCCCTTTAGCCTGCTGGACGGGCCACTCGGTCCGGGTCATGTGGTCAGCAATGGGCCCAGCACCGACGAGCATAGTAACGGTAGTAAGCCAACGAATGGTTTAGCGGGTGGCCATCATCAAAGCAGTGTAGATAGTACCAATTCTTCTACCACAGTGAATGAGGAAGAAAGTGCGGAAAATCGAAACGTTGCTACAACGGTTGATAGCGGCATCAGTACAACGACTGTGAATGGAAATAGCGCTAGTCCCAAGGAAGAAGATGACGGTAGAACTGACACTAGCACCGCACAGGATGATGGAACGTCCTCCTCGGATGCCCAAAGACGTGCCCAAATGGAAAGCAAATTACAACAGGCTGGTGGTGATGATGAAGAAATTCAAACGTTGCCTCAAACGTTGGACATAAATAAGGCGAACGTAAGTATCTTTGATCTGGAGGAAAAAAGCTTCCGATGTGTGAGAAAAAAACTCAGCAGAGATTTTCTTTTTGAGTGTGTGTTTGAGCTTGTGTTACAAAACGTTTGGGTTTGGAGTTTTTTTTATTGTTTATATTTATATGTAGAGTTACCACATAAGCAACACACAAGTAAGTGCGCCTTTTTTTGGTTGCAGTGATTGATTACTTTTCTTTAGATTAATTTATTCTCGAATTGTTTTAATCATTTGTTCATCAAATACTGTTCTGTACATATTCTACTCAACATATCGATTCGCAAAATGGGTTTGTATTACGTTTTTTTTTTCTTTTACCTTTTTTGGCTTTGTTTGCGGTTCCTGATTTTAGAAATTGATTTTACGGCACAAAGAAATGAGTGAACGGGCCAAACTCATGATAGAACGGCTTAGATCATCGCACGTAGATAGCAAAGGTGACAAGGATGCAGTAAGTGTTTTGTTTTCGTTTTTTTAAATACTTTTTTGTTCCCTTTTTATGTTTGTTTTTTTGTGTATTATAATTTTGTAAAAAAAATTTTTTAATTTAAATTATATAAACAGTATTCTAGGAATGCTCCTCAAAAATATAAGCATTTTTATTTTAGTGGTTTGACTAACCTGAGCGTTTTGTTTGCCATTTTTGCTTCGTTTGTCGCAACCCATTGCCATTGAAAGGCCGAACGACAGGCCCGACTACGTGAGGAGGCCCGGAAATTAATTGCCGGAGCAAAGCTAAAACTGTCCGGACTCGATTCGCCATCCTCCCCGACGAAGCTGTTTCCCTCGTCCGGTAGTCGTCAGGGGGCTCCACTTTCTCCGGATCGAGCCATCTCACCCATCAACAATGGTTCCGAGTTTATCTTTCCCACCGGTCATCATCACACTCACAGAAAGGATGTGTTTTCACCCGGCCAGCAGGATGGAACAAACGGGAAGGATAGTAATGGTCACAACTACAAGTCGACGGACTCGAATCATCATTTACTGAAGCGTGGTACACCGTCGCCGAGCAAGTTGATAGAGTTTATGGGACCAAAGAGTGAGGATGATGGTGGACAGGTAGGTTTTTGAATGGGAATTGCGTTCGTTTTGGATTGGTTTGTGTTTCGAAAAGCTTCACAAACATGAATTAAGCAAAGAATTAAAATGATAAGCGATCCTAATGCTAATAAAAATTATCGTTTGATTGTCCCTCACAGGTGGAACGTGTAAACTACATTCAAAGTGAGCTTAACAAATTGGAACGCGAGCAGGAAGCTATCGATCTGAAAGCAAATGCTCTCGAAAAGAAACTACGCGCTGTGATGGGTGGAACGATGACAAGTAAGCTTGCGCCAAGACATTCAAATAAATTTATTATTAAATCGCTTCTTTTAATCTCAACCATCCCTTACAGACGTTTCCGAAACCGAAGACCAACTGATGTCACAATGGTTCACGCTGGTAAACAAAAAGAACGCACTACTTAGGCGGCAAATGCAGCTTAATCTACTGTAAGTGTTACTCTAGCTGGATAAGATCGATAAGAGCACCATATCTAGTCTTGAAAACAACTGATTTTATCACTTATATGGGCTATATGACCATTCGTAATAATGAAAGATCGCATTTTTGTAGTTGCATATCTTGCCTATACACTGAGCTTTGGTTATTTCTTCAAATGTGTTAATCCTCTTCTTATTTTTTAAAGGTTTAGTATGTTTATTCACTCTATGTTTAGCCTTGCTATTCTTATTTCGCTCATTGTATTCATTTTGAGATCTGATTGTGGTGGTTTCATCGTTTTTAGGGGCATTTTTTCAATATGGTTTCAGATATTTTAACCTGTTTTTTCTTACATCTTTTTCCAACAGTGAACAAGAGAATGATCTTGAGAAAAAGTACGAAATGCTTAACATGGAGCTGCGAGCAGCCCTCTCGATCGAGGACTGGCAAAAGACGGAAGAGCAGCGCGAGAAGGAAGCACTACTGCTGACGGAATTGGTGGCAATCGTCGACAAGCGGAATGAGTTGGTGCAGAACTTGCACAGTCAGGAACAAGCGTAAGTTCTACGGAGAAGTGTTCAAAATGTACTTAGGATGGATCATTAATAATTAACGTTGAAATGTGTCGTTTAATTGCAGCATTGAAGATGACGATGAAATTGAAAGAAAGCTAGAAACGGTAGATATTAACCAAAAGGACGAAAAGTGTATCATCCAGTGAACTGGTAATTTTTTTTAAATTTTTCCTTTTTTTAAAATACTTTTAAATTCTCGTTTCAAACTTGTTTTTCAGATTTCTGCTTTTCCTTTCTGTTTGGAGAAAGATTTACAATTTACCGTGACAATTCTGGGGGGACGCAAACACATCCGCGACGCTCGTACAAGTACAATCATCGTTTAGCACACGACCGCCACATACCAGCAGCCTATTATAACAAAAAAACAAACCAACTTACTAGTAGAGAGACATTTCCGTTCCGGGTTTTGAATTCCGTTTTCGTAATCAATTCCGTCCGTTGATATACACGCGTTCCGTGCGTGCGCGCTTATTTGTGTGTCCGTGTGTGTTGTTTAGTGCGTGTGTATAATATGAACAAGTGCTTGTATTTATATTGAACAGGCAAATGGTAGTTGTGTTTTGAAGGATGTGAACCACCTGAGCTGATTATTTAAACAATTTCGTCGCGTAGATCGATCGATCGTGTTTGATCGTATGAGTTCAATAACCTCGCTCGTAATGCAATAATACTGGCGGTGTGGGAGACATGAGCTAAGAGCCAGTTTATATCAAAGAACGAGCAGGAAGAACCTACACGATTTGGAATGTACAATCGTTTTGATTTCGCATGCTTTTCGTACCAATGTACGAATGTCTTACAATTTCATGACAAACCATTTGTGTGCGTATATTTGTTAAATGTTCCCCACTAACCAATTCTTGTTCGGCTTTATGCGACGTAAAATTTAAACAAGCAAAACAAAACAAAAACTCTGCCAATGGAAACTAGAAACGGAGGTCCCAAGTGCAAACGCTTCTATTTATTGCAATAATACGTTAGTCTGTACAGCTTTTGCTATTAAGTTTTCGTTATCCTCTTTACATCGGAATGTTTTATTTGTTCTTTTTTTTTCTTTTGGAAGCGATTCAGTTCAGATACCCGGCAAGGAAATGGAACAGAGCAACGCGAACAAATCCTACTACTTACTAATAAAAGTAGGATCAGAAGGTGTTAGGTGTAGGACGAGGGGGGGGCTAACCACTAAAGTAAAGTAAACTTATTCAAAGTGATATTAGTACGAGGCAAATTGAGTGAGCGTTTTTTACATATGATATGATTAGAATCGTTTTATTACTAATGCTCCCGCGAAGCTGCCTTTTCATCAAAAGTAAAGAAAAAAAAAGATTGGCAAATATTCGCGTGTGAGAGAAACAAAACTAAAAACATCCTAAAACGGGATTTCCATTTTATCTATCTTATTGAAGGGATAGGGCTCTTATCTTGTCTAGCTTTTCCTCTACCTAATGAAGTAGTTTTCATCTAGTTTAAGTAATTCTGTTTTTAGGGTCTTGCCGTGGATTGGTTACTGTGTACGTATATTTGAACGTAGTGTGACACACCATAGAATTAATGAGACCCGTACATTTAATTTCTGTACTAGCCGTAACCAGGAAAGATAATGAGTGGTGGCCACAGTATGTTGAGTGATTATGTTAGGTGTGCAACAAGGTAACGTTCAAGATTTTCCCTTCAACGATAACGGACATTTATCGCCATCAGGATTGGATAAAACCTTGTTTTGTCTACTTATGTCCTTCTTCCTTTTTGACACGTCAAATTGAATTGTGGCTTTAATTGTTTGTGTTTAACCTTACCTGGAGAGTTCGACCTGCATATTGTTCGGGGACGACGATCCAAATAGGATTTAATACCATTTCCTTCAAGCCACTGGTTTGCTCCGTATCTATTTGCACATCAAACTTCACTTCGATTTATTTAAGCTATCAAAAAAGCTTGATACAAGATTTTACTTCTGGAAAGTATATGTACCGGCTTCTAATCTTGTGCATTACTTACAACCAACTGTTTATAACAGAGTCCGTAAAATAATTTGATTTCTCATCTCAATATCTACACCGCTATACCGATATAATGTCGAGAGAAAATATTCTAGTCACAGCGAAATGGAATTACCAATTTTTTTTTCTCCATATTTTCTCTGCCGTTCGTCGTATGTTGTGTCTCGTAACAGGTGTAAGAAAGGGTAGAGGCTTAACTTGAAACTTTTAAATTGCTACTTTACAACCTACTGGTGACGGGAGGACTGGTTACTTTGAGCGATTAAATGTTTAGTATACAAGATTAATAGATTACTACTACTTATTAGCCCGCCATTTTCTTCAATTCAGCTTACAAGGATATAGAAATGGGAAGTGAAAAATCGACGAACGAAATGAGGGTTTAAATGGTTTATCCTACAGCCAAAGACAATGATTTGTGCAAGGTAAAAGAAAGTTATGAAGTTGAAGTTTTAATTTTTTCTAAAATACTAATTTTCAACTGTCAGCGCTCAATATGAAAGAGATTTTTAGCTTATCGATAGTAAGGATAATAACGACAATGTGTGCACACACCTACATTGCATATGAATATTTTGCTTTACTTCGGCTGGCACGAAGACAACCACAACGCGGAATATGATGCACTATTTTGAATTGAGCAAAAAGGAAATACTTTCGATGTTTTGCTTCCTTTTTCAACTGGCAATCGAAAAACGGCAGTGGTCATGATGGGCATCTCATGTACCAGTACTACTTACCCACCTTTGCTCGATCGTTTAGAACTAAGATTTCACACACACATGCTAATCATTCTTTTACTAAAAAATCACACTATTCAAACTATACGCAACAATAGCTATTTGCTGAATATAGTCACACAAAAACACACGAGTGTGTATATGCTTAGCCGTTATCCCGCAAAAGATCCCCAAACACCCTCACCTGGTTGATGCACAATCTCTGTTTGATCATGCGTACGAACATCTCGTAGCTAAAGTAATAGTCATAATAGTACATCCAGAATCCGGTATGGTCGTGGAAACCAGAAAAAAAAAATTATTATATTATTATTGTGGTATTCAACTCAAAAAAAAACCCCCTTCGTCATATGGCTTTCAATCACACAAACAATCGGAGAAAGAACTCGTTAAAATACATAGCAAAATTAATGTTTCGAAGGAGAACAAGAAGAAAAGGAAATGAAAATTACTAATAAAAAAGTGTTTGAACAGCAAAAGCAGCGAGGTAACAAAGTAAACCTTTGAACCTACTTGCTAGCTGTGCTTTAGGAGTAAAGGAACAATATACATTGATAAGAAAATAATACACACATACACATCTACGAGGATGCAATCGAATAATACATTGTCTCATTGGGCGTCTACGAAGCGATGCAGGATGTAAGAAATGAAAAAAAAACATATTTTTAGACATTAGCAAAATGATAAAGGAAGGCCAACCGTAACGCTACATTTCGAACGCATAAACCTAATACGCTACACATCACTGCGGAGCATTAGTAAAACAAGCAAGGGCAAGGATAGAACGAAGAGAGAAATATATTCATTTTGTCTAGAGGATAAAGAAGAACCCTGAAATGATGTGTAAACTAATCGGTTCGAAGCTAACATGATGGAAATATTTTTCGGACAAAATTAAAAACAACAAGAGGGGCGATGCTTAAAGAGACAAGCAAAAGGCAATTGCAAAGTGATTGAGATAATAGTAGAGAAAAAAACCCAAGAAAGCAGAGAATTACCATCACAGAGCTGTATTTATATATCGTATATGTATACACCAACACACAACCATTTGCGTACTTCTAGAATGAGTATATACTTATACATAAAGAAAGGAAACAAGGAAAAAAAACATATATAAATATATTTTTTCTCATACTATATTCATACACTCATTTCGCTATGAGAAGCTATGTGTAGGTTTCCCTATCGAACAAACCCCAGCGCCAACCCAAATGTTTGCGTAAAACGGAACGGAAACAAAGGAGAGAAAGCAGAAGAAGAAAAAAAAAACGCTTGCGGATTGTAATAAATCTGATGCAGTAAAACGGATAAGGGTTGAAAAAAGTGGTGATATATTGAAGGAAAGAAAACAACAGCCAACACAGGTAAGAAGGTACATGTTTTGTGTAAAAGTTAAAAGACTTTACTTTATTCTTCCCAATTAACGTACTTAAACAGCGGATTAAGAAAGGAATGAGAGGTGTGTTTGTGTCTTTAGTTTATCCTTTCCATTTTCTTTTGCATCACTTTAACAAACTTTCCAGTCAAATTGAAGCTTTCCAATATTACTTCTTAACTCTCGCTTTCTCTCTCCTTCGTGGCTCTCAATGTACAAAAACGGCAGTAACTCTCTATCTCCTTTTTTTTATAATAACTCATTACACCTACCGACCCGTTTCGACGTCGCGATGCGTTTTGGACACTAACGCTACCGGTGGATTGGATGCACCGGTCCGGTTAGAGAGCGTTGTTTGTTCTTCACCTTCCTCTTGGGCGGCTTCCATCTCCAGGATCTTTCGATGTTGTCCTAAAGTAAAATGGAGAGAAGAAGAAATCAATGTTAAAATGAAAATTAGAGAATAATCCATCCAATGAGCAGCGCAGCACACTTACTTGCCAACCGTATCATGATCGTACCCCACCAGATGGCCCATCCCCACCCGACGACGCAGAAGATGATGGTGAAGCATTGCGAAACGCCAACGATGCAGTTGATGATGAACGAACCGATGCGGCCCTTTATCGAGTCGTGCTGGGAAAAGCGTGGTTTACCGATGCACAGACAAAGCCCACCGGACAGTACTGTCCCGGTGCCGGGTAAGACTACGTTTAGGAACTGTAGATATCAATAGCAACAAAAACACGATAAACAGTAGAGTTACAGAACGTTGGAATGCATTGGAGAACTCGACTACTCACCAAACAGAAGTAAGCCAAACAGATTGGAAGTACCGGAATAGCACCACGCATCAAAGAGGAGTGCTCGACCAGTGACATATCAATTTTTGGCCGCAAGTCCTGAAAAACAAGAAGCAAAAGATTCGTATTATACAGTTCTCTTGCTGCTCTAGAAATTCAGGAATATTTGATTCTTAAACGACTTATTTCCTGAACGACAAATGTTCTGATACTTGAGGTCCTACACTAAGGTGTTAAGTCCTCATGTCTAATCAGGCTCCAAAGAGTATACTTTTGTGATGGGTATTGAGCAAAGAAGACCGTAGTCTTCAAAATTACAACTATTGTCCTCACAATATTGAGCCAAAAGATAGTTTTAGTTTGCTCAGATTCAAAAGATAAATCAGCTATCTGAGGCCCATCGTTCTTGTTAATATTTCTCAATAGTGGGTTGGGGATCCATAGGCTCATTGGAGAAGCCTCCTTCTTCGTATGAATTTTCCGTTTGTTTTCCGTTCGAATGAGACGAGTGACTGTTCGCGAAGGCAAACGAAAGATCTATAAAATCCTACATTTATTTAACAATAATTTAGGACCTTTTTTGTTGTGGACCAAGGACTAAGTTAATGAAACATTATATGCGTTGCTAAAAAAAGTAGAGATATCTCGATTAAGGAACTAGTCGTGATAATCCTCTACAGCATACTGGAGGGCTTTCAAAAATGAGGATTTGATCCAAAACTTTAGTCTTTCAAAAATTCCAACGCCATTTTTTACAAGCGTATTTGTAGTCTCTGCGAACTCTAGGTTTAATTGACGTTTAGTCCTACGATTCGGAAACCGATCACCTTTCTTTTAAGCTTCCCTACTGCTTCCTCCATCAGTAGTTGTTAAGATAGCCCTAGATATATAATTTACCTCCGGTGGAATCGTTGGCGCAATGCTCTGCTTCTTGCTCAGATTGCTCGTCCGCCTGCTCTGGTTGTCACCCTTCTTTTTGCAGCACATCATACAGCAGCTCAGACAGTTGAAGCTGTAAGTCAAGACCCAAAATTACCCATGTTATGTCCCGAGAATGGATGCTGCAAAATAAAGGCACAAGATCTACTTACGTTGACTTTACCGGAACCTTCTTTTTCGGTTTCGCCTTCACCTTCGGGCGCTGGCGCTTGAAGCAGAAGCAACACTTGACCGTCTCCATCTCGACCGGTTCCTCCATCTTGTGGCGTTTGATCTGTTTACTTTTACCGTCGGCCGGTTTCGGTCGGCAGCAACACAGCAGCTTACTCCAGCACGTGCGACATTTGGATTGGTCTTCCGTCGGTGGATCGCTATCGATCGAGGAACGAGGCTGTTTGGGTATTAGATTAGTATCTCTTGACACTAGCTCACATACACTTGAATATAGTCTTGATTGTTTCCTTTTTATCTTACCACTAGCTCACGAGACTTATTCCGGCGACAACTGGCGCAACAGTTGAGTGACTGCCAGCAGGATGATTTCGGCTTCGAATCCGCCCCAGCCGGTGCTCGCTGTACAATCGCGGTAGATTCCGGTGCCGTCTTTGAGTTGCGGCACCGTCTACAGCAACCGAACAATCGTTCCCAGCAACTCTTGCCCGGTTCCTTGTCCGTTGCCTTCTTCGGCTCCTTCTCGTTTACCAGTTGACCGTCCGCTTTACGCTTGCCGAGGCGATTTCGACCACCGCCACAGCATGAACTGCAGCTCCGGAAACATCGCCTAAACGGTAGGCAGGTCCGTGTCCAGCAAGGTGCACAGCAGGCACAGCAACATTTCGAACACTTGGCCTGTTCGTCCTCGTCAAACTCGTCGCTACGGGTGTGCGTTGGAAGGAAAAAGAAAATTGAAAGAGAGAGAGACATTGAGGACATCGTTGACTCCAGAAGAAGGAAGGAATACTCCACACAAACACACACTCAGGACCCTTTCCTACTGTCACCAAGTGTTGAAACGTTTATTGCTTCCCGTTCCGACCGGCGTACTTCCGCCTTCCGAAGCACCGAGTGTCAAGTGGTGTGGAAAATGGAAATAAATTAAAATTTATTGCTCCCCTAACTGAGTCCCCACCAGTCTCCGTTGGCACGTGATGTGATGCGAATGTATGCAAATACGAGCGTCCCTGAACGTTCGGCTTCCTAGGTGGCTCACACTCCGGGCGTGCTCCGGACTGGACGGTTGCAAGTGAACTGAACCCTACCCACGGGCATACCAGGCCAGATGTGTGCATAAACCATGGCATTTTTTAGCTTTGTCGCGTAAAACCTCCCGATAGAGCTACAGGCTCAAGGACGGTGGGACCTTTTGCAAGGGTCTTTACATTTTTATTTATTCTACCCGTCACGTCATGGACATTCTGTTAAGCGTGATTCGAAAGGCAAAATACACCTTTTTATGTTAGAGAAATCCTTGGCTAGATTGGGTGACTCGCTCTCTCTCTAAACCCCATTAATCAGGCATGTTTTTTTTTTTTTTGAAACTTTATGCCTTTCCAAAAGGTTTTGCGGTGCAATTTGTGGAATGCAATTCATTTTAGGGTCATGTTTTTCTGGAGCTAGAAATCGCTCGCTCATAAACTAATCAACTTTCTTTTTTTGGATTTTGGTGTTGGAAACCTCCTGTTCTAATTACAACAGGCCCAAAAGTTTTTCGGTGGCCTCGCGTTTAAGATAACAATGCGCAACGGAAGTGTGTGTGTGGACGGAAGCGCGTACTAGCATGACAACATCGTAAAATTTGTGGCCTGGGGGTAATAAAATTATGAAACGAATGAGCTGCCACGTAAAAGCCTTCACTGCATTGCCGATTAGCCAACGTGTTGCTCTTGGGTTTAGGGCGAAGTGTAGTTACATGTTTATTGTGTTTAAAAACGTAATGCTTGTCTGTGAAATGGTGAAATGAAAGGAAAGTCTCAACTCTTTTCTTTTGGCGTGGCCCCTAACACAAGGCTCCAGCGACTCCTGAGGCCCCATTCGAGGCCCCCTGTTACGCATCTTCTACCTCTAAACTCCTAATACAGAGAGCTTTACAGCCCCTTATAGGCGGCGCCGCTAGGTAAGCCTTCCCGGTGTAGTCGGTGACACGAAATTTAACAATGTTTTACAAACATTTAACATAAGTTTTACTGCACAGCAAAAAGGTTTTGTCTCGAAACTCGCATGACTACTTTTGCCGCTGACATTCTTGGATCAAACGTCTCACCGACCGAGTTGAGGAGCCAAGGATGCAGGCCAGAGGATCACACGAACCAATGAGAGCATTGCCCGAGAAGAGAACGACCTGGCTGGCACGTATATTCACACCGACAAGAGGAGCGCTGGGCTATCGATGGTACCGTTGAGGAGTCAAACGAGGAAGGTAAGTCTCTCGTGTTGAATCCGTTAATCAAGCTATTGGTTTCCCGAGCAGCTGACATCTTGTTCTTCAGTTCAGGCTACGATCCCAGCAGTGTAGGGCAAAGCGCCAAGGATAGGGGCGAGGAATGTCACCACACTGTGCTCGCATACTCCATAAGCGATCGAACCATCGAACCAAGCAGTGTAGCGACTTGGTCCAAAGGGGATCATGGGACTCTCGCGTGATGTTAGTAACCAAGCCTAGCAATTGGTTGCACCTTGCCACCACGCACGTTCACGTTCCTGTTCTTTCATCCGCGTAAAAGAGAAAGACTTCGTTATCAATGACAAGAGCCACAATATCGGAGGCTGCTTTAAGGTCCGTATAATTGGCATCAACCTGGAAAACAATCATTCACGAACTGCACTAGGTTCTGTGGCGAATGCCGTCAGTTGCCTCGTAGAAGGGGCCTCATAGCAGAGACCTCGATTTGGAAGCTTCATAGTAGTATCTTCCTGGATTGAATCGTACTCGGAGCCTCTGATGTTCGATTTGGGACGCCGTCGAAGGAAAGTTTTTAAAAAGAGCTGTTTTTTATGTTTCGAAAGGAACGGATGGGAAAGGATTTTTGTGCATTGAAAAAATATTCGAAAGATGGATGAATATTATAATTTAAGTAAATTTTAAAAATAAATGACTTACAAACAATTCAAAATTGTTGTTTTATTGTCAAAAATGTTATAAGTGTAAAACATTCTCAAAAATATAAAAGAGTTTGAATAGCAATACGGCCAGGCCGTCATTCATGAATAAAGGATTTGGAAGGAGGAAAAAAATTATTTAAACGAAGACTAGTGACATTTAAATTTGATGGTAATTTTATATGATTTAAACCATACTTTTGAAAACAATTCGAAATCCTTTCTTATCCATCTGAAATCCTTTTATATTGGCTATTTTGGGTCGTAAATTTTCAAGCTAAAACTTTGCTATGAAAATATGTTTCTAGGACTTCTAGAGACTACGATTCTAAGACGCTTAACAAACATACAATTATGTAAAATGTACTGAAAATTCTGGAGAAGCAAGAGTTTGCAAACATGTGTTCCGCTCTGCACGTTATTCATAGCATTCCTACAAGTTGTTTTGTACGTTGTTAATGACCTAATTTGTTTGTTAAAAAAGCAGACTGATTCTTTATAAACTTATAAACATAAAAAAAAACCAAATTCATCCTGGAATCCAGAAATTGAAATAGAATTTCTTCTCGATTTTCATTCTTATTTCACCATTATTGAAGTCAAACTCAGCACGTGGACATTTATCGAAGCACTAAACGACTTTACGAACACGTTTGTTTTCCTTTTGGTTATGCGGTTAAACGTTATGTCCTTGTTGTTCACTGCCTTCACCATAAATTGGGAATAGGGAAGCATAATCAGTCACACGAGATAAGCAAATATCGTTTCCTTTCCATCAGAACCCACCCTTTGCTTTAGACAGCTGTTCGTCTTGTTAGACAAGCACACGAAGAACAACACACGCAATCAGAAAACGTTTCTTCTATCTTCACTGGAAGAGGATGAACCAATTTGAACCAATTTACCTGCGTTAATGAGAAGCCTCTTCTTCTATATTGCCTAACCTCAGTTAACACACCACAAGTTCCAAAACGACGCAGTATCCGTTTGTCGAAATTGCGCACCGGTCCAAAAATAGGACTCCCACTCCCACTCAACTCCCGAATACGGTCCTTAAACGGCCGAAAGAAAGAAGAAAAAAGAATCCAAATGGAGCCTATTTTTAAATACAAGCACTAATCTGTATACAGCGTGTGGTGGATTCTTCCGAAGCCTGCGACTTGTTGGCAAGCATGCCCGTAAGCTACTGAACTCTACATCAAAAAGGAGGTTGATTAATCCGCATCCGTCTAGTGGGGTTTTTTTTTTTGCTTTCCCCCCACAAACACACATATACCGAAATTGGTGCTAACCTGTGCCACGTACGAATTAATTCACTCTGGCTATCGTGCAGCGAAATGCTGTACACGGAGGACCCTCTGCTGACCATTGGCCGGTTCCCGTCGTACGCTCGTTCGCCCCTCATTTTATTTCGGAGGGAGCAGGCGTTCTGCCCGACTGCTGTACCAAACCGTCTTGTTGCGTTCCTTTTTTACAAACACACACACACACACCAACCCGCCACTTTTTAGCACAGAACTTTTATATTCTATTTTAGTTTCATTCCTTCAGTGTTGCGAGCGAGCGGGAGCGAAAAGTTATTCGCCAAAGAAGCAAGATATCACACCGGACTGATCTTATGAAGCGCGTCGTGCACTGGCCGCACGTTTGTTGGAGGAATAGAAAGGAGGTCGCCACCAGAAAGTGGGAAAGGGAAAAAAAAGCACACGCAATACACACTTAACTACTAACGCTACTCGCAGTCACGAGGCGCAAAGTCTCGCGTACACTTCTGATGGTTTGAATAATTATAAAGAAAAATGTATAATCACACCAACAACGAGTAGAACGTTGCTTGAGTTGTGCCGGTTTTTTTTTTCAGAACAGAACGCCTTCTAAGTAGAGCGATGGCGTAGAGCGTTGTCTTATCGCACCACAGGACGTGCTGCACGGGCTCTAAAATGCAGTACAACCGGATCACTCTAATACACAATTTTTGAGAAATCTTTAAGTCACTCTCACACTTAACTCAACTCTTAGTATTTAAGTTCAATTCTGATTAAAAAGACCACTAGAAAAATTCTGATTAAAAAAACACTAGAAACGATTATGCACCCGGAGAACGAACCGTCCGAACCGGTGTTTGTGGTTGCGACTGTAAACAGAGACTCCAGGCGACAGCGCCGAACCTTTCCTTGGTGGGCCTTCTTCGGTTCTTTCTAGCTTCCTCGTGCCGATTACGACCCTTCATCCCTCTTCTGCTCTCCTTACACACTGCACAATCTGTGGCATTTTCTTGTTTTTTTTGCAACCTTTCTTTACTTTCTAATCAATGCAAAATATTGAATGTATCGTAACAGCAGCAAAAAAAAAAAAACTCGGCATTTTAAATTCAAATTTGTTACAAGACCAACTTTCAGGACAATTTTTTCTGTGTGTGCCAATCTACACCACCGTTCTCGTTCTAACGCGCTCCCCTGTGCCAGGAACATTTCTAAAGTAGTATGGATTTTCTGTGTGGATGTGTTTTTTTGTTTGTTTGTGGTATCACTAATGGTGGAGAAAATTGAATAAATTTCCACTTCTTTTCTGCTTGCTCACTCTCACTCTTTGCTTGCTGATGTTAGGGGTCAGTGGAACAGTGAGAATAGAGAGAATAGTAAATGGGCAATTTTTCTCCCCATTTTCGAATAGCGAAAAGCAAAGAAATCTGTTGTTGGCAAATATTATTTATTTTGTAAAACAATTGTTAAAGAAAATGTTACAAAAACTGCTCCAATTTTGAGCTGCTGCTTGTATAACGCTGTGTAACGCTTTGGCGTTATATTATAAGTATCTGACTGCTTATATCCATCTGCGACCGCACACTTACACATAGAAACCGAAAAAAAGCGCAACGAAACATCAAATTTGCAAGCAAATAAAGCCTTTCGGTGGTTGAGGTGTAAAATAAATTATTATTATTGCATTTTTTTTCGATATTATTTGCCAAATTAATGTTCAAGTATGGCCACCAATTTTTCCCCATTTTTCCAGTCCTGCGTACGGCGAGACGGTTTGGATGGGATTCAATACTCGATTTTAAATTAATATTTAAAATAATAGAAGCAAAACAAACATATTTTCGACTTTTATTTTGTCCCAATTCATTCAACTATTCCCACTGTTTCCACACTGACCAAATGCTGACAGACTGGAAAGTGGCAAATGGACGAGAAATCGATTTGTGACACTTTTCCGTTCCTTTGCCTTCTCAAGCTTCTCCCATCCCATCACGACCTTTCGCTCTGCCTGGTAAATGGCCTTCCGCGAGTTTGACTGCGCCGCAAACCATAAAACCGAAACCGAAAGGATCGATCGTTGACCAACTGTTCGGGCAAGGTCTAAGGCGATTTCATTGCTGAATGGCCATCCATTGCCATGGGTGTAAGTGAGGCGGTATTTCCCGTGACTTTGGGGCTGTGCGGCTAACCGTTGCGTGACTTTGACTTTGATGATTTTGTGTGGCCAGTTTTGAAAGACACTGTGCCCCAAATCGTGAGACATTTTTTGGGGGACCACTGATGGGAGATGGAAGATGGAGCAGGGACGGTACACCGTTAATCATTTGCGACGCGTCTTCCGGTTTGCGAAATGCGGACCAAGATTGATTAATGCTAGGTCGGAATTTACCACAATTTAGTAAACAAAGTAAAGTGAGCTTAATGCCTTTTGACAAAAGCCTTGATGGAAGGCTGCCACAATGATTGTTTTGGATTATTTATCATTTTGTGCTCAATTTTCTTTAAGTATAATGACATCACTTTTCCATGCTTTGTTACATTAACCTCATTTTTCTACTACAATAAATGTTTCTTCTAGGAACAAACATAAGAAAGGTATTAAAAATTCAAATACAAACAAACACGTGCCCGAAGCGCAGTGCCATGAACTACGGCGTCAACATGCCCAACCTCAACCTTAGCAGGAAGTGTAATAAACATAAAACAAAAACTAAACCCTTCACACACACACAGGCTTTCCATCTGACCCCGGCGGAGGTACAATCCCTGGCGCAACACAACAACCTGCAAACTCAAGGAAATCTGCATTCCCAACCCAACAGCACACGGGTGGTAAAATGCAAATGCAAAATCACGGCTGGTGAAGTATTTTTTTTTTTACAAGGAAAACTCTTACCGGCAACGACCGGGGCAGCGGAGTAAATGCAGCGCAAGACGGGACGGAATAAAATAACTGCAACAAACTTCACTGTCACGCTAGCTTCTAGTAAGGGCTTTCCGGGGGTGGGAATGCCTCAACCACAAGGTCTCTTCACTTTAAAATGCATTCGAAGGGAAGCTAAAGAATTTTTCCAGGTGAAACAGCAAGGTATCGCATCAAATTCTTTACTTCTGTCTAGATAAATTACTGTTGCGTATAGCAGTAACATCTTCACCGAGCGTTCCACTTTTAATTGCGTATGGATGTGCGTGATTTGATTTGACACATTCATTAAACCGAATGAAGAAAGAAAGGGTAATTTGGTTGTGTTTAATTAAAGGAATTAAATAATCATTAAACATGGCAGATTAGTCGGTAGAGAAAATGTCAGAATTTAGAATTAAGTTATATCTAAACAGATTCACTTCAAAGAACAGAAGGGCCACAGAAAAATGCATCATTTAGCTTCTATTTTAGCAGATGACCTTAAGTTTTAAAACAAATTACTTTATTTTTTTAATTTATTTTTAACATTAATGCTGCTTAAACCAAACAAAGGCAAAAAAAAAATTTTTTTCATTCGATTTTAATACAAAATAGAAAGATAATTCAAAGGCGTCTTTTTTCACATCAAATTGTATACATTCTAGCTCACAAAAAAACCTATGGCCTTTTTATATCTACCGATAACCGTTTCCAACAAGTGGTGGTACATATGAGGCTACAACCTGATAAGGATAATAAGAATATTTTCCCATGATTACAGCAAACGTCAAAATTTGCTTTGCGTGCCACCCCAGCGCAGGCATACGGATAAGCCACCACCCAACTAATAAGCGGGTGACGGAAATATGCAAATTTGTTAACAACCATCGTCTACGGTTTGCTCCGTGCTGTGAATGTAAGGGAGAAAATCTCCACCTGAAGGAGGAGGAGGAGTAAGTTCAGGCGCACGAGTGTGCATGAGCACACTTCCGGTCGTACTGTGGCAGCATAATTCACGGCGGACCACATTTTCAGGATTCTCCCCTTTTGTTGGACGATAAACGTATAATTCTCTTTTGAACGGTTGCTGCTTTTAAGCAACCCCAAACCAGCTACACACACACACACTCACATGTGTTTGACGGTGAAGGATGGGTTCGTGGGGAATAAAAACTAAACCGGAGCTACGTCTAATCACGTCACGTTACTTAAATGAACCTGTGCGAGACAAGCCCGGCAATTAAAAGTGGGTTAGTAGGGAAGATAATTGTTTGTAATTTATGAATACAAATGAGTTAAGCTTCGCTCTTGGGTTGAAATACAATCGTTTAAAAAAGGGAATGATTGTTAAAATTTAATTACATCATTAGCTTAATAATACATAATTAAAATATTTTATGATATTTGAGATTATTACAGAAACTATTTTAATAATGATCTGCTACAAAAATATTAGAATATTTTCAAAAAAAAAACGCAATCCAATAAACCAATCAGATTCATGTGACATTCTAACGAAAAAAAGGATAATAGCGCGCAAAATCGAAAAAACGGGTGACAAATGACAACCTTCTTTCCTTACATAGTAGACATTAGACTTCAACGAGCCAGTAAGCGACGAACCCGACGTATTGTGATACGATAAATCGGTCATACTATTATACCACCTACCTGTTGCTGGTGCCACCCGGTCCCTCCTGACCCATCGTCCGATCACGCATCGACTCCGTGTTGGCACTTGAAACGTTATCCATTCCCGGACTACGGCTACCTTGCTGCTGCTTGTGCTCCGCCATCGGTGACTTCATTCGGTGCTCTCCATTGTACTCGTTCGATACCTTCTCACCTTCACCGTCACCGGCCACCGTAAGCTCGTGCGTTGCTACGCCCATCGATCCTTGTCCATCACCACCCGCACCACCTGCACCGCCTCCGCCATGACTCGTCTCCGTGTCGGTCGTATCATCGTGCTCCTGGGAACCTTCCTGTACCTTCTGCATCGTTTGTGGTGGCATCGTGCCACCACTGCCGGGCTCCCCGTCAGCTCCCGCCGCAGCAGCACCGGCCGCCGTCGGTGGCCGAATGTTCGTGAAGGATCGTGCATGGGCAATACTTTTGATCGACAGTAACGATCCACGGCTCATCATCCTTCGGAGTGGTTTCGTGCTGGTGGGTTTCTCGTTCATACCGGCCGCCCTAGATCCGACCATATCTTCTGCTGCTCCCTCACCACCGGAGGTGGCCGTGCCGGGTGCGTTTCTAATCGAGGCTGACTGCAGCCGAGTTGAGGAAGCCATTGCACCATCAATTGCGGTTGCTGCAGTCGTGGCAGTGTCGGGACGTTGTCCAACTTCACCTGCACCTGCGCCACGATCCAAGTTTCGCTTACTACCCTTCAAACTGATCAAGCTCAGCAGAGATCCTTTACTCTGGAGCTTTGGCGTGGGTCGAGCTGACTTTACGGCCACATCTGGAGCTCCCTCAGTGAGAGAATTGAGCGGACTCTTGCCACCAAGATCCGCTCCGGAAACATCTCCACCCCCTGTTGAAGCTTCACCACCCGAAGCTCCACCACCGGCCGCAGTTTGATGAAGACTGGATCGTGAATCCGATCGCTTGTTGATCAACGAACTCTTCGAGTCACTTTTCTTCGGCTTTCCGCCCATTGTTGCGAGCGATTTATTACTATCACTCTTCTTGAGTGACTTTTCCGAATCACGCTTCTCGATCCGATCCTTCGCTTCGGTTCCAGCACCATCCATCGCTTTAGCGGACGCTTTACCACGCATCTCACCTCGACTGTCACTTTTCGCAAGCCCTCCACTCGAGCCCGTCATGTCGTTGTCCGAGTGACGGTTCGCTTTCGATTGGATTAAAGAACTGCTGCTTTTCCCACCTCGTGCACTCTTCCCAGCGCCCATCGAACCTCCCACTCCCATGGAAGCTTTCTGATTCTTTTCGTACAGTTTGTTTGCTCGTCGAAGTTGGGCAGGATCGAGTCCAACGGCTGAGCTGCTTCGCCGGAGCTGCTTCCCTCGTCCACCAGCTGCCGATTTCGCTCTATTTCCCGCAGCACCACTTGGCTGTGCCTTTCCACTTTTCACACGTCCCGTACCACTCATCCCTGGCGCTCCAGCTTTAGCTCGCGTGTCTTTTTCTCCTGCCTTTGCACTCTTATCCCTCCGGCGGGCATTTGGAGTAAGTTTTTCCATTCCACCTTTCTGCGCACCTCCTTTCGCAGCACCTTTTGCACCCTTGGGAAGATCCACATCGGCCGGCTTTCGACGTCCGCCAGGACCAGCCGTCCCAACACGCTCGCTTCGCGTACGGAAGCTTGCAGCGTAGTTGAGCGCACTCTTAAACATTCCACCACCTCCGGTGGACTTTTTCGATTTTCTAGCTTCCTCCTCACGTTCTCGCTGTCGGTAAGGATCGAAATAATCATCATCCTCCTCCTCATACCTCGCTCCTTTCTTATTTACAACAGCTTTCTTTTTACCCTTTGCACTCGTTGCTGCCGTTCCTGGTCCTGATTTAGTCACGCTCTTTGCTCCTTTTCCCTTTTTCCCATCCGCTCGCATCTCCTTCACACCGTTCCCTTCCGAATCTTTCCGCACGCCTGATCGCACAATCCCAAACTTCATCTTGAGGGCCATTTTCCGCTTCTCGCCACTATCTTCCTCTTTTACATTTTGCTGTTTGGGAAGTTTTTCCGGCTCCGGTTCGGTGCTTCCTCCTTTGCGTGCACTTTCAATGATTGCTCGGGCAAGATTAAAGCGTCGCTTTTTCGGTGGTGAGGCTTGTGGTTCGGGATCTTTGCCTGCCGGTTTTGTCTGCTTTTCAACGGAAGGTTCTTTGCTGTCTTCTGCACGGGCTGGAGACGTTTCCTTGCTTTTGTCTCTCGAGCGGGGTGACATTAGAAGCCCTCGAATGTTGAAAACAGGTCTTCCCTTTTTACCGCCGTCTTTACTCCCGCCCGCTCCATCCTTTAGGTCAGCCTGAGAGCTTTCCATCGAGCCTTTATCCGGTACGGGCGAGAGCGTAGGTCTCCCAGAGAACGGTTTATAGCCAAACAGCTTCATGTTCTTTAACTGATGCTCTGGGATCGATATACGATCGCCGTCCGTCCCCGTTCCGGATAGACCCGATTCACTCGGTGTCGGTGTTATCGATCGTCCATCCTCTGACGGCTGCGTGATTGTCACTTTGGCACTTGGCACGGTCGATTTTTTGCTGATCACCTCGAGCACTCCGCGTTGCCTTCGGCCCGGATTCGATGCTAGTGAGAGAGAGGTTTTCGATTTCGTTGGACGTTTCGTTCGAGCCGAACCTTCGGCCGGGTGACCGTCTTTGACGCGTCCTCCGATCGTACTAAGCGAAAGTTCGGAGCTGCTGAAACGTCGTCGATGGCCGTGCGGTGCACTGACGGAACCATCCTCAGTAAAGTCAGCACCATAACCGTACCCGTAGAAACCGACGTTCGAGGTACCTTGTGTGGCGGAGCTAGCGGACAGGATTCGGGACGAAGCTAGCCGATGCTTATCGCGGTACGGAGAATATCTGTTTCCACCGGCCAAATCGAACGAGCTTGACTTGGGCAGGACTTCGTTAATGATGGTAAAGGCGGTGTTTTTGTGCTGTCGTGCATCCGATACTCTACAAAAAGAAGGAAATGAATTAATTAAATACTTGGCCACAGGAATTTTAAAAGGTTGAGCCATGAAAAATTGACTGATAAACATAAACAAATATAAAAACATATTTAAACTAGTAACCGATGGAGACGCCTAGTGCTTCAAGTTATGATCATGATCAAGCATGTATAAATGGAGACGCCCAGTCTTTTACAAACAATAAAGCAGAAACTCACCTAAAATTAGATCCCGTGTTTATCTTATCCCTGATAATGGCAGTCGATGGATCCGTACGCCCGTATCGCATCATACGCTCGAACTCGCTGTTCCCATCACTCGACGTGGAAGGATCATGCATACCTCCAACGGGCAATGCCGATGCTCCTTCCTCATAGCCGACCGGTCCATGTCCCAGCACGGTAAAGGTGGCCGTACCGTTTGCATGATCACCCACCATATCCACCATTGGTCCACGCATCCCGTACGCACTCGAGTCGGTGATGGAATTGCGCCGGGATGCACGAGCCGCCGCGGCCGCCCGTGGGTTCTGGAAGACGCCATTTTCGATCCGGCGCGTTATATTGCCACCGGTGAACTGTTGCACATCGGCCACGGTCCGACTGTTGGTGGGTATGAGGCTGTGCTGGTACTCGTGCTCGGAGAAATCGATCCAATCGTTCTGTTTCAGCAGATCCATGTCGAAAATGTTTGATCTTGAACGTGGAAGAAGCGAAGAGTGAAAGTAACAAATGTAATTGTTAAAAAAAGATTTTCAAAAACCATAAATACATAACATAAATTAAATTTTCTTTAACAAAAACATGCTTTACAGCCTGACAACGCTTTCCATCAAAACTTTCAGCTACACCCAATAAAGCTCATGGCGTCTGTTTGACGTCTAGCGTAGACATTGTCAAAAGCTCCACCTGGAAAGTGTGTCAAACAAGCTTTGCGTGTGTTGGTACCATTAGCGGAATGGGTCTGCTAGTACATAGAGCAAAACAAAAAATCTCTCCACCTCAAGACCCTTGTTGAGGTGGTCTCAGTGTTTGTAACCATTTCAACCGGTCGTACTAACCGGTAGCAAACTGGTGTGAATGTTGTAAATGAAGTAGCCCAGTGAGCGGCTTCCATACAAGGTACATAAGCGCACGAATTGGTCAGTTGGATTGTTTATTCTTTTCCTTTCTCACAGCCACATCAGACCGCACAAAGGCAAAGGGGTCTCTCACACGAATGGGAATGTAAATGGATGGACCCACTTCGCACCATTGTTTGTATGTTTTTTGCATTTTTTTTTCCTTCTTGAGCATGAAATATCTTGCAAAGACCTGACGATGTGCTGCCCTCCCTTTCTCTCTGTCTTGCTGTTTCCTTGACCGATCGTCAGCGTCGCTTTCGATGAGGATAAGTTCAGGGAGATAATGAAAGGTGGCGCAAGCGATAAAACGTGGCACCTGATTTGGACACCGACGAAGGCCTTTCCGGGCCGGGCGGTCTGACCGTCAAAACGGACGTCATGGCTGGACTGCCGTTATGTTTGGCATTTGCTTTAATATTTGTCGTTTCTTTTTTGTTGCGTTTAGTGTCTTCTAGCTTTCGAGCAGCATATTTGCTGGGTGCTGGTGTAGTTTTAAGGGTTTTTATTTTTGCTATAATGACAGTTATTCGTGCCGTAAATGATGAGCGATAATTTTGTGCGGCAACAGTTGTAGCTTTGGACCGATTTCAATTATTTGCTTATTACTATTATTTAAAAGTTACTCGAAGTTAAACTAGTTTTTCCTTTTCAGCAATTTATACATTTTTCTTCTCTATTTCTACTTCTCCAGTTTTCTTGTAATTTACAAGACCCTCATTATTTACAACAAAATCTTGATTTTTCAACAATGTTCGCAAAGGTGCAAGCCAAAAAAGAAAAACGATGACATTTTTAAAATGTCATGCTACCTTGTCCGATCCTTCCGTCCAATGGACAGCACTGAACAAGCAGATAGGAATGCACATGCACCGAAGCTAAATAGTTCTACAAGAACAACAGCAAAAAAACACACACAAACCCATCCACTTACACGTCCTTGAGCGGAACAACTTTCATTCCGATCGACCCTCTACAGGTCTCCATCCCAGCACCGTTGCACAAAGCAGAGCGAAAGGTCTTAAAAATAGTTTAGACAAAATATTACCACCGTGAGATCGTGACTCTGAAGCATTTCACTTCCATTGGACCCGTGTATCATGTGCATGCCACTTCTATTATAAGACAAATTCGTGGCGGTACTTCACGTTCACGTCATCAATATGATGACATTTCTTGCTGGTCAGAGCGTCCGAGGAATTCGGAACGTGAGTGGTAAAATCCGGTGTGGAGCGTTTCCTATTTCCATCCTTTTAGCTGGTATGAGGTTCATGGTGGGCTATTTATTTGTGTAACAGTCCTACCGGAGAACCGGTAGCCGGAGGTTGGTTTTTTTTTTATTGTGCAGGCGAAACACTCCAGTAGTGAGTAGCTTATTTTGGAAGGGTCGTTTATTTTTATGACGTAACGGTTTAATTGTTTTCCTAATTTAACGTGTGTGGTTTTGTGTGAGAAAAAATGTCAAAGAAAAAACAATTTAATAAGGTTGATAGTTTTGATATACCGTGATAGACAATACAAAAATCCTAATTTTGTAGAATCGAAAAAATGACCTGTTACAAATCGAGGTGCGGCTTCTTTTGTTTTTTTCTATTCCCTATTATTAGTAATCCAATAACAGAGGAAAAACCAGAAGATTTGTCCACTTTTAGCACGCGATTGTGTTCATTTCTGATCGTTGATCGTTACTCTTTGATTTGCGACTGATCGTTCGCTTCCTAACTAATCCCAGGGCCGGCTTGTACTGCTCTTTTCTGATTCTTCTTTCGCTCCTTTTCTCCTATTCGCCTTCTAAAAGGACGGTGATGCGTTTTAATTTTTGGCAGACTTGGAGACAGGATTGGATCAAAAACAAAAATTGCCATAAAAAGTTTATATGTTTATAATTCTTTTAGCTATTTTCGGTGTCGTTTTACACACTAAAAGTATTTTAAGCTGTAGTTTGAAAATCGAATATAATGATGATTTTTTGGGCGAAGCGCTTAGCAGGTGTTTCGAAGCTTCTGTGATGGATTCTGAGGGTTTATCAAGTCACTTTACGATTTGAACTGTGTCCTTGTTCGATTCGGGCGGCCCGCCCGAATACGAAGACTTGGTATAAACAAGTCTAGTAAGCCATTCGATGGCCTGCGTGACATATCCGTCAGGCAATTCCATTCCATTTATATGCATTTCCGATCCTTCCATATGATTTTCAATATTGGAAAATCTCGCAAGCACCTGGAATGCAGTTATTCGTTAATAATGCTCGTGAAATTAAGTGAAACTATGGAAATTTTATTTCAAACACGGTTTTACTGCATTTAATATACTAAAATACAAAGTCCTCTAAAAAGAAATACCTCAAAAATTTAAGTTTGTTCACACTTCATCCCGGTGCAATTTGACATTTGTGTTAAAAGTCATATGGCAGGATTGAAAATACCTATAGGTGGATTGGAATTGATCGACAGAAATTGAAAAACATCTCAGAATCGTATCGTAAAATCGTAAAGTGACTAGATAAACCCTGTAAGGATCGTCCTTCTCGAAAAAAAAGGATCGATAGCGCAGAGCAATAGGACCCTTTGCAAGGATGTGGTTGATAAGCATTCAAACACACAAGAAAAAAAGAAGAAAATTAGAAAGGCAAGGGTCAGGTTAAATCCAAAACTAACCGAAACAAACCGTAGGAAGCAAAATTGTAAAGCAAAGTTCTAAAATAATTCGCTAAAAGTTCCGAAAACGTATGTGATAGTGGTTTTGCGGTTGACATGAAACAGTGATCTTAGTCAACTGTCAGTCACTGTAAATCATTGGGTTGTTTTTAAGCTTTTCGCATGATATCACAACATAACCTCTAAGCTATTAATATTTGAGAAGACATTGCGACTAATCGACTATTCAAATAGTAAAAAAAAAATCCTGAATTTGTTTTTTTATAACATCTGTAAATCCTTATGTCAACCTCACTCACCTGCTATTGCTAAGGTCCACGCCAAGGCCTGCCGACTGAGTTCTACCGAAGTTTTTGCTTCTCGCCGGCATTTCACTGTAATTCGTCACATTGTTCCCAACGATCGGTTTCACCACTCCACCATTCACTGTTACCCTACCCCCACTGGCACCTCCACCCACAGCTGACACTGCACGATATCCTCCTCCCCCACCACCACCAACACCACTCGCCCCATTCGCGTACTGCTCAAACAGTGCGTCCCGTTCCGCCTGGCGCTGCCGTTCCTGTTCATTGTACAGCTTCGCATGGTACAGCTCGATGTTGTTCTTCAGGTTCTGGTACAGATCCTCACCACCGAGCAGATCGGCGTGCCTCGTCGAGGGAAGTACCGGATCACCGAACAGACTGGTCGTCGTGGTACCGGTCGCACTGCTCGCACTGTGCCCACCCTCGATCGATCTTTGATTTTCCAACGATGACGATGGTGTGGAGGACGAGCCATAGCTGCCGAGAAATCCGCGCCCTCCACCGTACGCGTGGTGGCTGGTCGGCGGATAGCGGTGCGGTACGGTGGAAGCTGCTGACGCTCTGGCTGTGCTGCTGCTTCGCCCGTCATTCTGGCTGTACATTCTGGCCGGTCGTCCCGGTCGGCCAGCGTCGGCGTGTCGTTGCTACGATGGAGTCGAACCGGGTCGGTCGCGCTAGTGTCCGGTCCGGGCTGGAACTGGAACACCTGTGAAGATGGGATGGATTGTAGGGAGCTGTGGTATAGTGTGGTGCAATTAACGAGAAGGAAGAACGATAACCACTTCCGTTTTGGGGTGGAATTTTTGCATAACGATATTATAATTATGATTATACGGTCATGGATTGAAGCGAGAGATTGTTTACTTTAGTTACAGGATGCTTTTAGTAAACAAATGCAAGGTTGTTGTATTCGAGTGATTAATTCAAAAAAAGGTTAAATAAATTATTCAAACGATAAAAACCTTAAAAAATTAGCTCTCGCTTTTCCTATCAAATTTATTAGCATTACACCCTTCAAATAATGCTTGTCCTCAATAGGCATTTTGCACATCAATTTAACAGAAAACAACAACCCATTTCTCATTGTTTATGAGGTGACTGAAACGATCACTTTAATCACTTTCTTCTACCGCACGAAGGAAGATTTGCCACTTTTTAGTTTCGTTTTCTGTTTATGCTTAACACTATTGCAAATAAATCATAACACCCCACAACACACTCACGCAACATTCGAAAGCGGTACTCTTTTTATGCAAATTACACCCAAAAATATAACACCTTCCTTGCGGTTGGGGAAACTAATTGGGCCGTGCAGAAAAAAAACGCGTATTTACTCCGTGCGCGTGTGTGTCTGCTTGTTCCGGGGACCCAAATTTCACGTGCTTTCGGCCTCATTTTCCGGTTAGCCGGGCTTGATTAAATAGACCGGCAGCGTATGGATTAAATTAAACACCCGAAGCAAAGAGTGTCGCGTTACCGGTCTTGGTCTGGGCTTTACCATCGCTAACGGATTATGGTTTCACTTTCACCAGTATGAGAGCACGAGGAAATGGTTGCTGTCGTCACGCAAAAGGCAAAACCACGATAACGATTTCGAAACAAATTTTGTACCATCTGGCCAGCAAAGCAAAGCTTTGCGTGAAACTGCCGAGAAATTATAATTTTTCAAAACGTTACTACCATCAGGTCACGAGAACGTAAATCCCCGTCGAAAACACTGATTGCTCATCCGGGCCAATAGGGTGCTGGATCGAGCTGGCGAGATTTTAGCAGAAAATTATCGTAATTATGAATTATGCTCAATTATAAATATTTTGAAGCCTTTTTTTCAGGGAGACACTCGTCAATATCAATTATCTTATCTACTGAATAGGTAAGTAAAAGGACTCAATACATAAAAAGATTGACTGGCTAAGCAAATTGCTTTCAAAATGAGTTTACTTAACGATAAGCTTTGATAAATTTAATGTGGCATGCAAATTACATAACTTTAGGGTTATCCATCTTATCAGGCTCAATGACAACTGAATTCAAATGACAAAAGGCTCACTCCGTTCTAATTTACGTCTTATCTATTTTGTTATTGGTTTTATAAAAAAAAATATAAGAAATATTTGAAGATTATTGTGTAATGAAAACGATCAACGAGTCTTTATTGTTGATCTATGCCATTGATCACTAATTTTAGTCACGAAAAAAAATCAAATCACCACACAAATTTTAAATTTATAAAAAAATTATTAAGAATATGTTATATAAAGTTACATTTTATTGACAATAAGGTGAGGTGTAGTCATACTCAAAAAACAATAAAACATTCTATAAAGACTGAGTATAGAAAAAATACACAAGATAATAAAAATAATAAACAGTAGTGACAAAATGATAAATAAATAACATAAAGCTTCGCGCAAATTTGCTAGATTTTTGTAAAAATATGTTCATATTGCATTCGACACTGTGTTACGATATAGTATAAAATCGAATATTTTATATTATCTTATAGCTTACAAGCTGGTGAAAAATTTAAATATCTAAAGGTTGTTTAGAGCCTTGACTAATTCATAAAAGAAACATTAAACGTCCTAAGGTAATTTTTTGAGAATTCTTTCCTTTCATCTCTTGTTTGATTGCCTGGCCATTGCGATATTGCCGGCAATGAAAAGGCAGACCAATTGACCAAAAAGGGTGCATCGGAAGGGTTGTTTTTCGATAGGCTTAAAATATCTCACAAACACATGCGTGCCCCATGCGTGGCACAGTTTGAGGGACACCGACGAGCTCGTTCACTCCCCAAGTATCCTTGGTTCTCAGACATCTCTTCACTTTGGATCACGCGAGGACTGCCGCCTCGCATACCACGACATAGATCATCTTCTACGGTCTTGCATGGAGTAAAAGGCCGCTCAATCTTCTTGGTATTGGAAGATCATCCAATGCTTCCTATTCGATATCTACTGGGAGGCGGAGATGATGCCTACCTTAGGATCATTTAAGAGTTTTTCCAAGTAAATGGTTTAGTACTTTCATGCCTATCCTCCCTTTCTTCGTCTTCTACTATTTGTCTGCACATGAAATGATGTACCTCATTGGATCAATGGAACAATTATAAGTGCAACGTCCAAGCCCACAAACGGTAATGTGATCTTTCACGGTTTTTGGCAGGAAATGTCTCTAAACCAATCTAAACATATCAGGGGCTGTTCCTTAAGAAATAAAAAAAATCCAACATTACAACGATGTTAGAATAAATAATCTGTTGCAGGACAGAAATGGTCAGTTTTGTTTGACATTTTTCATGTGATTTCCATCAAATCAAGCGTTTGATCAGGATGTTCAGTTCATAATAAAGAAATGAAATGTGTTCGAAGAAGATAAAAATAAACTAATGAACCTGATCATGGATAACATCTATAGAATACAAAGAAGAATTCAGTATCCTTTTCCACTTACTAATCTATTGATAAGAATTCCTAAAATACTGAACATTTTGATGTTTTCAGTGACTGTTTTCAGCATTGAAAGCGAATTATTTTACTGCTTCCCGTCTGGAAGATCTGTCCATCATCCTTTACGAAATCAACACTAAAGTACTTTTCGTTGAAACTATCTCATAGATAGATCGCTAACAGCCTATATCAACTAATCTTAAGCTAATTTCATTAAATAAATCTTCACATGTTTCGACCGATTGAAACATGATGAATGTCCACAATAAATACATTAAACATCCTGTCCATTACTGCTTCAAACCTGTTGACTAAACGATCACTAACAACGCTCCTTTCCACCGGTTCTCCTTTGTGATTGTAATTGTGTTAAATTGTGTTCACTAAAGCAAGGAATCCCGCGCCGGTTTAGCCTTGAGCAGTGTTAATTTTGGATACGGAAAAACAGGAAAACCTTGCCACCTACAATTCCTTATTGATACTTCGACGCTCAACTCTAGCCTCACTCTATTACGTCAAGAAACGCGCGTTCTAACCCATATTCCTAAATCATACAATAAAATTGTGTTTATTTTTAGTGCGAACAATCGTTACTCCTAGTGTGCCCGGTCTCTTTCCTGCTTGCCTGCTGCTCCCGACCGCCCAGTTAACACCGGAGGCTCTGCTGTGCGTGGCCTCCGGTGCGGTCAAGCGCGGTGCCTCAGTTTCATTCATAAATCGGTCGCTCTAGCCTAAAAGTCAAGGGAGATTTGGACGCTATCCCAAAAACCATGGGTAAACTCATTTGCCTGGAGGTGTTGATTATATTATGAAAATAATGGTCCGTGGTCAGATTTCTACTTGGGCTGGCTAGCTAGCTTGCTTGGGGTTTTTGCTTCTGTTGCGGAATCAGTTACAATTGAAAGATATTTTTAGCATCAAATTGTAGCGTATCTCTTTACAGTGGACATAAATCTTGATCTAAGCTAGAATTGCTTGATAAAATAAATGAATATATTTCCTTGCGTATGTAAAACAAAAGGAATGCAATGGAGCAAAAATAATAAATAATGAAAATATAGCTAAAGGGATTTTTTATTCTTATTAAATAAAACAATTCTATTGACAAAGAATTGTTTGTGCAAGAGATAATCGATTGATCAGTTAATCCTGTCATGGATACAATAACCTCTTCTTTCATAATCAGACTATTGTTTCGTAAAAAGGACCAGGAATAACATAACTTTAAACAATAAAATCAATCAGGTTAACCATAAGCTTGTATTTTTTCTCCTCAAACTACCACATACCTGTTATGTGGGTCGTCCCAGCGTCGTCTAAAGCATCGAAAACTCCCCCTAGGAATTTTGCTTGCCCAAAGCGAAACCAAACGCTAACTCACTCATGTCTCAAGCTCTAGCACAAGCGCTAAAAGTTGTGCCGTTTTTGCATGCGACTTCAAGAAAATGAGGTAAGCAGGTACGCTCTGAAATCGGTCAGCAGGAGCAAATCCCCGCAGCGTGTGGCTTGCTAGTAGCGTGGGTAGTAGGCAAATTATACTGACCGCTATCGAGTCCGCGACAAACAAAAAAAAAAAAGCTTCCCCCTTCAGAGTTCTTGCTACCCTTGCGGACCCCTACCACATAACGGCAAAGCAACTGCTGTACACTACAAAAAAGCGCAAACGCAAACAATCTCTCAGGTCTCTGTGGAGGTCTCAAGACGCGTTGGAATATCTACCCATTTAGAAACCACCCAATGACGCTAACGGACGCCAGTCTTCACAACTACTTGCTGGAAGCAGTCAAACAGTTGACCACCAACACTAGTGGATAACAGTAAAAAATCACCCCTCTCAAACACACACACACACACACAGACACGTTCTCATTTGAATTTGGACCTCATTCGGACATTCCTTAGCCCGAGCATGCTTGATTCACTGGGTAGCCCACAATGCTCCCGCCCCAGTGTACTGTGGTCATTTCAGATACGGTCGGGTGAACGAACTTCTCTTGCACGGCAACTTGAACAAATGAGGACTCTACGGTAGTCAGGACACACACACACACAAGCACCGAGAACTAGCCTGTACTGACCGGAGGGCCCAAGTGCCTGGTCAATATCGATCGGCCAAGCCGGATGGAGTGACCTCGTTTCGTGTCAACTGAGAAAAGCAGTGCAAACGAAGGACCATTTTTTCTTCGGGGTTCGTCGAATTTCCTTGGACTCTAGACGGCGCTGTGCGTCTTTGGATGCGTATGCCGGGTTCGGCTCGGTCAAATATTGCAATCAAATTGAAGGAATTGAAGGATTCATCAATGAATTTCTTAACGATTTCTTATTGAATTTCTTCAAATTCGTTCCAAGTTCTTCAGGTATCTTCACTTACAAAAAAATAACCCAATTTCTCCTTGCAGATTTATTAAAGCTACCTCTTATTTTTATTACGACCGTCACTTAATGAGCCCGGTTTTGGTCCAGCCCGATCCATATCTTGCGGTTCCATACGATACACTTTGAACCGACATTTAGGGCCCAGACATACCGCAACTTCTAGCACCGACGGCTTGATGCTTTAGCACCGTTTGAACCTTAATTGGTATGTCAGTATGTCACAATCCTTAGCTTTGGTACACAGAACTTGCGAAATCCGAACTTCACTAAACAACCTGCTCAAATCATATGTTTGAAGTTGCGAAAGTGTTATTATACGTAAAAACTCTCTCCTTGAAGTTTTGCTGGCGGCACTTGAACATTGCATGTCGTGCCAAGGCTCGTGTCCATGCTGTCTTGTTGCGTACCGTTTAGTGGAATCAATCAAAATGGTCTGCTATGGAATTATTTAGCGAAGGAATGGAACTTCAAGCACACAAAACAGTATGATGCACAATGAAGTCATTCCAAAGACTTCACGCTTACCCATTCCGGGTGCAAAGGAAAAATTAGTGGATGTACTTCCTTAATTTTGTTTGTGTTTAAGAACGAACACTTCTTTCGAGTAAGTAAATAGTCATACTTCTCTCATTACAAACTCAATTCAATAAAGCAAACCGATAAAAGTCTGGAGCTATGTGACTTCCCTCGGCAATGCCAGCAATGACCGACTTTTAAATTGCACAAACATGTGTGGTCTGACACATACACACACATGAGTAAAATCCTTGCGGGTGAATAGCCTCCTTTAAAATGGAAATTCCAATAAACAATCCCCCAACCACCCTTCCCCAAACTCTCGCATTTTTGGACGAATGCTGTCAACGACGGGAAGGCCGGAACGCGAAATAGAATCACATAATCGAACACCAATCCCGTTCCCTAGTGGAATGGAAATCCCCGAACGGCCTAAATATTTCGGAAAAAGGGTCTCCTCTATTCTCCCTGAACTTTACAGCCAGTAAATGTGACTGCATGGGGTGTTTGTGGGTGTGTTTTTAAATCCAAACCTAACCACCGCCAAGCGAACAACAACGAAAGCTGCAGTGTGCAGTTACAATAAACAAACACCCATTTCCCTGCCCCGGGTGTCTTGTACTAATGGCCTACAGAAGAAGCCGAAGGCTGTTTTGTTGTTGTGTGTTTCGGCTTTTACTTTAAAATGCTAAAATAAAAGCCCAACAAAGCGACGCCCTTTCCCTTCATTTTGCACCTTCATCACACCAACTTACAACTTACTTTAGTCATCAGCACTTCCGTGTGGTAGAAGAATGCAGCATCGGCATCGTATCCACTGTTGGTGCCGTGACCAGGATCCGCACTATAATCACTGTCACCATTATGGGCGGTGAATGTGCATCTTTACTAATTCCACAATCGATCCAGTGCTCACGAACACCTTGCCGAGTAATTCTATTATCCTGATTGCAATTGAATTCGTTTTAAACTAGCTTCCACTCAATCCACTTTCTTTCTTTCCATTGGAAGAATTTAAATGCACGTCACCTTATACCGATCGGTTAGATTGATAGATTGATCCTATTTTGCTGACTTATTATTCTGCACAGTCCCACACCAATGATCGATTACTTCCGCTACACTCATTAGTCGCACGAGGAGCACTTCTGCACCTACTCTCCCATTATATTTGTCCTCTGAAAGGAAAAAGCACACAAAGTACACGTTAACGAACGATCCCCGGTTGCTAAACCGTAACCGGAAATGAACACATCATATTTCACTCCACCACACATATTTTACAAAACTTTCCAACGCCATCTGGTCACGCCTTGTCGAGGTTGGTTTTGGCGGTTGGCTGCACCAAGCCTTCTTTTCGATTAGTCGATTAGCGATTGGAATGCGATAAATTGTGCGCCAATTTCCATATGATCATCAGCATGATTGATCTCCAGCACACGCCCCACTTCCATTAGGGGTAATTAAATTTTACAATCAATGGCACAGAAGCACAAACACACAGTGGATAGGAAAGAAGCACCGTTTTAAAGCGAGCAGTCGTTAGCAGTCGGAACATTGCCTCGTAAGCATTGAGTTGAAATTTCGATACACTTTAAGAATTCGTGCAAACGTCACGAACACTGATATTACCGCTTCGCTTTTCACACTGTGCTGAAGCTGGAGTGGTAATATATTCTATTACCCTTGCACGGCACTTGTTCGATTGCACGCACGTGGAAAGAAATTATGTAAGCATTTGAAAACCTTCAGGATTCGTACTTTTTTTCCGCAGAAAGGAAGTGACAATTTTATGCTCCGTTAAACACCAGGCATGCATGCTTTCACTTAACTCAAAGCCCTGCTTACGCTTACTCTGCTGATGGCAGTTTTCTACAAGACTTCTAGGAGAACTGCTGCACTTCACCAAGTCTTGTAGTTGACAAACATTAACACTATTCCTTATGCGCCTACTAAACACTACATGCACTACCACTTCTATCCGATGTATGCCTATCGTTCCAAAGGAACATCTGGACCTCCCCACACAGCAAATCTGGTCCAGCAGTTCCAAAAAAAAAACGAAACGGAAGCACGCTCGAAAGCAGTTGCCCGCTCGGAACCGACTCGAAAACTGTACTGAACCCACTCAATGGTTCCGAGAGCACCAGAAGCGATCCGAACCCGGTACACTAACGCTAGAGTTCTCTCTCCCCGTTGGCGTGCGTGTAACACCTTCTCGGGAACTCACGATGGACGGGGCATAATGTACATAAAGCACCGCCACCGTGGCTCTCGGCAGGTGGTTTCTTGTGACGTCTAGTGTTTATTGCTCATTGCCGGCACTGATGCCGGGTGGCGGCGCTAAAGAAGAAGAAATGACGCTACTTTTGTGATGTTTTCTTTTACTCGTTCGCTCGCTAAGTAGCACAAGCGTTACTTTCTGCGGTGTAACGCTTCATAACACGTACAATAGTCCTAGACTAACGTGTATGGTATTTAAGACAAACAAAAATACATGGGAGCATGATGATGATTGAGAAGGTGTCATACAGCTTTTCATGCTTTAGACAAAAGGTAGCTGATCAAACATTTATATTTCATTATTAAGCGTTTCCCAAAGAATGGAAAAAAGATTAGTGATGTTTCTCTACCCTGATACTTCCAATTAGGTAAATAATATTGTAAATAATTTGTAAAAACACTTAAAAATTCGAAAATCTTTCTACTTTCATAAAAAAAGGCGAAACAGAAGAAAAACCTAAAAAAACATTTTTTATGAAATAATGTAATGAATTTTCGTTATAAATGAGTATCAAATAAATTAAGAAAAATATGTAAAAACATGTAATCGAAACAAACAAAAAAGCTTCCTGCTATATTTGCGTACACAACAACAAAAAAAGTTTAAAACATAAATTGTATAAAAAGAAACAAATACAAACAAAAAAGAAGTATATAAAAAACAACAATATTTTGCTATAAATTTACAATAATAACAAACGAAAAAGATTTCAACAACATTATTATATGTTTATATAGCAATACGGCCAGGCCATCCCTCTGGAAACAAAAAAAAAATATGTTGATAGATAAAAATCTAAATCAACGTGGAAAAATATATCAAAACAAATGATAGAGAATTCTTTTTTCAGAAAAAGCTGACAAAATATGAAAATGAAACATGAAAAAACTATGTCAAACAAATGAAAACATTTTTCCATTAATGTTTTGTGATATTAGCACACAAAAAAAAACAGCAAAGATGGTAAATGAAACCGTACAGAAAACGAAACAGATTACAATTTAACACGTTTGTTCGCACAGCCCTTAAATGGAGACGTGGTGGATTAAAATCTGGGTCAACGCTCGGTACACAAATGCCGGTTGTGAAAGTGGCCGAAACTTTGCAATGGCCAATGTGTGAACCATTAAACAGTGGCGTAAATAGGAGAGAAAAAATGGAGGAAATTTACATGTAACAGTGCAGTGCTGATTTTTACCCTTTAGTAGTTTGTAATTATTAATTACTTCGAAAGAAAAAAGGTTTAGTTGATTTACTCGAGAAAGTTAATTTCAATTATTTTTTTGTGAAATTTTTCAATAAATTGCACTTTGAGGTTTTACCAATTCCTATCAATCACATCGTTTTGTGGCGGACTGTAAATACCGGTGATTAACAAACACTCACAAAGACCATCCAATTGACCCAGTCAAACGAAAATCCTCCGAAAAAAAGGGAAAGGGATTTCCACCGCACTTTCCTTTAGCGAGGAGGGTGGAGTGTAGTGTGCCGGAAATTTTCCGGTCAGTCACACACCACGCGCACGGTCCGATCCGATGTAAGAACCACACGTCATCCACCAGGCGTCTCCATCTTCTCGCGCGTTGAGCTTTTCACCCTTTCATACCGACGCCAAGAAGCAAGTGAGCGAGTGGTACGTGATATTTTATTATACGCTAGTTTTTTCCTCTTTTTTGGGAACGATTTTTCTTAACGCTTGTTTTTCCCACCACGCGGACAGAAGTGGGTGGTAGAAGAAAAAAAAAAGGACACGCTAACGGCAGTACTTCCTTTCACAAACCATATCGCGCGGTGTATTTGCGTTTACAAGTAATTTTTTTTCTTGCTTGGCGCACTCTTCTTCACATCACTAACCGATCCGACCGGTGTGATAGTGTAACGAATCGCTGCCAAGATTAAACTGTGCCATTTGAAGCAAAAGTGGAACACTCTCGACAGTGATTATGCTTCGGCATCGAGCTGCGACGACTGTGGTGGGAGGTTTATTAATTATTTTGGAACCGGTACCACCCGGCTTCAGTGCGATTATGAAGCATTTAACTTTGTGTACCGGAATACCGTCACCTGTAACCGCCATTGTTGTGGAACGCCGTTTTTCACATCCGTCCTGTAACTGGGCCACATAAGCGAATGATACCGTACAAAGGGAACGATTTATGAAGTTTTGCTAAAATGATTAATTGTTCGTACGGTGAAGGTACGAATTGAAAACCGATTTGTAATGTGAATCTATTGATACGTACGTATAGAGTCCGTCGTATATTTTTTTCTTTTGTAAAATGCTTTAAAATAAAAACTACAAGGGCTTATTCAATTTTTTTCTCATTTAACAGCTCAATCCTTCTGCTTAATAATGGCATATTTTTCATCCATATGGTTGCCGCGGCAAGCCATAAAGTACCCTGTACGATCAGTGCAATTGTTGAATACATTTTGTACTGTGTTCAGCCCGGCTATGGTATGGCGGAAGATATTTTTTAAAGCTTCGATTTAAAGCTCAATTTGTCAGCTCAAAGACAGCCAAACAGCATCAGGACTTCGACTGATCATTCGAACTTCAATAACAGTACCCAAAAGATCGATTTGAACATAACAGATCGGTAGATAAGTTCTAGGCATGATGTACAGATTGCTGGAAAAAGAATATTTGAAATTTTTGTCACTTTGGCCATCCTTAAAAACACGTATGAGTTTGATAGCTGTTGATTAGACGAAGAATTATAGTGTTTTGAGTGGAGCAACTTCTGATACATTGCAAAGCATGGATAAAAACGTATTTGGTGGGCTAATCCATAATTTATTTTTGATGGATAAAAACACTGCTCAAACCAACCAATGGCTTGATAAATCTTCGGATAAATCGGACTCTGCATAATTACCTACAAGTATTAAGTATTTGTTTTTGTGAGTTTGAAATTGACTGCAGCGACATATCCAGTGCAAAAGGCGATAGCAGAAGCTCTGTCTTATCTAAGGAACTTGTACATCATATGATTTGCAAAAAACTGTTGGATATGCGAAAGCTTTGCGTAAAATGAGTGCCGCGTGAGCTCACAACCGCTCAGTAATAACAATAGGCGGTTCGTAGCTTTTAAACTACAATAAATCCGAATTGTTGTGACTATGGACGAAACAACAGGAAACAAACTACTTGCTATTCGCAGACCACGAAAGAAATGCTGGCTGGAAAGAAATTGAGGTCCAATGATACAGTAATCGTTGAAGCAGAGGCATATTTTGAGGCTAATGACAAACAATATTTTTAAAATGGCATCGAAAAGACAGTAGATTGCTATAAACACGGTTTCCATTTCGAAGTCAATTAAGTTGAGAAATCAAATCGAATTTGGCCGAAAAATCCTTTTATCGTGGTTAGGTCTAAGACTTATCTACCCACCTGTTAGATTGTTTGGTACAGAGAGCTATTATTGAGACCAAATATCACCAACGGGGGTGCTTAGCTAAATTTTTGCGAAGAAATTCTGAATTGCTCACAAATTGCTTCAAAGAAAAATGATCCAATGGTGCCTTTTAAATCAAATTATTTGCCATGTGGCAGCCATATGGATGCGAAAATACGCCACTGTTAAGCGGAAGGATTAATCATTGATATAGAAAAAATAATTTAAAACAAATGTATTGTAGTTTTCATGTTACAGCACTTTAGAGAAAGAAAAGCTTTTTTTTGTTGGTAAATAATGTTTCGGAGTCCGTTCTAGAAAGCATCACAGTGCTTATCATAATGCTTAACAGTATCGCATAAGCTCAATCGTTTGATACATCAGTTGTATTTTGTTTATTTTAAAAACTACCTATCCGCAACACTTTTCTGCCCTGTGACTTGTAGTTGTTTTATCTTAACATTAGTACATTACAATACACATTTTGGGGTGGGGGAGTGGTGTAAATAATAAAAAATGTTAAAATATTTTTAAAAAAATATTGAGGAGGTAAATAAAATCTCTCATCTTGCACTCAGTCAATGAGTCAACGGGCGCCGACAGTCGACAGATAAGAACTAGCTTAAGTACGACGTATTACACAACTCAACCGTGTGTTCCCTGATAATACATTCGAATTCGAACAGTAACACCTGGGACAGTACAGGAACTACAAATGATCGTTTGCAAGTCTGAGTTTCAGTTGGCAAGAAAAATAAGTTTTTAACGGTTTTAAAAATACACAAAAGCGACTAGGTGCTTTTGGGGAGCGAAGCTGGAAAATTGTTCCTGTTGCACTTACATCTCTATCCGCTCTGCATCAATATTCATCTGCTGAATATTACTAAGGGTCCCTTACATCCGTCTAATCACTATGTATCTATGTGTACGTACAGTGTCCACTAACCACTTGGTAATATGTTTACGTTTACGCGTTTCTCTTTTCGCTTCTAAATAATCTCGTTTTTTGCACATATTCATCTACTAAGTATTCGATAACCCCTGACGATTGGTTTTGTGTGTGTGTGTGATTTTTTTTTAATCCCTAACTTTCTCTATCGTTTAAACCTGTCCGAACAAACGAGCGCTTGTTGCAAAATGGACAAAAAAATATTGTTTTTTTTTTTCAAATAAAAATGTAATATCGTCCTTACTCACCGATCCGATTATTGAATGTGTTTCGAATAATGCTCGCTGTAGTTTGATAAGATCTTCGATAGCTAGTGGTTAAGCAAAGAAAAATGACGAGATACGTACCGATACCCGCGTTTTTTTTTTCTCTGTTTCTCTATCCTTTCCTTTCGTCCAATTTCTACGATTGGCACTTGACGCGCGAACTACGCTTATAGCAGTACCTATCCGTCCGGTAACCAGTAGCCCAACCATTCCAACTGTTCCAGTGGTCAGTGATGCTGTTCGCGGTTGGCTGGCGGAAAACGACCACCACCACCGATCGTCGGATCGGGCAGAGACATCTGAACAGTGCCGCCGGTTCCGGACCGGCTACAATTGCTAACGCTGCTGGTGCTGTACATGCTGTTGCTGCTGTTACTGCTGTTGCTACCATTCAGTGTCGTTGCCATGGGTACGCTCTGCACATTGATCGTTCCGATCGCGAGGTTTCCAATACTGTTGCTAGTTGTGGTAGCGCTAATGCCACCATTTACACCACCGATCGCTGTACAGTTTGTCGTAGTGTTGGTGAGACCATTTGGACTGGAAAAAAAAGTATTTTAAAAAATTGTTCGTTATAAGTGATGTAGTGGAAGTTGAGGTATGTGTGCCGTAGGGGGCCAGTGAGTCCCGTTTTTTCAGTAATAAATCAGGTTGAACAAGCAAATGATTATGCAGATTACCTCGCACCTGTGACTAGACATAGCATATCAAATTTCATAAATAATAGTAATTTTTTCGTACTTTATTTTTTTTTCTGCTGATCAACAAAATTGTGAAGTGTCCTTCTTTTAATATTTCAACTAGTTCAAATAAGCTCCGGAAACAAAGATACAAAATATAAAAGAAAAAACTGCGAATTACATGACAAAGCTGTAACAAAAACGCTTTGAATCATGAAGGGTAGCTCAAAAATCAATTATTTTTTCCTACTAGAAATGCTAATTTAAAAATTAAATAACTTTTGGGGCTCAAAGGATCACCACGGTTTGGAGCAAGGGTTAATGAGAGATTTTAATGAGAGTTGAGCTGTTCTGGTCGTTATGAAACTGTTGTTAAAACCCAAAAAAGGAGGATTTGGGAACCTGATCTGATATTCCATTTTGACGATGATTTTACTAAAAACTAAAAAAAATCTTCACCATTTTTAACTGTTTTTAAAACGATAATAAAGCTGCGTTTCCTTTACTTACACCAACTGCACGTGTGAGACATTCTTCAGATGTGCATTTACCGCCAACGCGACCGAATCGTTCACAGACAGCTGTAGATTTTCTTCAATTTTTTTCATCTTCTTGTTCAGATACACCTTCAGCACTTCGTAGTGATACTTGCAACTCCCATGCCGTTTCCGCTTCGAAGCAACCGATGCCGCCCGTTCCAGCTCCTCCACCGCACGCTGCAGAGCGGATTGATCTTCCAGCGAGGAGGTCACCTGTCCCCGTATCGATTGGAACTCTTCGCGCGTTACAAACGGTACCTCGAGCGATTCCATAAACTGTTGCATCTCGTCGTAATCCTTGCCCAGTTGTACCGTCCCCTTTACCAACCGGTTCATCAGCTTATTGTGATGGATGTAGTTCTCCGACGAGCGTGTAATGATCGCGGAACACTTGCTACACTTCATCGCGAACGTGGAGTAACAGCCGCTAATGTATTCCTGGTACGGTTTTAGCAACCCGCCGGGACAATGCTTGGAGTGCATAAACTGTGAATAAGCAGCCCATTGCAGGAAATGATCTATCTCGATGATACGGTAACCCTTAAATTGTGGTATTTCGTCCGGATCCATCCCATTTTGTGCGAGCGTTTGCTGGGCCGGATTCGAGCATGCTGCTGGCCCGGTTCCTCCGGCCCCTTGCGTAGTATTGGACCCAGCTACCGTACTGTTTGGTGTGGCGGTTGTGTTAGTACCTCCCGAGCTTCCTGCTGCTGCCGATTGTGGTGCATCGATCGGTGCACTTCGTTTCGAGATCCGTGGCGTTTTACTCCGTCCCATGGTACTGTGTTTGCTGGCAAGTGTACTACTGCTACTGGTAGCGGTCGCTGTAGCGGATGTTACTGTTTCCGGAATGTTGGAGCTCTTTTTCGCCGTTTCAAATACGTTTGCCTGCTTCGTTTGTGTTGCTTGTGTGAAGGATCCCCCAGTACTGCCACTACTGCTGGTCGCAACCGACGTGCTGTGATTGACCGCACTACTGCTCTGCGATGGACCCAGTATGTTGGCGAATCCGGTCGCCAATGCACCGAGCGCTAGCTGTTCTTCGGCCGCACGCTCCTGTAGCTGCAGTTGCGCCTGCAACGTCGACTCGTGTACCGATTTTCGTCGGGTCATCATTTTGGGTGGTTTCACTTTCGTCGCTCTCCTGTCCGGGGCCACGTTTTCTGCCGTATGTTGGGGCGGAAGGAGATCAAGGAACCTTCACTTAGAACCCCCCTAAAATCCCTGTCGGAAAATGATGCTGCTGAAAAATGCACACACGTTCGAGGTAGAGCTGGCGTGATGATGATTCGTTTCGTTTGCTGGGATAAAATTAAACGCGAGAATATTTCACCCGTAGGTAGAACGGTGTTGAATTGTGGATACACTCAGCCCACGCCAGGCCATCAAGCAGGGGTACGGTAATTTTCTTTTGCTGTACAGTTTTCCGTCGTGTTGCAGTGGTCTAGAACACAGGAGGAGTAAAAAAACCCAAACAAACAAACACATCCATCAATTGTTTTGCATTAATCGTTTGGGAGAGATTTTTCACCGGGAGTACAATCGAGCAAGTTCGATTATTCGAGTAAGTTTTACTTGTTAGTTTATTTGTTTCCAACGTAGAATAAAATATTAAAAACCGGATTTAAATTTTATCACAAAAATACTTCCAATTTTAATCAATAAATAATTCTAAACAAAAAATGTATGATAAAATGGAAGAGAAAAACAACGCCATCTTAATATTGCAGTTTTTTCACGGGACTTGCAAAGCTGTCATAAATGTAAATTTTCAAAAACAACCAACAAGCAAAGCGGGAACGCTCTCCAATGTGGTCTGAAACTGTAGCCCTTGTTTTGTGAGTTTTTTTTAAGAAAACGTAATCGATTCTTCTTTTTAGCTGCGTAGAACTGTTGACATGGACAGACAGTTATTTAAGAAAGATAACCAATCCAGTAAAAGAACGGGAATGGAAGTTCCAGGTAAGCGTACGTGAATGCCGGGTCCCAGCGTTTAGCATACCCAGAAATAATTTCTTTATATCCAGAATTAATGATATATAATATAAACCAACTTAAACTTACCTATATTTGCAGATGCTTATGCCGAGGGTGCTGAAGAGCGCATCCCAGATGGGGAACAAGACGAAATGTTAGAAACAACGGACGATATGGATAAAGGCATCAATTACCTCAAGGAAGCAGATGAAAATAAAGAGGATGTAGCACAACCAAGCACTTCTCGTCCATCCATTCTACCCAAACCGGAAATAAGTATTCTGCCAGTCGTTTAATTTCTTAAAGCAATGTCAACATCTAGACATTGGTAAAACCCGTCAGCGCTGCTCGTCCATCAACGTCGTCAAATGCGCAAAGCTGCCTATGATAATTTCAAATGATTCATGCAAATGTGCCGACCAATTTATCGCACTGTGAAATGGAAACCATAGAGAGAGAGAGAAATAATAATACTATCAACCAAAATAGATACCTTGGTTAATCTTGTGTTCCACCAGAACACAAACATTAGTAAGGATGTGGTGGAAAAAATAGTAGACGAGGCAGGATTGGTTCAGTTTAACGATAAGCTTGGTTCGGACAGCCAATTTGCTCTAACATTGCAAGTAAGCTAATGTTTACTGTTGCCAAGGAGAGATTTTTACGTTCGAAATTGATCTTAACGTTTGATTTGTTATTTGATAGGAAATTTTTAACAACCTGTAGCTGGGCAGTTGGAACTGGATCCGGTAGGATTAAGATCGAGCTAAAAAAAATTCAATTTTTTTTTTTTTTTTGTTATGAACGATTATTACGAGGCGACGGACGATATGATCGAAGAGTTTTTGATAGAGAAATTGAAAGACGAATATTCAACGTACGAAACAAAGAAGCTTAAACTGGCTGAAGAGTAGCAGAGTCAGTTCGAGAATGGCAAATATGAAGAAATTGGTATTAAATCTCATTCATTAAATCATCTCCTGTTCCAAGACCAAGACCTCCCGAGATAACCGTGCCGTAGCAAAAAATCATCATAAAACATCTCCTAAAATCATCAAAGCTCTTTATGTGCCAAAAAACAATCTTTTAAATTAAAAACAAACAAATTTACCTGTCAATTCTAATTGGACGTCTCAATTCCATCGCAACCGTCACCAACGCGTCACCAAACGTCAAAATATGTTGCTGCTTGGGTTGTCCATATTGCATCGCCGTCAAACACAGCCCGTCAAATACTGAAAGAACTTTGAGCAGGCAAGTTGTTGTCTCGCTACCGTCGGGAAAGGAAAAATCATCAATTTTCCTTAAATTGCATCGTTTTTTTTTTCGGATTAAAAGTGGGCAAGTGCAAGGCATACGATCCAAAAGCCGTACGGACCAGCGAAGGAGATAAATTAAGCCGCACCCAGCAAGTGGTGGTGTCATGTAAAGTGTGGCAAGTTTTTATATGCGTCGTGTCGGAGAAAGTAAATGCCCTAATCCGGGGTGGTTTTTAGGTGGTGGGTTGGGATAGATTTTAAGGAGTGTTTTGTGCTCACGGGGGCAAGCAGTGCAGTTATGTGTGTGTGTTTTTTTTTTGTGGCTGTGATGCGATAAGAAATATGAATGGGTGTTGCAACTCAACCAGCAAATAGTTGTTCCGACTACACTTCAATCTACTTGACCTATTCTCAACGCACAGCCCCCAAGGTGATGACGACACATACCCATGATCGTCTTGTGTGAGTGGAGGGAAAAGAATTTATCGTGCTTGTTGGATCGGTTTGGTTTTGTTAGTGCACGCTGGGCGCACCAGATTCCACTGTATGTGTGCGCATTTCTTTCAATTGTTGTTTGCCACCCCCTTTTTTACCCCACCCAATCATGTTAAGTTGTGGCAGACAACACGTAACGGGAATGTTTTTATGTTGTGGATGACAAGCGAAAAAAAAATGCATACGCAACGGAATGCACCACCACGCAGTACGGGAGTCGTGTGTACGCCACAGCACCGCTGCATTTGCATTTTACTATATTCTAAATGCAATGTGCGTCTCAGACACCTGTGCAAAGCAGTTCGTCAAACGCCTACTTTAGTCTGTGTTTTTTTCTTTATCGTGTAGTGGTGTGTAAAAGTGCTTGTGCTTACGCTCTGCTCCATTGTTCTTTTCCACAGGAAGTTCCGTGTTGTGTGTTGTAAAATATATTCATCAACCCGCAAGTGAAGTGTCCCTCCCGATAGCTTACTCATCATACGTGGTGCTAATAATATCAAGTGATTTGTTATTAAACGATTCCCGTAAATCCGATTACCGATGGCTTCCGGATTTCGGATTAGCAGTGTGTGCCGGTTGCCAATTTTCGTACCTTTTGCACCAATCGACCTACCACCGTTCTCGGTCACCAGCATTGTGTAATATCCCCTGGCCGAACGAGAGCTGTGGTGCATTTTCAATCGGCTTAAAAATTCGAACGGGACCACAAAGAGCGCGGAACAGTACGCGCCTCGCCTCACTCTTGAAAGTGATCGATTCGAGAAGCAACCAGTTCATACAAAAAGGAAGCGACTAGCGTAACGAGCGAATACTAACAAAAACAAAATACCAAACAGGAAAAGAAAAACAAAAACACACAGAAGTTTTACGGGTTTTGTAGCAAACGGCAACTAGGCAACAGCAACACAACAATATGAGCTGGTTACGATCGAGCCCGTTGCGGCAAAGCTTTAGCAAAAGCAACAACAGCAACAGTGCAAATGACCGAGCGCGTTCCGGTGTCGGTGGGGCCGGTGGACTGTCGGTGATACGGCCGTTCGATGCAACCGAATGCGATCCCAAGGCGTGCTACGACAGTTTCTGCATCCACTGGCAGCAGGCGTACGAAATTATACAGCGATCGGAGGTAAGGCGGAGGGCATGTTGGGATTGTACATCAAAATGTCCTTTTTTTGTAGGAAATGAAGATGAAGCAGCTTTGAGTTATCTTCAAGAATTTTGGATCCTTCAGAAGCACTGTCTAAGGCAGGACTGTGGATCAAATCACATCCAAATCGCATCCTCCGTACTGTGGACTGGGCTATCCAACTATATTCGAAAAAGAACATTCTTCAGGAGCTGAGCCTGGCTTTCTTGATAGTCAAAGCGTATGAATGATTCTAGAACAGAATATCTCAATTATTAGGCTCTACACCTCATTCAGGACGGTCCGGTGGGGATCTGGGATCAATACTAGCAAGAAGTCTAGCAAGATATTAGATGGAAACCTTGACCTAGCAGTTTGTTAAGCCAAGAATGACTCATTCAGATCTTACTCAGTCCCAATCCTATGGCATAAGAAGCACCAAGGAATGTATAATGTCATACACATATTTGGACGGAAATGCTTTCGGCAGTTAGCAGGCATCTTAGTCTGCTTAAAGTCCTTTCGATACCTTAGCGATCAGTTGATCCTTCGGTCGTGGTTGGAAAACAACTTCCAAAATAGTTTTACTCAAAAATCCATAGGGTGTTAGCATCTCTTTGAGAGGACACATTTCCCAAGTCTTATTGGGGACTTTAACCAAATATTCCCATATTATCCAGGATCCCTAAGCTGAAAGTGCAGAACGATTCATTCATCCAGGCCTCGGGGTTTTGAAGGGATCCTTGCGTATAAGGACACAAACGGTTCATGCTCTGAACCTTCTCTAGAGCAGAAATTACGTTGTAAACCTAAAGAATTGTTAGTAGTAGCTGATGGTTAAGAAATGTCTCACGAAATCCAACTATTGATCAGCTGCAAGCAAGGTGGCTCGCTGGGCCTATACCGGCTATTGGTACGAAGCTAATTACCCATGTTATATAACTTCAACAGATTGCAGCGTGGGGATTCTTATCTGCATACAGTTAAGAAGATAGTGGTAAAGGAGATGTCGCTTGTTAGGGCGTCCTACTATTGTTGAATTTAATCCCCCGATGGAAATGTAGTTCTCCTCGTGTTCCTGAAGATTTCCATTTTCTTATGTAGGAAATTTATCTGGAATTGTTGAACATCTCTAAAGACAAACTTTATACTAAACATATAATTTAATTGAAGATACATTAAAACCTTAAATGTCATTAAACATTGTACTTAAATATGCTGCTAATAAAACCAAGCAAGCAAGTAAGCCAGCTAGCCGAATCTTAAGAGCCCTCTGGCACATAGAAGAGTTTAATTGTATTGGATTCAATAATCTCTAAAGAAGATAATACCAACTTTAACAATAATAAGGCCGTCCTTTATGAATAAAAAAAAAAAATACCAACTTTCTCCAGCCAATGGCAGGGTCCGAGCGGAGACTTATCATCAACATGGAAAGGCTCTGCAAGAGATGCAGAGGAAACGGGTCTAGTCATGCGTGGCACGCCTTACATCACATCCTATAACCACAAGCAATAGGCTAAAGCACCACGTGATGAACTTCACGAGCCGATCAAACGATCGATGGTCCATCTCTTTTGCACGGTAACATGGTCATGTTACCTTGAATCTGAACAATTATTACCTAATTGATAGATAAATGATACAAATTATACAACAGATGTGATCGTATTTAAACTACATATTCGTTTAAAGTTCCATTAACACGCCTCTTGTTTATGGTTTTCGTAATTAAATTTTTTGCATCACAAATTACGACTTTCCTTGCCCATAGAAGAACCGCACAGCACAGTGAAAGAAAAGAAAAAGCAATGCAAACTATTTGGTTCCACTTCCACCACACGGGATTTCCTTTGGAAAAAATCTGGCTCTGCTTTATTTTTTCAATTAAATGCCAATTGTTGGCCGATTCGCGCAAACGGAAAGAAAAGCTCGAACCTATTATGCTTTCCCCATTCGCAAATGCTCTTTTGCCGCGTGTCAATCAACATCGTTTCGGCATATTAAATCGCAATCCATCCCGCCTGTGTGTCCAGGCGAAAGGGCTGCTGCACACCAGCAACGCCAAAACAACATTCACAAAATGCCATCAACGTGCCCCGGCGGCCGTCTTCGCGGTTCGTTGATCTCCGGAGACGATGGTGATATCCCATGCCCCACAACACTGCTGCTGCACCTGTAACATAGCTCCGTTACTTTCATCAATTCCCGGGCATCGGATATGGATGTGATCGCGAAAATAATAAAAAAATACCCGCAGCGCGATAATGCGAATCATCGCGCGGTACACTTTCCTAGCGTACCGGTTTTCCTTTTGCGATTCGATGCAATATTGGCTTTTTTCCGCTACAGAAGTAGTAAAACTTGTTTGTGCCACGCTTGGTTCCGGTGACACATGTGCAGCCGTACCGACGGGGTCGGCTAGGCTTATCATCGGGACGATTGGTAAAACGTTGCGTAAACAATTGCCCCGGTTCGAAGCGCAAGATTATCGTAACAAGCGCGCAACTTTGTTTAATCTGTATTGAACCTGTGGAATGGAATGTTTGAAACATGTGCCTCTTTCCCGGTAACGTTACGGATTAAGATTAAGACTAGATGCAGCATTTGCATTGCATGACTTGCGTTTGCAGAAATTAATAATCGGTTTAAGTAATATAGAAAAATAGTACTCTGCGAAGCATGCCGGAAAGAGCTGGGATTGTGCACAACGGTCCGGTGGTAGAGGCGACAGCGGTCCCGATCTTCATACGGCAGGACCCGGCGTTCATATCCCATCCGGATCATCCCTCTGTAGTGAGGACTGATTATTCGACTATGTGGTATCAGTAAGTCTAGTAATCAATTCGATGGAAAACGAATCCTAGCTATCAGGACGTCAAGCCAAGAAGAAGAAGAAGAAGTCTCAGTACTCACACACATCTCCGAGACTCGAAAATGGTGTAAAAACTAGCGAAACACTCTTGGCCCACGCTCGAGAGGAACAGGCTCCTCAGAAGGATTTTGGGCCGCTTATGTGTGTTAAAAACACTACAAGTGTTGCTTCAATGACAGGCTCCGACATGTGCTAGTCATGTCATAAGAATCTACATGGACAGAGGAAGCGTAGTAGGTCCAGGATTAGATTGAAGTTGAAACGTAGCGATGGTGTTGGTGCTTCTGCCAGAAAGGCGGGGATATTGACGTTCCATCCTATCATGTTCCTGACCGACTGTTCTATCCTTCAGGATATTTGAGATCGGTTTTCATCCTGATGTAATGGTGACTCCCCTACCCTATGTCCTGATAAATACAATACCGTCTTCTCAATGGTGTCTGTATTAACCGGGTTTAGCTTGTAGATCAGGTCATTGCTGGAGTACTGCTCCGGTGTCTGGAAACCCTCTTTTGGGGTTTACATAGAACGTTTTGAACGAGTTCACAAGTCCTTCAAGTTTGCTACCCGTAAACTGTTGGGTGATTCGGCCTCTGTTCTGGATCCTTATGAGTTCAGATGTCTGTCTGCCGAAGACTGGCGATTCCTTTCTCGAATCTCTTGCAACGATTCCCTTCTTTTTCATCTGATGGATACTTGTGCTCTCCTTTAATCAATCGCCCACTTTCTCCTCTTATTGTCCCTTCAAGGAGCTCTGCGGTTGGAGGCAAATATTGTTTACTCCAGGTAATCGCTAGCATTCGGTTCATTGCTTCCATATCTTTCGAAGAGTCTCCAACAGACATAGACTGTCAAAAAAACCTTGTCTGATCACAAAACCAAAATATTTCTAAGATCATATTTTGATGATTGATCATAAAAGACTGCACGGTGAATTGTGTAACTGTCGCTTCATTCTGAACACATCCTATCCATCCGGTTGAGCATAAATCAACTGGGTTCGCGTCGAATCATCAAATTCTGCCTTATTTATTTGCTCAAAGAAACACTCACGTTAATTCGGTATTCTTGCTCGCTGTTGTCTTTTGTAATACCTCTGCAATCTCACTTCAAAGCAAAATAACCATTAAAAAAAGGTCTGCTAGAACGGTGACGACGGTGCTAATGAATTAACAGAAAAACTCTTAATGTACCCCGCATTTGCACACAGACGCACCGGATACACGCGGTACAGTTATTCACATGTGTACATCAATCGAGTAAGAAAACCACACCAAAATGTCTCGCTCAACGCAATATAAGAAATCTGCCACTGGATCACATTTTTCTTCCAAGCGAACATTTTCAGAAGGTACCAATTATCGTGGTAACCATCATTATAACTCTTACGGCACCTTAGGAGGGTGAGGGCGAATGGCACTAAGATGCTGAGCCGTATACGGACGGGTGTGAGTGAGGTGTGAGAGAATTACACGGCCAAGAGATTACGCATGACGATTGTGGACCGTGATCGCATTTCTGCCTAATCCACGTGAGACCAATGCGTGGTCCGCCGCCGGTAGCGACATTAAGTAGCATCGTTCGTGTGAACCGACCAACACCGCTCGGATCGGTGATGATGTGGGAAGTGATGCAGCGAAGAAGCATGATTTCATTATGCTAAATTGCGACAGCGAGCTTTCATTCGTGTTGGCTGACGTATCGCGATCGATGGATGACATTGTGGGAAAGATAGTTTGCCTCGAAGCGCTGACTTTAAGATCAGCAAAGAAATTAGAAGAAGAACTTGTGTGGGAAAGCGTAATAGCGCAAGATAAGATTAACTGCTCTATGTGGACCATTATCTCGCACCGGGGACCTTATCGGTTCCTGATGGTTCATTTAAGAGTGCTCCAGAGAGAGGCTCATTAATTGGGTTACCCATTTAATCTCTGAGACAATTTTTTCTACCATTCCCACAAACCAGACATGTTAAAGTACCACCAAACAGGAATTATTATTACAGTTTTAATGTCAGAATCGAATTAAATTAACACAACAATAATCAATGTTTGCAAAATAAACACCCAACACGCTGCTTTTAATGTCGCAGTTCCAGTTAAACGGAGCAACAACTCACAACATTCCTCCCTCAGCTTGGGGTTAATAGCCATGAAACGCAAAAGTAGATTAAAATAATTTCAATTAACGTTTCATGCTTCAGTTCAGGTTTATCATCACGAAAGCCAGTAGGTTTTCCCAACATTCTGACAGCCTTACGTTACCTACCATTTGCCACTCAAACGTTCCAGTTTTGTGTGTGTTTTACATTATTCATTAGCAATTTTTGGTGCTTTCGGCCGAACAGGCTGCCGGGTTTGTATCTCCGGCAATGTCGTGCTAATTGCTGTCAAGCGAATCCATTGTTGAATGGCAGCGAGAAATGGAATTTTCCCAAAAAATAATTTTCTCACCTTTTTTTCGGCAGAATTCGCGCTTGCAAGTGAAAATTATGCCTTGTACACATTTCCCTCCCATCGAGGATCATTACGACGTAGAACCAGTACACGATTTACATTGAATTTTCAACTTAATTGCCTCGTAAGCGCATAAGCAGGGCTTTTGTTTGCCAACCGGAGCCATCCAATTTGATGCATGGAGTTTTCTTTCTTGAGACGAATGTCATTACTCTTGCACGATCTCTTTCCATCCTTTGTTGGTACGCCTACGTTACAATTTTTGCTTTAATTGGGGTTGAGTGCGTGGGATATAAACACAACAGCAGAAAAAAAAAAAACGATGGATGCAGCGAGATGGCACAAAAGTGCAATGAGGGTGCGCTAAAGGTGGACGCCAGACGCCTCAGCACCACACGTGTTACCGCATTAAGTGTTACCGCATGTGTGTACCGCGCGGTTGAATGACCAACCGTCTTTGGGGTGATGATGGCAGAGATTTCGGACCAGGTGATCTTCATTTTTCATCATCTGTTGAAATTTGGAGGTGTCATAAAGGTGGCGCGTATGATGAGGGTATGATTTTTTAATGTGACCTTCTGGTTGAACACAACGACATGAATTAAAACATGATCCAGCCGTGCTACCTTGCAACCTTAGTCAAACCGAGAGTAGTAGTATTGGAGTAGAAGAGATATATCGCTGATTCGCCCGGTGGTTCTATATGGCAACGAGTCTTGGACCATCCGAGCGGAGGATGCAATCGCTCTTGCATCCTCCGAGGAGGAGAAGGATGACCCAAGAGCTTGCTGAGCTATATGGAGAACCGGACATCCTGACGGTGACAAAGACCGGCAGGGTATGATTCCTGGGACATGTTATGAGCATGCCGGACTCATGCCCCGCCAAGAAGGTATTCGTCACCGACCCCCAGTTCGGCACGAGGCGTCGGGGAGCACAGCGAGTTAGTTGGCTGAAGCAGGTGAAGGGAGACCTGTCGGAGATCGAGTTTCCTGGAGATCTTTTGTTGACCGGGCCATGTCACTACGACGTGCTCTTTAAAAGAGCAGGCCAACATGATGATGATTGCAGTAGAATATTTCTTCTACTGCAAAAATTTCTTCTTGTTTAAATGAATTTGACAGTCCAGTATAATCTGATATTCCGAACGTCTGGTTCTGATACATTGAACCTTAAAAAAAATTAATTCTGGACTTCATCTCGGCAATGCAGAGATCGGTGACGTCGGCCAAGTGTCCCAATATTGACTCCTGCAACGGATTGAGATGATTCAATCATCTTGCGATATTAGTTAAATTCGTTTCATTCACATAAATACTTGGGCTGCTACATATGTTTCTGGCCTAGGCCTCAAGAAGTAATGCAATCTGATTTTTTTATTCGAAAGTTTGACATTTTGGAGCATAAAGATCGTCCAAAAACGGCCGTTGTGTCAATGTCTGAGAACATTGATGCCGTTCGAGATCCAATTGTACAAGATCGTCATGTGACATCATATCGCGAGATAAAGGCATCTTTGTGCCTCTCTTCCTCCTCAACATAAACATTATTTCGCACAAGAAAATGTGAAGTCTTCGGAGAAATTCGAAAAACAAACAACAGCAACGCATTGTCATGGTGAAGAATGATCTTCACCATGACAATACGAGCTCTCACACATCGGCTCAAACCATCGCTTATTTGACCGGCCAAAACATCGAATCGATGGGTCATCCGCTCCCTATAGCGCTGACTTGGAACCCAATGACTTCTTTTCATTCGCGCACATCAAGAAAGAAATGCGTGGTCAAAGATTTTGGTCCCCAGAAGATGCTGCTGAAGCGTTCAAAATCCACGTTTTGGAGATATCTCAATCAGAGGGGAAAAAGTGCTTTGACAATCCATGTGACCATTGAAATGTACTGTATTTTCAACGCTTCAAAGTGATTTTTTATGAATCAAATGCACTTAATTATAACAGTGGAGATCTTAGCTATCTTCTTCTTGTTGCCTTAACGATTTACTACGGGGGGACGATCCGGATGGGATTTGAACCGCGGTCCTGACGTTTGAAGATGTGCGGTGCCGCCGCTGCTGTCGCCTACCACCACCACCACCCAAACCTAGGAGATCCTAGCGATAAAAATATAGATTAAATACACACCAAATGTGTAATAATCACCAGCATAGCGTTGATTGTTATCGTGAGACTTCTTTTTGCTCTTAAAGTTATCTGCTTGTGCCTGACGTACAGCAACTACCGATCAAGCATTTTGACAGGTTCGCCCATTCCAAGCAAGTTACAAATCCCTCCTATCCTATCCTCTTGCTGCTCTCTGTCTCTCTCTCTCTCTCTCTTGATCCATTATTCTTCGCCAACGCAACGCGTTCTGCATCGCTGGCGACGATCACCACCGGCCACAGAAGGAGATGATCGCGTGCGGCCGATTTGGCGAAGAAATTTCGCGATGCGTGGGCCACCCCAACCATACATCACAGGGCTACCTGGGGCTGGGGGTTGTAGCTATCCTCCGGACGGTCTTACGTTTTCACACCGGATTCGAAAGTAAACCAATGGCACAAAATTCGCTCGATTGTGTCTGCTGGTGCCGTGATGCCGTGATGCGTGCACGCATGTAACAATCGGAGGTTGTTTTTCTCTGCCACTGGATCAAAACACATTTCGGGAGTTCGTGCTACCTTACCCACCGATTTCCTTTTAAATCCAAGTTCTTTCGAGTATTGTGCAACGAAAGACACTTTTCACCGCTATTTCGCTGCCACCACCGAAGGTACGTATGGGCGAAAGTAGGGAAGATCAGAAAATTTAATAATAAAACGTACAGAAAAGTGGGTATGGGGAGGAAAAAAGCTAAAATTGCATGACACAATTGAGCATAAATGGGGGGTCTTTTCGTTGTGCAGCACCACTTCCGTGACCGAGTCTACCATTTTACCGGCTTATTATTCACGCTACGATTAATCATCTCTTCCATGCACGGCGAAAGGGCAAAAGGGAAAAGATGTTTTCGATGCAATTTTGTTGACGAAAAGGAAGTGAAGCGTATTTAAGAGAACATCATTAGAAAGGTGCTAAGTGTTTCCTTTGCAGAAATAGCATTACATTGTATCTCTCAACGGTTTTGCGATCTTAGCTTGCTGTAAAGATCCTCAAAATTGCTCACGATCTAGCGCTTTCGTCAGATAATCCAATATCTAGTCAAACTATCCTAATTTCTAACATAGCAGTGGCGGAAGAAAATTGAAGATGTGTGGACGTTGAAGCATTGGGTCGAGAGGATAAAACTAGCAATGGAAGGGTTCAAAGGGTCTTTGCGACCAACCGCAGAGTGCCTTGCAGGGATATTTAGAGGGAGGATTTGAGCACAGACAACGAGAAGGAACATAGAAATTTGATTGAGGAAAGACAACCAGGAGTATCCAGCACATGGTGGTGGATGGTGTTCTTGCAGAGTATGTAAGCCTAACAGTTCAGAGTCCAGATGTCCTCAATATAGCTTGTTCCCTTCCGTTCTGAACCCTATCTCTCGAAGTTCTCCCTTTCTAAGATCCATTCTCTCAAACGTTGCTAAAGGGCTTCCGTCAGCTTCGAAAACCGTATATCCTAAAGTTATCTGTAGGTTTTGGGACTATGAATTTTCCATGAATTACAGTACAGTTGGCCGTAAGTAACAGATGCTAAAAGACAACTTGCTTAGCGAAATTTACTGAGTTGTAAAGTACATAAGGAAAAGACTATTGTAATTTTCACAGATAATCTACTGTTTATTTCGCTACAATCTCTTGATCCGTACGCGAATAGCGTCATCAGTTTAAAAGCCTCCATTTTTTTATGTACAGTAGATCACTCCGATATCTTCCTCTTCGTTCTCTTCGGGTTTTGAAGGTTTGGTCGCCGATTCCATAGACCGCCTCTGTCTAAGCAGCTGCCGCAGTAGTGGCCGCCGTATTCATACGAAATCTTAATGGCCAGATCAAAGTTGCTACACATGTTTTAGGGATGAAGTTTGCAGTCATTTATTAATGGTATCTTGAGGCTTTGAGTATGAACCAATCCTAGCTTGAATCTTCATTTGAAACGGATACCTCTTCGTTGGAATATTGCCTGGATCATCAACGATGTTTGTTGGTGCAATACACGCCTTTTTACAATTAGTAAATTGAATACAAAAACCTTCAAAGAGCAAAAACTGCTACAAGAAATATACGTGTTAAACCTTACACCCTGAACAGTATGATCAACACCGTAGTATGTAAGTTCGATCAAAACAAACCAACAACATTCAGAAAGAAAGTACGAACACACCCTGCTGCATGACTTCCCCGGCTTTAGATAGCGAACAACCTACTGCACTAGAAAAAATAAAGTTCCGCACACATGCCAAGAGCACAACAAGTGTCGAACATTAATCGCGGGCAGCAGCAGCGGGCAAAACATATCAGCATACTTCTTCTGCACTGTTGTAGCTGTTGTAAAGTAGCTTCCAAAGAGGAAGTACGATTTTTAGTTTTGTTTACAGAAAGAAGGAAGGATTCATCTTTCCGCGCATTTGTTTGTTTGGGTTCGATTTCATTTGACTTGTTGTTTCCCGAGCAGCGTCAAGGTCTACATACGTGCACCGTAGGAGGTTCAATATGCGCTGGTGGAATAGGGCGTATTTGTCGATGGGTGTTGGGTGCAAAAAAAAAAAGGTAGCTTAGGTCCGCAATTATGCATTTACGCGCTTCGATCGCCAGCGCTCCCTGGGAGGGAAAATAGTCGTTTGCACGCCGTACTCTCCGAAATGGTGGAGCGTTTCGAATGTGGCGTGCTTTACCGTGGTGTTTAAATCGCGCCGTGTGCTGTGTGGTGTTTGGAGCTTTCTCCTTATTAACAAATTAAATAAAAATTATATCGAGCACCGTATGCTGTGGCCGCGCGTGCGGCATCGTGTTTATTCTTCTGTTTTGTGATTCCTTCACTCTTGCTTTCCGTTGCATATTTTTACACATTGGCGATAATTACAGACGCGCGGGGAGCACGGTTTCATTGTGCTGGAAATGACCATTTCCCCTGCATGCTCTGTTAATTTGACAATTTAAATTTCATGTTAGAAAACGATTGTGAATAAAGAGATCGACGTGTTATGTGTTTTACAGAAGTGTGCTGATTTCATGCGACGCCTCCGGTGGCTAGTGGTTCATCCACCTGTTGAGCGTATATTGTATCAAGTCGTTTATGTACAGGCAACATTTGACTGCACTAAGTGAAGGTAATAAGCTCAAAGAAACTATCTAGATGAATCCAGAGCACAAAGATACTGTGGATACTCTGAGGACACGTTCGGATCACTCCGGAATAGACGGTGAAATGTAACAGAAACTAATGAAGAACAGATCCCTAGAACTTAAGGGCTTTTTCGTTCCAAATCTAGGACTCAGAGTTCAGGAGAAGTGTGTTCCAATTTTCGAGATTGCTGTACTAAATCCTTAGTAGTTTTTTTGTTAGCATTGAGACCCTCGGAAGCTTTTTGATTACGAAATAACTTCTAGAATCTGCTTTAAAGCTTTGAAAGGATCTGGACTCCCATAAGATCTCTGGAGATGATGAACTGGTTGAAAAGATTCAATCGAAAGTCACCAAGTTTTCGAACATCTTTCAGCAGATCTCATCCGGGACACTTTCTCCAATAGTTTTATTGGTAAACCTACGACAGAGTAGATAGTGACATTGACCAGGAATAATATTTCGGCTACCACAAGCCAACCCGACTTCGAAGCATGCTTATAATAATTCAATATGTATTAATAAATCAAGAAGAATGTCTTCGATTGTGCTATATGCAAAATTTTATTAGCCTCTTCTTAACAATACAACTTCAGTACAACTAATCAGTTACGATCATCTTTTACCCCCTGTCCACAGAACTACCGAAGTCAGTCACATGACGATGTGCTGGGCGTGGTGACACATCTGGACCATATGGTAACGCTACTGCTGGTGGAATTGCATCACTGTAACAAGCTTAGTCTCCCTGGTCAAGCAGCACCGCCAGCACCCTGTTTAGAGCATCTACTGAGCGAAAACTTACTCGACAAACTCTACGAATGGGGCATCAAAACGGGAAGGTAAGTAGGGAAATAGTCATGTGGACAAAAGGAAGAAAGGTCCCAAATTCTAACATACTTTCCTTCTCCTTGCTGTTTTTGTTCCTCCCCACTCCTCCAGATACGCAAACGCAGTACGATTGGAGCAGTTGAAGCTGTACGAGCAATTAGTCAGTCACTCGCGTCACCAGCTACTCGTGCACGAACCATTCCTACGCCCGCTGCTGAAGCTGTTGGCCTCGAGCCAGAACGAAATCTATCCGCCAGACGTCGAGAAGCGGCTCGTAATATTGCTCAATCAACTGTGCGTGGTGCTGATGCAGAACGTGCACCTGCTCGATCTGTTCTTCTTCTCCACCACGCAAACACAGCAAAGCCATCACACGAGCAACGGTGGGCACACGAAGTAAGGCTGCCGGTTTTTCCGTCGAGATAGTACGGCGTAAGCATTAAATGCACCGTTTCACCTTCTTTCCCGTCCGCTCCATGTCAACAGCTTCATCATCTTCTCACTGCTGATACCGTACGTCCATCGGGAAGGTTCGTTAGGTCATCAGGCACGCGATGCACTACTGCTCTGCATGGCGCTGTCACAGAAAAACTCCAACGTTGGTACCTACATCGCAACGTACTCGTCCATCTGTCCGGTACTGGTAACCGGACTCGGCGGGTTATATTCACGCCTCCCGAACCAGATCGAAATCAAAACCGTCGACTGGTATCGCATCACAACGGACGATGTGACGGAGATGCCCGAGCTGACACTGTTCATGAACTCGCTCGAGTTTTGCAACGCGGTCGTACAGGTGGCCCATACGATGATCCGCCAGCAGCTGCTCGACTTCCTCTATCAAGGCTTCCTGGTGCCGGTTCTTGGACCGGCCATTCTACAGGTAACACCGAACGCCACACTTTCTATCGCAACAATTTTGTTTTTCGTATGCTTTTGTTCTGCACTGCGCGTGTTGTCCTACTTATCGCTAATCGTGCCCCACCCGACAACACAGACACACACACACAGACTCATTGCAACAACTTTCCATCGCATTTTCATCCGGCGGATGAACCGAACCGTTACTAATCTTGCACGCCACAGACGGAAAAAATGGGGATCGAAATAGTGGCGGCATCGATGGCGTCTCTGTAATGGAGGAACAATTATTCACCATTACACTGTGTTTGCATTTGCCACTTGCGCGCCGCTCCGTCTATGCTGCACCAAGCTGTTGTACTTGCTTTTATCATTCGGGCTTAAACCATCTTATTGGGTGGATGGACGGCGTACATCTTTGTTTGATCTTCCGTTACGTGTTGTTCGTTTCTTTATGTGTTTTGTTGTTTAGTTTGGTTGTTTTGTTGTGCTAGAGTTTAGTAAACATTGTATCCTTTCGCGTTCTAAGATGTAAAGTACAGTGGTATTCAAAACAATATCAATTCGTCCTTGCAGTGGCCTAATTGTTTTAAATTCATTGATGTTTTAAATACTAGCAGTGCTTTTTTTGTCAGTAGCTCACTCTAATAATAATTGAAAAATAATTCTTATGAAAATTAACATTCACGGCGATTTGTCGGTCATGCTTTAATTTTTTTTCTTACATTAATATATGTACTAAAACTATTATGTTCTAATTAATTTATTCGAGTATTACGACTGGACGCTTTATTGATGTACTAATATAAAGTAGCATCTTCTTGTCGTTGGTGTTACGACTATTTATTTGGCCGATCATATTGCTAGACTTCCTTTTTTCTCGCAATCTTTGCTTTTTGATACAAAAATGAAGCATAAAATCTACTAAAACTTATTTAAATATTAAAATGCATATTGCGTTCCAATTATTTTGAACACAGCTGTAAATAGGCAAACAGGTGTCAATATCAGACACCCAAAACAAACAGCACACGATCAAACATGAGCCACACTTTTACGCATTCGATCGCACCGGAACACAGTTACACCTTATGCACACACACACACACGCACACATTTCGTGTTTTTTGTTCGTTGTACAGTAATAGTTTTAGTATTCACCCTGTTGCTCTGGTTGGCTATTTTTGCGATCCATCTCTCCCCACCCCGACATTCTATTTGTTTAGCGAAAAAGTGTACGCTCTTGGACAGTTATATATGTTTCCTTCCATTTTGTTCATAACCACGTGTGTATTTCATTTTTGTCCCCTCGAATCCAACCATGCACGTGGAAGCTATGTTATACCATACCGTGTTCCGTTTTATCTGTTCCTTTATCAGGCATTGACCGCACGTTGTGAGAGTGTAAAATCCCCTCCCCATTATTACTATTAAAGCGTATCACCAGCTTTACAATTAGCGGAACGCTAATGGAATTTGTTTTATTTATTTATATATTTTCTTCTTTTTCTTTACATTTCTTTTTTTCTCTCTCTTTTTTTTACAACACTCTTTGACTCTCCCCTTTTCATACACTTTTCACTTCCGAACTGTGTGTTTTTTTTATCTGCTGTTTGCCATCTTTTTTTCTCCTCTTTTGTTTCGCTTATGATCTAACAAATGATCGCGCAATTTATTGCTGAAACAATCGTTATCGATATCGTATTTTTACACAACACTTCCGTTTTGTAACTGATGATCAACGGTTTTTTTTTGCTCTATTATACGATCGCGTTGAAACGTGTGTCTTTATGGGTGTATGTGTGTGTGTGCTGCATCTTTGGCCTCGAATGCTGTGAATGTGCTACGACGCGATTTTCGCTTCCGAATTTTGGCACTTTTTGAATGTGAATGAATCGGAACACCGGGTCCCATGCGATACGACTGCTACATGGGATTGTAACTTTTTTATTTTTAAACAAAATAACCTAACGCCATCTCATGCCTAACAAAACGTCTACAAAAATACTACTCCTCGCAACAAAACACCTACTCCTACTTTGCACCATTTCCTTAAACACACACATTCACTTATGGGTAAGCAGACATTTAAAGGGCAAGGTCAATTCCAGACGAACGTTGAGTCGCAGGTATCGGCAATGGCGTACTTCGATCTGATCGTACGCTCGATTACCGAACCTGGGTTGATCCAGCTCGTGATTCGCTTTCTGCTGGATGAGGAAAAGTTCGACGGGCAGCGAATATTGGACGTGTTGGTTGAACGGCTTAACAGCAACGATTCGCGGGTAAGTTAACGGTTGCATAAAAGTGAATCCACTGAAGAATACATTTTGAAAATTGTTTTTCCTGCCCCTTTCTTTTTTTAGCTTTGCATGGTGACTCTATCGCTGTTCGACAGTTTGCTTAGCTTAAACTGTGAGGACATTATGCTGGAGCTTATGTTGAAGTATTTGCTGCACTGCAAGCACGTACCGATATCGCACCGGTACAAAATCAATCGGGTCGACCCGTACACGCAAGCGGTCGAATACTTCCTCAACATTACGCCGGACATCATGAAGAAGGTGAACAGTGTGCTGAACATCAACAATGGCGGTATCGGTGTTACCGCCGCGAGCCAAAACGTGCAGCCATTGGGTAACAACCGTACCTTTGCCACCACCGGGACGGCAAGCAGCAGCACCAACGGTGGTAATGGTGCCAACAATAATGCCAACCTTAACGTTAGCAAAACGATCGGTGCCAACTGGAACCATTACGGGTTGAACACGACGACGGGCGAAACGCTACTCGCGAACTACCAAGCGTACCTGCTCGATGCGCGCAATCGCATCGTTCAATGCAAGCATGCCTGTGATCAGTGGAACAATGTGTATCGTTACCAAAAACTAAGTAAAGCCAATTTTTCACATCCACCGCTGGGAGCAACAGCAGCCGCAGGTGCAACTTCGCACACCACCAACGGTGGTAGCGGTGGCAGTAGCAACAACAACAGTATCGTTAATCCGGATGATGTGCGCGCCCTGAAGGTGCAGATGATAAAGGATTTTCTACGGGAGTTTTCGATCGATTCCGGTATCGGGGATTGCGATAGTCAGCAGCAGCAGCAACATCATCACCATCCGCCAGTAACCGGAACCAGTTCAACGAGCTCTAGTGCAATAATGTTCGGTGGATCGATTGCGCCCCCTAACGGTGGCGGTAAACAGCTCGACAGTTTACAATCGATCGGTGATAGTAGTGGGTACGAAAGTTTAAACGTTTTTTCACAAGCAACGAACGATTTGGTGGTACCGGCGATGCAACAAGAGCCGGGACCACTGAAGCACCAACATCAGCGAATCGATGCGTGGAAGGTGTCAAGCGTCCGGGAAGAACCGATCGGTGATTTAGACTTGTCCGAGGATCTGTTCGCGCAGGGGACAGTTAGTTTAGGTGAGTGCTTGAGAGTGTGAGAAGTAAAATCAGCAGTTGGTTCCGAAGCAATTCTAATTTAATTGCGGAGTAAACTCTGCATTAATCCGATTTTTTTTTCGGATCGTACACCGGTTTAACGCGTCGTAGTCCGGATTAATTAATCCATTCTGGTGTTCCCACCACTACTCAGTACATGCTATAACGTTTTTTCTATAATTATTGTAATTTCTTTTCGAAAAACAAAGGTCCCTTTTTAACGGCGATCTGGGGCAAACTGCAAACGTTTACAAGCAACTGCTTGTATGTGAATCTACACCTCACAGGACTGATCACGCACTTGACCCTTTTCCCGCTACCCTTGTTACACTCGATCCTTCTACGTCCGGACATACCGACCACCTCCGATACGCCGTCCTTCCATCAGGTAGGTTGTTTTGTTTTAAATTATATCCTATTAAACTATTCGCTAAATCACTTTTACACTTCCCCCGTTGTACAGGTGCTAAAGATATTGAAACAACAAATCGATGCGGAACTCCCGGATACGGACGAATCGCTCGAAATCGTTGATTTGGCTCGTTCGTTCCTAGTTGACCGTGAGTTCCGGCTCGTTAATATGCGCAAAAATGCAATCGAATCGGCCGCCAGCGGTAAGCTACTGAACGGTGGCGGTTCCTCGATGACTTCGAGCCTATCGCAAACGACACCGATGCAGCTGACGCCAAGCTCATCGTACGACCCGTTCAAACGGCAGGATGGCAAACGCAAGAGCATCAGCAACTCATTTTCCAACATCTTTCGGCGGCCTGGTTCTGTGGGTAAGTCATTGAAAAGAGGTGTCTTACTGTTCGCGCGGGAAAGAAAAACCCTTCATACACACCAAAGTATACTTCACACTCTCTCTTCTCGATTAGCCATTTATCCCTCTTAAGTTACACACCAAATGTGGAACTCACCGATGCTTTCCATTTCACAGCTCATTTAGCCGCCCTTCTACTTCTGCTGCTACTACTTCTACTCTACTGCTGCGCGTGTTTCGATCACAGCACATCACTCTGCCATACTTTCTTTTCTTTTGCTTTTCTATTTCTCTGTTTTTTTTTGCTTTCTTTTTGTCGCTTTTGATTTTTCCTCTCGTTTTTGCTTTCTTTCACTGCAAATTCATACCGTACCGTTTATCCATTTGTCGTTTTTTTATTGTGTTTTTTAATTTTGTAACTTTTCTACGGTTTTCATTTGCGATTGCGCAAGCGTTTTCAATTTCTTTTCGAGCGTTTTGTTTAAATCGTATCTTTTTCTAATGTTTTGTTTTGATTTTCAATGTGTTCTTCAGTTTTGTATTTTATTTTGAATTTCTTTTTTTCATCTTTATAGTCTTCTTCCTTCTGATATTCTTGCATCGCTCTATCTTACTGTCCTTCTCTATCTCACGTGCGCGATAGCGTTTTCGCTTAGCTTATTGATTCGTTCGTCACTAAACTCACGATGCTTCGCGTTATGCTGCACTCTTCTCAACAACGCGTCGAAGCCGCATCCTACCGCTGCAAACGGACCACTTCTTGCGTCCTTGTATCTAAACACCGCGCTAACACACAGCGCTCCTCACACCCACTACTGGTCTTCTTGTGTACTTCACCCGCAAAAACTGTCGTTTAAAAAAACTGACCCACTCTTCGGCTTCATTCATTCCGTCTTGCGTATCTTACGATCAAATGAAACTAACGCCTAACTTCGTCCACTACTACACGGGAATGCAAGGAGAGAATCGTAGCGTAGTGAAAGCATAAGCAAAATTACACACCAAATACTCCATATTTTTGTCGATCGATTTAAAGATTATATATTATGCCACCATATCAATATCTCATCTTGTTTCTCCTCATTCAGCTTCATCGGGTTTAGCACAGATAGTTGAATTTTTTACCGGTAAATATCATGCCCTATTATTTGTTATCTGTTCTGCTCCCTCTTCCTTCGTTCCAATTCCTGTGTTATTTTTTTTGCTAGATTTATTCTTCGAGTATTACTCTATGTTCCCACTATTTTTTAATTTGTTCCTGCTAGTTTTGCATTGCTGTTACCGGCATACTATCTGCATGTGTATAGAATTTAAATTTAAATTGCATTTATATTGCTATTTTGAAAAATTCAAAGCATTTTTTTCGAGTTTGCTCTTGCATGATACAATATTTGTTTGGATACTACAATCGTACAAAGGTCTGTATCGTAATTTGTGACATATATCGAGATCTTTCAAAATCTTACAGAATACATACAGCGTGAAAATAAACAGCAAAAAATCTTAAACCTTGTTTAATAATTTGCCAGCTTGATGTGGTTTAAATAGTTCATAAAATCGTTCATTTTATCGTCAGGTATTATCAATAATTGAACTATGAAACGTTTAAGGAGCTAAATAACTCAATTTTATGTGGATTTTATAAGAATATCATTTAAATGATGAGCTTAAACCTTGGTTTTAAATATTATTAAAGTCTTTACTCACACATGGAAAAAAAAACTTCACAAATTATGTTATTGGGACACAATTATGTGTCCCAGAAATTTTTCATACTTTCCTATGATTTTTTTTACCGCGTGTTCATAAACTTTTATTCTGGTCCCGAGGTTTTTTTTTGTGCATTTTGATATATTTTTGCTCTTGTCTCGCAATTTTTTTACATACTCCTATGTATTTTTATTCTTGTGCAACAATTTATTTACATCTTTCCTTATATTTTTGTTTTTCCTCGTTCTCAAATATATGTTGTTTCTCTTACTAAGTTTGCTTCTACTGTTGTATGCCAAAACAAGTTAACAAGAACCAAAATATATGGAAACGTTCAGAAAAAAACTCGAGAGGAAACACCCTTAAACTTTACCCTTAAAACTTTGTAAGAAGAAGAATAACTTTTAAAAACTAGAGGAACATTATAATAAAAAATTAAAAAAGCATGAATTATACATCCTTCAATATCGCTTCCCTAAACCCCAATTACTCCTCTTTCCCATTCTATTCATCTAATTGCTCCGGTCCGGTTTTTGCCGATTAAGTCACAAAAAGCATTTATCAGGGACACATTTTTGTTCACATTAGAATGTTTGTCTGTTTGTATTGATACTAATATGTGTTTGGTTCGTTGCATACTAAGAACGCTAATTCCGTGTGCATGTGTGTGTGCGTGTGTTATTTAATTTTAACCTAAAATACCCAACCAAAAATACGACTAATGTAGCTAATATTATTGTTTTATGTCCCACCCCAAAACCAAACTACCCTAACCTGTATCAGCATGATGCGTACTAATGGCCCTGTTTTGCTACTATACTCCGTAGTAAATTCCCTTTATTAAATGCTACTATGCTTTAAATGAGTTGATGTGCCCTTTTCTCTTTCTACTTGGAAGCGGAAACTTGACTTTAATTATATTTATTTCGTGTTTACCCCCCCTTACGCTTCCGTACCTCAGGATCGAGCAGTAATGGGTTGAATCATTCACCGAACGGTAGACAGCCGCCTTCGTATACAACCGCATCGTTGCACGGTGCCAACAGTTCGAGCCAACCCTCACCGGTAACACCACCCAGCGGGCTTCTGATGGGTGGCTCGAGACGCGAATCGCGCGAAGCAGAAACACAGTTCATGTCGATCGACACGACACCTTCTGCGAGTCATCCATCCACCGGGTTGGTGGGACAGACTACCGGTACCGATCTCCATCTTGGCCATTCAAACAGTCTAGAGCACGGCCTGGCAGCTAACTACAGCGTTGGTAATGAGCGACAGCTCAACCTAGCTATCGGTGCCGTACTGTTGGACGAGTGGTGCCGTGAACTTTCCGCCGTAACGCAGGAACAGTGCATCATGATGCTGTCGGAACAGGTGCAGCAGCCGGTGGCCGCAAGGACGGCTAGCTAGAACAAAAAAATAAAACTGACAACCGGGCAACCCGCTTTAAGTAACTGTTTAACCCCTGTTAATCGAGAAAAGCTTGTGATTTAATTAAGTAACGAAACGAGGGGGGGGGGGGTGGAGGCGTGTAAAAGGTTTATTATAGTAGCAAAATATAGCCGGTACGGAATAGAATGCTTGTGTGTGTCTATTTCATTATTTGGCGTACGGTGGCCCTCCCTCCCCGCGCATTGTTGATATTGTTTGTAAAACAACCGAGTCTAGGAAAGGACAACCGGAAAAGGAAAAAAAACCAGGGTTAAAATATTTTAAATATTAAGGAACCATTAATTTAACAAAACCGTCGTAACATCGAACCATTGTTTTAATTTTTATAAATTTACACATCTTTTTAAAAACGGAAACACTCTGCTGCTCCCCACATTTGGATTTTTTTTTAGAGTAGATTATGTTTTTTTTTTCTTTTGAAAAATTTTACGAACAAATGACTCTCGACCGAAAATGTAACGTTGCCTGTCACATCGAACTACTGAACGTAATGTACTAACCTACCTTTTCCTACTAATCTTACGAACAAGCAAACAAGGCCAAACAAATACATCAATTACAACTATATGTTGTAACTTTATACTAATATGCTAGAGACACGTATACTGTATCTGTTAATAATTCAAAAAGCATACCCGGATACCCGGATATCAAAGTTGTTCGTGCTTTGTTTAGGGCAGTGCGATTTGTAAAGTAATCTTGTGCGTTTGTGGTTAGGAGTGAGTCGATTCTCCTGCTCTGTACATACAACAATGTTATACAGTTATTTATCATTGCGTTTGTTGTTGCGCATTATTGTTTTTTCGCTCTGTGCATTTGTGGCACCTAGAAATGAACCTCCTTTTTTGTTTTGTGAGAAAAATTCGTTTGTAACAAGTAAATATTCAATTCGGAACAATGTTTGATTAATTATTCGATTAAAGCAACGCGAAAGAAGACTAGAGCTGGGAATCAAATTGTTTTTTTTTTTTGTAATCAATGGAACATCCGAAGAATAATTATTAGGATATGGCGATAAAAACTGAAGGCTAGAATCCAGAAAAGATTCTTAAACAGTCCGTGAAAAAATTAGCATAATAAAATAAGAATAAAACTATACGAGACATGACAAGACAACTCTCAAGCGATCCTCACTTAGCCACCATTTTCCAATAACGTCTTATAGATAGATGTCTTGACGTAAGTCCTTCTCAAATGTGCTCTCCTGGTCAATTTACCTTTTCTTGAATAATTCAAACCTTTTACACAAAAATTATTGGTCACAAGCAAAGAAATTTTGCCGGATCATGTTGGATAGGATATGTGACACTCCCTGGTAACAATCCGAGAGAGAAAATGTATGAAATCCACTCGGCTTGTTCTCGGCTTGCTTTGGGCTTGTTGGTACAAATCCGTTCACTCAAGAACCGGCCTAAATGATCTGCTGGTTCACCAAGCCTAAACCATGCCGAAATCTGAACCGCTGTTTTGAAGTACAAGCCGAAACAAGCCGTACGGGTGCATGTATGTATGCATGCAAGCGAAGCGTATCGCGTATCGCTGCTTTCTTTCTTCCTCTAGTTGGCGCTCGAAATCGTCTAATTTTGGGTACGAGCACATGTTTTCTCGATGAAATACGTTGATTTTGTTAACAATATCACAATGGCGACAAAATTAAATTCAACCAGCACATAGTGACTCGTCGCACATCCATATCCAATCACTTTCCGAACGCGACTGTCTTGTCGCGTGAACAACCCGACGAAGAGGCAACGAGGAGACACAAAAACAGTCCGCTTCAAACGCATGAAAAAGTCCGAGAAAAGGGAGATAAAGCATAAAAAAATGAAATAGAGGTCATGATGAAATGAACCTCATTGTCACGAGGACTTGCACTTCATGGAGACGCCCAGTTGATACCATGCTACCGTCACCATTGATACATGACCTTTAAGGAAATACGCCGGATGTCTTCTTATATGTCTGAATTATCATTTGAACACTTGGACGCTACCATTATATCGTTTAGATTCCAATCAAATTTATTTCCGAATGAATCACTGACGTGGAGATGCGGTACTTGTTAACTTCATGGAGACGCCCAGTATTTGCTGTAAGCTAGTCCGTAACTTACCACCTCTCTGGCTTACCGTTGATACCTTTTGATGACTCTTAATGAAATATGCCGGAGGTCTTGTTGGTTCTTTCAAGATCTCTTAATTTTTTAACACGAGGTCACAACCATGATTACGTTAAGAATCCAATCAAAAAATTAGTTTCCTGCTACAGAACGGCCTCAGACCACCATCAGGATATTTTATGCACCATACAAGTCAACTAACATTGTTAGGTTCTAACTCCTTCATTCGCTTTGCTCATTCACCATTGGGAGTGACTTGCAGTAATTACCCTTGCAACTCAAAAAAGGTCCAACGTTAGTTCTGGCGAGATATTTCATCAGCCGATCGTTCGATTGATCTTCAAAAACAGAAACAGTTGGAAGTTGAGCAAAAGCAAGCCTTCATATGATAGCTCTTTATCCTGTGTGATCGAATAAGTTTCAAGAAAGAACATTCACATAGATTTTTACTCATGAAGGGGTCCTTCATGCACATTTTCTCTCTCTCTCCATTGGTCCTTGTTGTCTGACATGTCTAGTCCTACATGCCTCTACAATACACTACAGGACTACAGGGTAATTTTCAGTTACGTATTCCAACACAACCTCCTCTAAAACCTCCTCTTCGCCATCTTTCTCACAATAATCAACAATAAGAAGCCAAATCGTTCGATGGCATGTTAGGTTTTAGATATTGGTTTCTTGTATTTTCTGCTTCTTTTCTCATCCTTGCGTTCTCGTGTGCTGATGTTCACCAGAAATACACACATCCTCCACAAACACAACAATACACACGAACGACACTGAATGTTGGATCCTTCCGTGCGCGCGCGCCCTTGTGTGCGAGTGTTATTAGATCCCTTAAGCCAATACTCTAAGCCCGCAGCAGGCACGCACCGCCGACCGCCTTGATGCGCTTCTCGGCAAGTTTGGAGAAGTATTTCGCCTTCACAATGATAGGCATTTTGGGCGGCATACCGGAACCGAGCAGCTTGAAGTAACCCTGCAAATATGAAGAATATTGCTATGATTAGTGCCAAGAAGCGAATAGGAAGAGAAATGTAGCGTTCCCAGTTCCAGCTTGTATCAGCAAAAGCAATTATCAACAGGATTGTTTGCATTATAATTTGTACACGTTGCATTCTGTCCGCTCGTCGCTTTAGTTATCATCATGAAAAAGTAAGGAAAAAGAAAGCCATTTCATCACAATCGAACAGATACTTACGAACTGAACCAGATCGACGACCGGGACCTTCTCGGGGTTCTTCTTCGCTTCCTCGCGCAGCCTTTCTGGCACCAAGCTCCACAGATGCGACAGATTAATGGTCGGGCAGAACTTGTGGTTGCGGTTCAGATGGAAGTTTCGCATACCGACCTTGCCGAAGTATCCTGGATGGTATTTGTCGAAGTTGATACGATGATGGTGCATACCACCAGCGTTACCGCGACCACCAGGATGCTTACGGTGCTTGCCTGAAAGAAGGGTAAGAGAAACAAAACGTTCACAAATCACACAATCACAGATATTAAGAACCGATCGTTGTACTTACCGATACGACCATGACCGTGGCTGACGTGACCACGCAGCTTCCTGGTCTTCCTGCGTACCTTAAGGCTCTGTAAGATAGATCATAAATGGTGGATTAATCCATCATGCTGTGTCCACTTGAATTGGCCCTCCCCACTAAAACATCCACATGTCAACAAACGACGACGCACTCCCTTCGGATGTCATGAGAAGGTTCGCTCCGTGGCGGGGCTTGATGAAATCAGCAAATCCTATCTTCTTCTAACAGATCAGCTTGCATCAACAGGATTGTTTGCAATTATGCCGTCGCAGGGGTACATCAAACTGCTGGTGCCTTGGCAAACGGCTTAAGGCGCTCTCCGTTCGGTGATAGCCCTTCTCCAAGGGTAGCACATATCCACCTTCCACAATCGCTTTCCATGACCCATTTGCACCAATTTCCTCCTTCCAATCGATGCACCGAAGGAAGTGGCCGCAGTTAATAAACAATTTCACCCGACACTTACGACCATTGTGTACGAAAATCCAAAAACTTGGCGCTGTTACCACAAAAATGTGTCGCCAGCAGCTAGAGTTTGCCGGAAAAAGAAAGAGATGGTCGGTGTGTTTGACGTTTGTGTTGTGTGACGTTTTGGCGGAAGTTGGTTTGACGGGTCGGGAGGGTTTGACATCTGACAGCAGCTACTTGCGAGGGTGCCTCGCGGTGGGATAGCGTAGCGGAAAAAAAAATTCACACAAAACTACAATAATGATCGATTTAAATATTTTTTAGTTACATTTTAGCAAAGAATCATTGCATTCTGCATAAATTCTCAACAAAAAAGGCATTAATTTAATAAATTTATCAAATAAAATCATAAAAACTTAGATAACAGACTTGGAAAGACTTGCACTTGAAGTTCTTTTTAGCATTTCTGTAGCTTTCACGAATCCCTTTGATAACAATTGTTTGTTATCGACAAATGTTTTTACTGTATTTTATTTACAATTTAGCAAAGAATCATTGCATTCTGCACAAAATGAATAAATTTATCAAGTAAAATCATTAAAAACTTAGGTAATAGGCTTGAAAAGGCTTACCCTTGAAGTTCTTTTTAGCATCTCTGTAGCTTTCACGAATCCCTTTGATAACAATTGTTTGTTATCGACAAATGTTTTTACTATATTTTATTTACATTTTGGCAAAAACCTATTGCATTCTGCATAAACTCTCAACAAAAAAGACGCATCAAATGAATAAATTGATTAAGTAAATTCATTAAATACTTAGATAACAGACTAGGAAAGGCTTGTCCTTGATGTTCTTTTTAACATTCCTGTAGCTTTCAAGATTCCCTTTGATAACAATTGTTTGATACAATGAACAATTGATAACAAACCATAAAAGGATCTAGAATGACCAGTCTTCTGGATTTGTTTATGCAAAGACCGCCTACAGATCTCACCTCCACCGTTCCCTCAGTAGTAGGCGGGCCAAACGGAGGCGGAGTTGATGAAAAATCGGAACCCGGGTTGTGGATCGGGTATTTTTAAGAAAGACAAGAATTCATATTACATTTTTCAATCGCACACAGCATTAAAGCAATCGTACGAATACAATTATAAGGATGAAGGTGCATTTTCTACGCTGAGCTCGTGTTTAGCTGAATTGAAAACTTGTCGCTGTACACGGCTTCTTTGGTTGTGAGTAATCGGCGCTGCACAGCAAATACATCTCGATCACAGTTTGTTGAACTTTTATGAGTTACACATGCCCTATTGCGGAACTCCAGCGGCAAATTCCAAATAAAAAAAGTTGTCAGGACATCGAAATACGGGAAAATTGGTCATTTTCATGGATACGACGGGGTTTTTGGAATAAAAAAACGGGACTGTCCCGTTATATACGATACATCTAGTCAGCCCACACAATAAACAAGTAGGGCTGTCAGGTTCCGTAGCATAAATCAATAGTGTAAGTCATTGTATGGTCGGCATGATCTATCAGACCAATAATATGCGATAAATCAAACAAATTTATGTGCTAGAAATAATCGAGTTTAGAACATTTCTACGTTTCCGTTGAATCGCATTATTTGTGATATTTGTGCGTCGACAGTTGCTTTAACAGCTGATGCAAGAAAGTACTCGACAGCGAGCCCGTTGGTTGGATGATCAAGTGCAGTCAATCCTGCGATCTCAGATGAGAAAGTTAATTTCTGATCTGATTGGCAGAGCAAATTTAAGACCAAGTTAAAAAGATGTTTACACAACTATATTTCAACATATTACAACAAGGTCTAATGAATGCCGATTTCGGGTGGCTCCATGGCAACCCATTTTCTTTCCAATAAATGTTTCTGACTTCAAACGACGCAACACACGGTGAAATGCTTTTCGGTCAATTAAACAAACTCAACTGATGTTTATTCTATTTCTCACTTCTTCCTATCACGCTCAATCGATCTATTTTTCTTTCCGTCTGTCGCAACGTATCGTGCTATTCTAATCGCTACACATGGGTCACAGCATGCAACTGCAGAAGGATATTCCCACCCAAGTTGATAGCAACACTGAAAGGTACATAACGTTTGCCTAAGCAGTAGGTCCCCAGATATTTGATGTTCTTTGGCACTATAACTTCCTGAATTGTTGGTCTACAATTTCAGGCGCTTTTTATCCCGCAGAGCTTTCCAGAGCTACCAGCGGGTCCAGATGTTATTTCGCAGTATTCATGCCATTCACAGCGATATGCAAAATGGGCTCCATAACAAAGGTGGATGGTGGCTTGGATTGCATACCGAGCATCCAGAAGTAACCCTGCAAATATGAAGAATATTGGTATGATTAGTGCCAAGAAGCGAATAGGAAGAGAAATGTAGCGTTCCCAGTTCCAGCTTGTATCAGTAAAAGCAATTATCAACAGGATTGTTTGCATTATAATTTGTACACGTTGCATTCTGTCCGCTCGTCGCTTTAGTTATCATCAGGGGAAAATAAGGAAAAAGGAAGCCATTTAAGCATAATCGAACGAATACTTACAGGCTGAATATTCTCGAGGTCTAGACTTCATTGACCACCGGTGGCTGTAGTTCAGATCCATGTGCCTCCAACCAACTTCAACGAATGCCGAATACAGCTTGGCAGCTTGGAATGCAGCAGCACGGATGGTTTAACTTACCAACACGACCCCAGCGAAACAGTTTCATGCTCTTCATGTGTACGTCGAGGTTCTGTAAAAAAGATAATCAGATTTAATGCTAATCTCTCGCAAATCATCTCTATTGCGGCAACAGACGAGGCGCTTCCTTTGACCATCATTGGACCAAAGGTAGCGGGAGATTCGATCGACTTGGAGCCCTTTTACGTATCTAAATTCTGGCGTCAGTTCAGCACGTATCAACAGGATTGTTTGCAAGAAAAAATTGTACACATATGCATTCAGTCCGCTCGTCGCTGGAAGTATCATCAATGAAGAAGTCAGCCGAAAAAGGCTCCACCAAATCGGGTTCATATTGCAGCTTTACTCTGATGAACAGTAGTAATGGCACGATGGCGATGAAGGGAGCGCTCGCTGTTGGTAATTAATTTTTAATCGATACTTACAATCAACATGATTTGATGTCCTAATACTGATCGCGGAATGCGTACTAAATCCGTGCCGGTAGCAGGATAAATTTGGCGGAAAGAGAAAGAACCGGCTGTTGCTTGTGTGACTTTTCAGCGGAAACGTTCGTCAGACGTCTGGCAGACGTTTCGGGCTGTACCTAGCGGTTGAGATTTGAAGCAGATATTTGATGAATAAAGCTGCAATAAAGAATGTTTTTTTATTACTTCACTATATTTCGATGACTTGTTAAAAAAATGGAAATGTTAATTAATTTTATTTAAATTGTAAAATAATCGAGAAAAATGGGAAAAAACACTATTTCTATTTCCGTAAAATAATTCCACTCACTCAACTCTTCGACCGCAGCTTCTCGTATCTGTCACTTTTGTTTTGAAATTTGAATGAAAACTGTCGTCACAACACAACAACTGCCGCAACCAAACGGCCGAGTTTATCAAAATACGGAGCGACCACCAAAGCGTTAGTGATCGTACCGTAATTAAAACGTAATTATAACTATCAAAACATGGCACAATCAACGCCAAAAGCGGGTCTACGAATGCAGCTGCAACCACTAATGCCGGAAGACATGCGTTCCGAGCTGATAGCCGCCCTGAAGGTACAGAATGTACACAATGTTCGCGTTGGAAGTAAGTTTAAAAATTAGCTACACAATTACATCGCATCACGCACTCACGGTACAATCCCTTCCCAGGTGGCCGTCGTTTTATGCTACCCGGTTCACACAGTAACAGCCCGGTACGCTGCATACCAATGGTCCAAAACGATGAAGCGGACAAACGACAACAGCTCCGCCTGCAAGCCATACGTGAAATTCGTACGTCCGAAGAGTCGTACCTGCGGCAGCTGGATCTGCTGTTGGAGTACTTTGTGACACCGTTGCGCCATAATGGATTTCTCACGGAAAAGGTGCACAATCAGATCTTTGGCCAGCTGGACACCATACACAACCTGAGCCAGGAGTTGCTAAAGAAGCTTGACGAAAATTTGGACAATGTGGTAAGAGCGTTTACCGCACTGGGACCGTTTTTTAAGCTTTACTCGGTGTATGCGTTCGATTATCGCAACTCGCTCTGCACACTGCAATCGTTGATGGACAAAAGCCCAACCCTGAAGCGATACATTACCAACACGGAATCACGCCCGGAAGTGCAGATGAAGCTGATTTCGCTGCTTATCACACCGATCCAGCGCATACCACGGTACAAATTGCTACTGCAACAGGTACTCCTGTACACCAGCCCATCGGACGCTGCCTACAAACCGTTGCTCGAATCGATCCGGCTCGTCGAACAGTCAGTGTCGCACATTAACGCCGTCGTAGAGGATTACGAAAACACGCAAAGATTAATCACCGTACAGAACGCACTGACGAACAAATCGCTCAAGCTGGTCAAACCCGGCCGGAAGATCCTGAAGGAAGGTTTCCTGCGCAAGCAAAAGACGGACGGATCGACCTCGAAAAAGTACTGCATCCTGATGTCGGACATGTTCATGTACTGTCGGGTGGTAAAGGACGTTGAGGTATTGCTGACGGAAGGTTCTAGCATCGCGTGTAGCTGTGTGTTTCCACTGAAAAAGTGTAAAATTGTACAACTTTTCCGGGGCAACTTTCGGCTAACGTGTAGCGGCGATGGTACGATATTTTGCTCGGACAGTGAGGACGAAAGCCACGCCTGGTACGTGGCGATTAAGGAAGCGATCGAACTGCACGTCCAGTGTAGGAAAACGCTGCGAAAGCTGTCGAGCAATAGGAAACCGATGAGGAAGAAACATCTGCAGCGGTTAGAACCGGAGGATGATATTATGTGGTTGTTAAGGCGTAAGACAGCTAGCCCGGATCGGGTCCAGAAAGCGGACCGATTTAAAAAGAGACGACATATGCTGTGGCCGTTTAGGAGCATTAACTGTTTGGAGATGAATCAATCGGTTGGGGAACCGAGTGGATTGCAACAGTACGTCCCAACGAGATCGTTTGCGGGTGAATCAACGGTCGTACAGCATCGATTTCCACAGGCAACGAGCAGCAATACTGTTGATGGGGCTAAACCTCAATTTAGTAGGGGAGAAGAGAATAGCATTCAAACTACTACTTCGGAAGCGATATGCGGGCAGTTTGGAGACCCGAACCCGTCTGCACACGAAGCGCAGGCCAATGGAAGTAGACACGTTCATTTTAGATTTCCTTCTAGCCATTGGCGTTACTGAAGATCATGATCCTGTTTAGTATATAGTAAGTCGCCTAAATACTGATCAAATTGTATCATTGAATCTCTTGATTTTTCTCGTTCGTTTCGAACTCATTTTTGTACTGTAGTATAAGTGATTAGAATTTAATATTTATTCATCAAGGCCACTCAGAACGGAATTTTACCACGAGCCTCGTTTTTCATTAATATGTCAATAAAGTGTTTTTCATTAACTTGTAAATGTTGCCCAATTTTTGGTGAACCACGGTGATCGAATTCAAATAAATTCAAATACGCTTGAATATTAGATTTGTTGCAATAGTTCCAATCTTGCAATGACAGTATTGCCAGTTTGCAGTCAGCTCTTTTGAGATTCCAGCTTGAGTGCGACGCCAAGTCTCTAATTCGTTTCGAGGAAACTCGATCCCGAAACTGCAGTCCTCCAAACACGACTGTGTTCGATCTCGTACAAATTTGAATCCACTAAATCCAGTGAACGAGTTCCCTGGGTCGAGTCACTGATCACCACCTTCATGGCTGGACATGAGTCCGGCACCCTCATCACGTGATCAGATAGTTCTTATCACCAGCCGTACGAAAATGCATTGGCGTCTTCCATCAACCTAGTTCAGGACTCGTACCCGTATAAAACTGCCGGACGTACCAGTGTTGCGATATATCGTGTATTTCGTGTGGTACTGGAGTCTTCTGAACCTCAGGAATTTGCGGAACCCGTAGTAGGCACGATTTGTCTGATACTTCTTCGGATTTCGCTGCTCATACCAAGCTAGCAGAATTTCCTCTATCACCTGGAAATCGTCGCCAACTGATACTTTGCTCCCGATTCCTAGAGTCCTTGTACTTACACACAGAAGGCGACAGTCTATCATGCGATAATACCATTCATCAGACCTAGGTTGTGCTCCGTTTGCTAGACGCTAGAATAAAGTCTAGGAAGTTCTCGAGAGCTACCCGCAGGTTTTAACTGAATAAACTGAGGACTCTGAGCGCGCTCTTCTATTTCAAAACGATTGCTCCGTAGTCTGCACAAATTCAAAGCATATTTCACTTGTGCGGCAAAACTCGTTGTCTACATTACCCCTTCAGTTTAGCCTCTTTCGCCCTCACAAGGTTGTTCTTCGCACACTTCAAAAGCTCTACGCACTCACGAAGTAGTTCTTTGTCCTCACAATGTAGCTCTTTGCCCTCGGTGAGCGATGACCAGAAGGTCTCACCTCTGACATGTGAGTGAGCAGTCTCCCAATCCTCTTTCTCGTCATATCATGAGAATGGCACCGAACGACCCAGCCGATAAAGTCTTTACAGGTTGGAAGCTTCGTTGCTTGCTTAAAGACATAATTTCGGATGCAGCTGTGGGGAAAGAAGACAAGCGCAGACGTTTGTTGTTTTTTTTTACACCGAACAATGTGTTATCTATTTTATCGTACTTGGAGTTAATGAGGGTCTCGAATCGAAAGCACAACTCAAACGAGGACAGTACGATCACAATGGTTTGTGTGCAACTAGAAAACTTAAAGGAAAATCAGAAACACTTCCAGGACAAACCCAAATTGTTAATTCCTTCAAGAAAGAGGAAACACGGGAAGGATTAGTTAACAGCAACAATATTGTCACTTTAAAAGTGCATAGAAGTGGAGAGATTTTTTGCATGAAGCTGTGGTTGTTCTCTTTGCCTTTGTTTTTTTTTTTTGGTTGCTAGTTTGGTTTTACTTCCATAGTTCTAGGACTTTAAATTTACTGGAGAACCGCGTGATCAGCGCCTCTTATCCGTACACGGTTGCTGTGTTTTCTAATTACTTTATTTTATCTTCTTTAGAAGATAATTCTAGAGTTGAAGTTTACTTCTTGTTCTTTTTTCTCCTTTTTTATTTTGCGAACTTGTTTTTTGACTAGTAATTTCGTTTTGCACCACCTTAGATTCACGTTTTGACTCGTTTTGCTACTTTTGCTCGATTTAATTTTACGCTTTTTTTCTTACATTTCTGTTCTGCGTGTCGGTGTGTGTGTGTGTGTGTGTGCTTTGTTTTTCGTTTTTAAATTGAATTAGTTTGAATGTTTTAGACAAAGGAGCCACACCGAACTGAACCACTTTCTTGTGTGTGTGTGTGTGTTTTTGGTTTCATTTTTCATTGCTTTGCAATATTTGTAATTACTTGAATCTGATTAAGAAGAGCTTTGCACTATAGAAAAACGTTTGGAAATAATTAAATTGTGTTCAATTTTTGTTGTGATTTTTGCCTTTAGTTTATCTCTTGTTACTATCTGTTCATCGTATCTTCATTTTCTATGTTTCTAATATGTTTTTTTGTTTTCTCTTTTTTTATTTTGTGTGGATGATTTTTCGTTACGTTTTACTTTTTTTAGATTTACTTTCTTTACCACAATTATCTACTATCTCTATACTTTCGATATTCTAGGAGTTTTTTCTTTCTTTTTTTTGGTTGCTTTTGCTTTGCTTTAGCTTGTTTTTACGATCGATTTAAGTTCGTTTTGGGGGTTTTTTAGGTTCGTTCAACGGACAACGCACATACAATGCTTCAATGGGCGGCTTATTAAGGTGTACTGACGAGCGCACCTGGAGCTGGGTGATGTAATTGCTAATAAAGATTACTATTAGTAAAATATCCTTTCCTTCTGTCTTCGAATTCGTTTAGTTTTTTTTGACAATAAAAACCTCATTCCGTTCAGAGTTTTAGTATAAAGATCGACAGGTCTTGACTGATTCCTCCTGTACAATCAGCAACAAAGAAAAACCTCGATCTGTCCTCATGGACGAAGGAACGTGTCAAAAGACAATCTCCTAACTCTGCTCAATTTCAAACCTTGCCCTAAATAATTTTAACCTTTTTTCCCTTTATAAACTAACACACTTTCTCACACACACATAGGAAAAAAGACAACATCGGAGATTTGATTATAAATTGCTCAAACTAAAACTTAAACACAATGACTAGTAGGGGGGGTTGTGTGACTAGGGGGTTGATGATGTCAGCCAAGATAGGCGATCGATCTAATGGGGATTCTAAAATAATAATAAAAAATGCATCAACCATTCCAAAAATACCAAACACGGTACATAAAACAGACGGTACAAAGAGAAAACATTCAGGGCGGGTAGTTTACGACTTACGGCTTAGGGTTGTGATGCGAGCGTGTAAACACACTCGTAACTCAGCATCCATAAAAGTTAGCTCAAGAATCGCACAAGAGTCGCCAGCCAAAAACTAAGTCTTGTTTGTTTCTTCTCCTCTATTGCTGCGCTTGGTAGCTTTCTAGTCTTTATGAGACGCCGCTTAATGCTATCGTACGCTAATGATAGATGCAGGATGTACTTGAAATTAAAATGTTTGTTGTTATAAGAACAGGTTCGATTAGATTGTGGAGAGCGCACTCCGCTAGTTTGCAAAATGTTTGACAGCTCTTGGCAGCAGATCACCACACCACCACTCTTGGCAGCAGATCACCAGACGTCTCGACGCCCAGAAGGCTCTGTCTGGCACATCTAAGAGAGCTTGTCCTATAAAAGAGGCTTCTTCGTGCGACCTTGTTCAGTAGCATTCATTTGGGGGATCACACAATATCCAAGAAGATACTAACAAAGTCAATCGATCGCAACTAACATAGCGACCAAGAGCAACAATGAAACAAAAACCAAGTCTACCAATTACTACATCACTAAACTCGATCTGAGATAAAAATTGGCCTGTTCTTAGTAGCTTAGTACAACCGACGGACGTTTGCGCTAGTGTTTTTTGTTGTTGTATTTCTCTCATTATTGCTTACTGAGTAGTACATCTATTTGTTTAACAGCGCTAGCCGTATTTAAATGCTCATGACTAGCGTTGTGTGTATGGTGATGCTGTTAGTAGTAGTCTACTAGTAGTGATCTTGATGCCTTGTGTATGTTCTTCCCTTCCGAATACAATCCAAGATGGCTTAGTAGAAGAAGGTTTACTAAAACTCAGTCCTTTTTTCTTCTTTCTTCGCAAGCGTATTAATCGATAACTGTTTTAACATCTAAGCATTACCACACATCTATAGGATCGTGTATGTGTGTGTGTGTGTGTGTGTGTGTGTGTGTGTGTGTGTGTGTGTGTGTGTGTGTGTGTGTGTGTGTGTGTGTGTGTGTGTGTGTGTGTGAGTGAGTGTATGTGACTGACTATAATCTCTGTGTTTTGTTTAAACGTATATTTGTGTTTGTGATTTACGTTCTTCGTTTATCTCATCTTTGGCGTGCGGTGAGGTTTTGAATACTTTGTGTCGGTGCTTTTTTTGTATTCTATTGTGTTTTTACTATGTCTCTACGGTACTCTTACTATCTCTTTCCCTCTCTCTCTCTCTATTAGTGTTGTTGGGTTTTTCTTATTGTTTTATGCTTTGTGATTTGTTGTGGCTGTTTGTTTGCATTACATTTATTTATTGTTGTGTGAGGTTTTCTTTTTGCTTGCAGTAAATTTAAAAAAATATATTCTACAAAATTAAACATTCATTCATTGTATCTTTTCTAGATGTTTTCTTTTTCTTTTTTGTTAAAGGAAAATTTAACAATTTCCCCAAACAAACACAAAAAAAGCTCATTTTGCATTTTCTTCGCACATACACACACACCTACCACCTGTTTCCGACAAAACAATCGATAATGAAAGGTTGAAAGCAGTCGTTTCGTGACATGGACACCTCATCGTTTCATGCGCAACATAAGGGATATTACACACAAACCACACACACACACACACACACACATACACAAAAAACGGGAAGAAAAACAAGAAACAGTCCCATTACATATTGAAATTCAACAACCATGCTGCTAGTGTGCTGGTCACGCAAATAACACGCGGGCGCAAAAACAAAAACCGCGCCAATATATGGCGTTTGGTGGGTGGGTGGGTGGTTATTATTTGTCACCACCTCCCGACAAAGTAGGGGGGGGGGGGGGGGGGTGTGAAAGTGAAATGATTCGATTTATTTATTTTTTTGTTCTCTAATCCCTGTTTCTTTTTCGGTAGTTCAAACACAAAGCATAACACCGCAAAGCACGGTCAAAGGACAAAAGGTTTTCGGTTAGGGTTTCGGGGAGGGGTGCAAAATCGCGTGTGTGTTGCTTGCTGTGTTCGCGGCGCAATAACGTTTTCCTCTCTTTGAACATGGGAGGACAACGACATTAAGCACAACGAACACAGGACAGAACCCAAGCGCTTCTAGAATCAATGCAACGTATGTAGTATGAAATGCACTACTTTTGTGGGTCTGTGGGCAAACCTAGTGGCCACACAAGCGGTAACCTTTTAACCGTCAGTTTGAAAAAAAGAGAGAGAAACATATTTAAATATTAACATCGTTTTTAAATGGCATCCGCTAAAGGCAAACGAACGTAACAAACAAAAAAGCTTTATCCCACCTATTCTCCTTCCCATCCTTCGATCAATCTTGGTATAAAAATGCGTATTTTTCTTCCAACTGGTGCCTCTATCGGCGCAAATCATGCTAGTCAGGATGGTTCGTCAGTTGTGTCGATCTATTTTTAACATTACAATTCCTCCTCACGCAAAGATCCCACTACCGCCCGTGTTTCGGTAATTGCAATTTAAGAAGAGCTTATCCCGGCTGCTCATCGCTCTCCCGGCAACAAACGGATAATTAAGGCAAGAAAGGTGATTAGACGGTACATATATATCTGTGTGTACAGTGACCGCCAGTAAAATAAGACCGCTTTTCCCAAGCTGATTTCGATACTTGGTACTTGGTATAATTTAACCAAATTTCTGTAGAATGAGCATCAGCAGCTGAACTATCTATTCCATCATTGTATTCTTACAAGAATAATTAATTATTGTTATAATAATAAAAAAAAACCTGACGCAAGTTTTAAAAATTTAACCCTTCCTAGAATGGAGAGTAAAAATGTAAAGAAAAGATGCCAAAAAAGTCATCCAATGACAGGCAAGTGTTACCAAAATGTTTAACTAACTTTTACAAAAAAAAAAATTGTCGTTTCGTTGAAAATTGGCTTCACAATCTCATTTTCACTATTGCTGGTCTTATTTTATTGACAGTCACAGTATGTGTGCTGTTCTATGCCTGTTAGCGTGGGGGGCGTTTTTGTTTTTTTTTTTTGTCGCTTTATACTCTACCGATAAAACGCGTTCGCGCCATTCAAAACACATCCATAATTCCCTTAATTCCCTAAGCAATTTTAGCGGCGACCTTCCTTTGGGAGTTTCGCTTTCTCGCTAATCTTACCTAACACAATAATCGTTTCTTTTGCTCTATAAGTGTTTTAAGTAGTAGATTCGAGTAGATTCGTTATTTCAAAATGTCTTTCATGAGTTTCGTTTGTGGGTTGTGTTGTGATTTTTTAAAGTTCTTCTTCTTCTTCTTCTGTGTTGTTTGCTCTCATTATAGAATAATTATATTTAACATACCTGTTTTGTTTCTTTTTTTTTCTCTCCCCTCTTGTGTTTTCATCTCGTATTTTTGCGTTTTGTTCTTACACGTTGAGGGTGACGGGATGTTTGTTTACAATTTTACTCCCTTCCATCGGTCCGATTTCGGTACGCTTCGCTTCCCTCGTTTCTTTGGTCAATTTATTGTAGATCTCTGATTCTGCCTTCTGCTGCGATGGGGTGGCGCGTTTGGTGCAAAGGAAATCCATTACCGGCACACAAACGTACACTTATGCACACGCACACACAAACACGCACATTCACACATAAATAAACGTACACAAATCCACGCGCGAGAGGATTGACTAGTAGTGTTGCGTAGATCGGGCAAAGCTCGACCGAAAAAAAAAAATTATTCACCACAAATTCAAACACAAACCGGCTTGATCCGTGCTGTTTGCACGGTTACTAAGGATACCCCGGTTCACAGGCCACCGTTGTATGCGTAGTCGGCCTTGTTGTGCATTACCAGGCAACCGTCGACGAAGTAAAAACTATCCGAGCGCGTCTCAAATGGATGCTGAATCATTTCGTTCACTGAGTGTGTTTTGGTTTTGTTTTGCGTGAGGATGAACGGGAAGAGATGAAAATTAAAATTAGAATCTGCTCATCAATGGGATGTGCTCATTATAGTTTTGATTTTTTTTTGTACAATGGCAGCGAGGAAAAAAAAAACGAGCAAATGCACCACTGCCACGCTAGTTTTTTAAATGCTGCCCCAAGATCGCATGTCTGGCACAGCTTTCCTCTACTGCAAATTGCACACATGTGCATCTAGAACTCACCTAAATCCGGTGGGATAGTGGGAAACTCGTAGATGTGTTCGCACGTATTTTTAGAAAAGGGAATACAGTATCCAAACTCAAAGTCGAACGTTTTCAGCAACCGATCCTTGAAGAAGTGTCGCTCGATCATGCGAAAGTTTTTCACACTCTTGCTGCCAACGGTAAACTCGACACTGCAAAGGAAAGAGATGAAAATGAATACGGTGAATAGGAAAAGTGGTGTTTTTTTATGGTAAACGGGAACACTTACGTAGCACCGACGGTTTTAAGTTTAAGAAATTGCGGCGTAAATTGGTACCGTACGTAGCGACCCGCATTTGGTTCGAACGTTTCTTCCGTGTCCTCGGTACCGGTAGTGGTACCTGCAGATGGTGCTCCGGCAGGTTCATCGCTATTCGCGCCCGCAACCGATTCCCGTCCCTTCCCATCACCTCCACCCGCCGTGTGGGTAATGTCGTTGAGTGATGGTTTCGCTATTTCAAACAGCACCGCACCGGACTCCAGATCCCGGATTTTGAACCGCGTAAAGTCGATCTCGTAAATGTTTGCGTCCGGCGTGCAGAGGTAGTCGTCGGTAATTTTATTCAGTTGCAGCACGTAATCGGGCGTGATTGTGCTGCTGGTGGGCACCGTTTTGTTGGTGCCACCGGTCGTCGGACTCGTTGCCGATGGTCCGTCAGCATCAGTGCCCTGGGCCGCCATCGACGAGCTTAGCTTTTTGCCCACCACACTCATGGTGTTTCTTATATGGGTCACACCAGCAGCAGCACCACCAGAACGCAGAACCGATTTAAAGGTCGGTCGCTTTTCTCGATTGAATAATGCACTTCCTTTTTGTGGAGGTCGACGACGACGATGGACGGGGTGTGGAACCCAATACCAGGTACGATTCCCCGACCGCTAGCGATGCGCTACTGTTGTAGCAAAATAAAACGATACCCAAAAAAACCACTACACTAAAATAGCTGCATTTACCAGCGGAGGGAGAAATGCTTTTCTGTCTACGAATTTTGTTACAATGCGAAAAGAAAAGTACGTGATGCGTTTACTGGATTTGTGTTTGTTTTTTTTTTCGTTCCCTTCGTTACCTGTCAGCTGTCAAGCGGGGAGTGCGTCAAAAAAGGATAACTTTAATGTCAACAAACGAATTTGCAAAATTTCACCAAAAGAAGATAAATTCTTTCAATTTTCAATCGAAAAAGTGAATGAAAAATTAAATTTGACCTTTTGCAAAATAATTTCTAATCAAAAACACCCAAAAATAATACTTCTTCCACAATCCAACGGATAATTCAAATGAAATTCCCCCTTTTGCCCACCCAACACATACGGCTAGCTGTCAAAATTGAACCCGCACCAAGCCCAAGGTTGCTACAGCTCCGCGAACAAATATTCAATGTCAACAAAATGCCAAGCACAGCAAAAAGAGTTGGAAACACAAAATGAAAAGCTGCGTACGGTGCGAGTGTGTGCGCGGAGCAAGACAAATTATTGCTCAATTTCCGCGGAAACAATAAGCAGAGTGGTAACAGAAAATGCACCCGTTAATGAGCTATGTGCGGTGCACGGTGTTGGAATAAGTAAAATATCGTTCGACCGCGTGATACTGTGAAGAATTCCACCCCTGGTAGGAAAAACACACCGTGAGTGCGAAGGGTGGAAGCGCAGGAAGATCATCTTGTGTACGGAAAAAAATGCAACGATGGGCGAAAACGGGGCAAAAGGTGCGTGTGTTTGGGGTGCATTATGTGCGGTAAACGTAATTGTCGGCAGGGCCGATTGATGTGCGGTGAAATATTGTTTCGCGGTGGGCTGTATGTTGCGCTATTTAGCGACAAATTCACATCTGAAGCGCTTCCCCCGATTTGAATGGGGTGGTTGGCGTGGGTGTGTGAATGCTTGTGTCGTTTTTTTGCCTGTTGTATGGTATATGCTTCTCTCTCTCGCTTACTGCAGTGCTGATACTGCAATCTATTGTGCGTGTGTTTGGAGTGGGTAAAGTGCAACATTTTAACATGTTATCACATAAAAGCAGCTCAGAAAGAGGAGTTTCAGTCAGTAGTACTCTTTAAACAAACAAGAAACTAATAGTAAATAATGCTAGAATAGAAAACATTGGCTACGACCTTCGTTTCCCTTTCATTCGCTCTCGTATACGCATTCGCCTCCTGCTGTTTGGTAATAGTGCGTAGAAATATGCGTTGCGTACGTACTAGCGATTGAAACCTATGCGCTAATGTGTGTGTGTGCGTGTTTGGTTCCGAAAGGTCGACCGATGCCTGCCGTGTTTACGATATGCGGTTTACATACGATGCGTGACTCATGCGACGCTCTTTAGATAAATGTTGTCACCGCGATGACCATTATCGACCAAAACTACGTTTGCATCTGTGTGTGCTGCGGCATGGAATGCAGTGTGTAATCGGCAACAAACAAACAGAGCAGAAAAGAAAACATAAAAAAACAAGTGACTTATCAAGCGGAAACCGTACCTTTCTCACGTACCGAAAGGCTCACGTAATATTTAATGGATGGATCTCATTTTATGTCCAGTCGTTTCCTCGAAGAAATGTGTCACACACCGCACATGGACGGTTACTCGGTAGCTGAAGCAATCCCGTTTTGATAAGAATGCGAACAAAATAGAGCAAAAATGTAAACAACGGCTGCCGCACAACCAAAATAAGCACTGCTGCACCTGACCTTGACATTTCATTCATTAAGCAAAAGAAAGAAGGAATAAAAAAAAACAAGGAGCGCTATAGCGTGTGCTTTGAAGCAGGAGATTTCCTTCTTCTTGTGTTGCTGCGCCGCTGTCCGCTAAGATCGATATGTTGCATTTAGAAAATAGATTTGAAGCAATGCGCTAAAAAGGAAGGCTTTGTGTGTGCGTGTATGTGTACCCCTACACAGTCGTGCCCACCAAGCAGAACGGAATAAGAACGGTTGCAAACCCAGCTGTGAACTAGTGAAAGCGATTTGAACGCATGCCAAATCCAAATGAAAACATCAGCCCAAATCGGACCTGCTTGAAGAAGAAAAAAAAAACATAAAAGAGAAACAGAGAGAGGGAAATCGTTGGGTGTGAAGAAGAGAACGAGCTATGTGCAATTTAATGAACTAATTTACCCTCCCCCTAAGTAGGCTTGTATCCGTATCTATGCGCAAAGTAGTAGTCCACCATGTGCTTGTGAATTGAAAGGGGTGAGAAGGTTAATCAAGTAATCATCGACATCCGACAAGGGTTGTTGGGTGGTTGCAGGGCGTTCAATGTTGAGAGTTGAGAAGGACAAAACATTATTGAAATTGTTATCATAATTGCTGCTTTTTATTCTTGTTCTCTCTTTTGTCAGGGAAATCAGGCACAACTGCATGTGCTAGCTGCTATAACACGATAGAACCGGAACGACATGTGGCCGCCGTTGGTCAGCTGTGGCACGCGGAATGCTTTAGGTAAGCACGGTTGATATACACACCCATGTAGCACAGCTTTAGAGTCATTAGCTGAGTAGGGAAGTCACCGAGGAGCGAGGATGATGAGACGACGACATAGCATGAATACAGTGAGTGAAATAAGAATAGCACTTGTGAATGGTCGATGGTTCACATGGTTGGTCGTCGCCGTTCTCCACATGACAGAACCGAGGCTCAAATCCCATACGGACCGTTTTCCCAAAATGACGGACCGGTGACTCCAAAAACGTGGAACCAGCATTTCTAGTAAGCTTTAAGATCTAGGAGCCTTTTCATGTCGAGAAAAGCTTTCAGCAATGTGGTTCTCAAGAGAGCGCCAGCCCGAAGGATTACATTGAAATGAGCCTCACTGTATCGTTGTTACTTTCTACGGATAATGATCGAAGTATTGGTGTTTGCCCTTTAGTAAGGAAGTGTCCAAAAGGCGCAAAACAGAAAAAACAAACGTGCACCCGAACGTTACCACGTGCCCTCGAAAATCGGTATCAAAGTACTGCCCAAACGGGTCGGCTTTGAGGATGAGGGGAGGAAGATTTAATTCGTTTATAGTACGCTAATTAAATTTACCATTTGCAATGAGACCATTGGTTTGTTTGTCTGTATGTATGTGTACCTTTTTTTAAACTTTTGTTTCCCTTTCTGCAGGTGCTCGGTGTGTGATGCACGACTGTCGAGTTGGTACTTCGAGAAGGATGGGCTACTGTTCTGCAGGGATGATCATTGGTCAAAGTTTGGTGACTGCTGCCAGCAGTGCTCGCAGGTAATACTATCCACCGCTTGAAGACATCCAACGCGTTGTGCGCTTATCATTAATAAATAGCTAACATGATGCTTTTTTTCCTTCTATTTCTCGCGTTTCAGTTTATCTCTGGACCTGCGATGTTTGCCGGAGATCACAAGTTTCATCCGGAATGCTTTCGTTGCGAATTGTGTAAAGTATTCATCGGTGATAGGGAATCGTACGCGCTGCTGGAACGCTCGAAACTGTACTGGTGCGTATTATTGCAGGCTAGCTGGAAAACTGATCCGTTCTTCGACAGCACTAATGTCGACGCGCATTCTTTTGCCTATCCCTTACCTAGCGGCCAATGTTACAAACATCAGCAGAAAGCGTTGGAAGTGAAGCGAAATGAAGCAATAGTGTCACCATCGAAGGAAAGGCATAAGCTACCGCATTCCATCCGGTTGGTTGAGATACCCTGGAGCGGCAATCGATCGGATCGCATTCGACTGGCAACTGACGAGAAACCGTTTGGCACGGCCGGGAAGGGTGTTGCGAACGGATGCAAGAGCGTTAGAATATCAGAGTAAGTAATCGTTTGGTGCAGATCGAACGATGTTACAGTTGCACGGATAGTTCCAGCAGAGAACACGCTTTTTACTAACCGAAAATTGTCGTCATTCTGTGTTTGTGTCTGGTGCTGCTTACTTCGTTGGGGACATTAATTTCTGCTAGGGTGTTCTGTACGGCGTACGGACAGATAGGAAAGTACATATTTTCGTGTATTAACACCGCGTTGGATTCTTGCTGTGGTTTGCTTCACTTTAGGTAATTAAATTTAACAATTGTTCTGCAGTATTGTGAAACATCCATCACTCGTTAAGTTGTGGTCATGTAAACAGATTTTTATTTTAAATTTAATCAGATAAAAATGGCTTAAGATTAAACATTCATTGATTCCGTTGTTTTCCCACTACTTCCATAGAGTAACGCTCAATCCCGATTTAATGCCACTCCGAGTCGGCGATAAGGTACTAGAAGTGAACGGCACACCGGTGCGTGATGTACCGTTGGAAAGTTTACAAAATCTCATCGAAGCTTCTGCGGGTAAAGCGCTCCAGCTTACGGTGGAACACGATCCGGACCTTATCGAGCAATCCATGCCTGATGTTAAGGGTGGTGAAGGTATACTCTCAGCTTCGTACAGTGGTCCCTCGCAATGTGCGTCAGACGCGGTCAATAACAATGAGGACGATGAAGGTACGCGGAGCCTGTCACCCAGTAAACTGGAACGTATATTCAAAAAGAAGGATGAAGGCTACATGAGCGGATCGTCGCGAAAGTTACAGAAACGATTGAAGGATGTCAATTGCAATACTGGTAAGAATTGTGCCAGACATATAGTTTAGCAAAAGAAACTCAATCCTTTCAAGAGTTCGATTATCAGAATCCGTATACAAATCCGTGACCACACAACAAGAGAGGAACTTTTGGTTTACTAACGTTGCTTTTCTTCATTCCCATTGTAGCTACCAATAGTTTAAAGGAGAAGGAACGAAGCTCAAGCATGTCGCGCCTACTAGACGAACATCGCACCATGGCAACCGGGGGTGAATTTTACGACCTGTCACGCACTAAATCGTTTCGCGTCGAACCTAAAGCCGCACGCATCTTCCGTGCCTCGGATCTGGTCCAGGGCGAACTGCTAGGGAAAGGTTTCTTCGGACAAGTGTTCAAAGTGACGCATCGCGTTACGCAAGAAGTAATGGTGCTGAAAGAGCTGTATCGTGTCGATGAGGAAGCGCAGAAGAATTTTCTCAAAGAAGTCGCCGTACTGCGGTCCCTTTCGCATCACAACGTGCTACGCTTCATCGGCGTGCTGTACAAGGACAAAAAGTTACATCTCGTGACGGAATTCATACCCGGCGGTTCGTTGAAGGAATTGATACACGATTCCGGCCAACCGCTTAGCTGGGAGCAGCGGATATCGTTTGCGCGCGATATTTCCTCCGGCATGAGCTATTTGCACTCGATGAACATTATCCATCGGGATCTGAACTCGCTCAACTGTTTGGTGCGTGAGAATGGGACGGTGATTGTGGCCGATTTTGGACTGGCGCGGATCATCAAACAACCGTTGATAAGTACTACTGCTTATGAGAAATGTACCGTACCGCCAGCGAGTGGTAATGGAACGATTGGACGACGTGGGCGGCCGCGTCGGCAACGGTATACGGTCGTTGGGAATCCGTACTGGATGGCACCGGAAATGATGCGTGGCAATAAGTACGACGAGAAGGTGGACATTTTTTCGTTCGGTATTATGCTGTGCGAAATTATTGGCCGGGTGCAGGCCGATCCGGATTATTTGCCCCGGTTGCCCGACTTTGGGCTGAACGAGAAAGTGTTTCGGGAAAAGTTTTGCGGCCAGTGTCCGGAACCGTTCTACAAGATTGCCTTCCTGTGCTGTGATTTAAATCCGGACAAGCGGTGAGTGTGGCAGATTTTTTTTTCATTTCTATTCATTTTAAAAATTTGATTCTTAAAATCGATTGCTGTATGCTCGAAATGATGTAAGGTGGGAGAAATTAAATAAGGAGGGATATAAACAAAAGCTTGGAAAAAGTGAATATAGCTACCAGTAAGAGTTTGAAGAAGATGGTCGCGACCGGAAAGCCGCTAGAGATGAATTAAAATCGAAAGAAGTGAAGAAGGAGTTTAAGTAACGCAAGCAGACAAGAAAAAATTCATTATGTCTGTACTGAGTATGTTGTGGTATGTACAAGGAATCACGGGTTCTGAGGGTACGGGTATAAAAATGAACTTACCTCCAACCATATTACAACACAGAAGGAAAATCCAAATCTTTGATATTTTTACCAGCCATAGTCTATGTGGCATGCGATCAAATCGCATCAATCTAGAAAGAAAATCTAATGTTTTTTCTCTAATTTTGCTTTCCTTTCGGTTCCATTTCAGGCCACCATTCCATGTGCTGCAAGGTTGGCTAGAAACCATGGCAACCGTCGTAGCGCTACAGCGTCCCATTCCGATAAGAATAATCGATGAAATCGAAAACTTTAAAGAACTGCAGAGTACGGAATCGAGCCTGTGTACAACACCGGATGGACTGACGACACCGCCACCATCCACCGGTGGCTATAGTCTTAAGCCATCGCTTAGCCGAAAGCGCATTTGCGAGGGACAGGAGGAGGACCCGGCCGAACGGCAGCATAAAATGACCGATGTACAAACGACAACGGAAAGCCTAGACATGGTGGACGGCGTGCGTAATGTGCCTGTAGATAGTAATGCCAGTGCTGCTGTGCCACCGCTGGAAACGACAAACGGTACTACAGCATCAGTAGCTGCAGGGCCTGGTTTCATTGTTGTGGATTTTAACGATATACCAAAGTCACCACACCTGGGGAAAGATTTCTCCGCCAACGGGGATCGTATACGGGACAGTATACGTGCCAAACGACGCCAGCGCATGATGTTAAGTCGTGAAAATCAACGAAAGTCGCTCGATTCTAGTTTGCTCGCTGCACGGCTCGCTGGAGGTACGGATCGGTTGACGGATTTGAGCACCACGCCAGACGATGGAAGTTCATCGGAACCGATCAGTTTAATCATGACAAGTGAGATGATTGCAAAGGAAGCTACTAGTGCTGATGTGAATGTGACAGAGCGACCTTCAACAGATCAGGTGCTTGCCTCGGTGAAAGATAGCTTGGAGCGTACTAAAGACATCATTAGTGGCCATCAACAGTTTTACAGTCCTTTTGCGGATGGACAGTTGGTGCAGCAGAAAACGAAACACTACGGTGAGAAAGGTTTCATCATTCACGTACAAAATGGACACCTGACGCTGAACAATGTGCGCGATCTGGAGAACTGTTCGGACTTTGATTCGAGTTGTGATACCAGTTTGAACTACGTGGAGGTAAACGGTAACCGGGTGGACAATGAAGTGAATTGTGAGTCTATTCCACCGAAACCTGTAGAACCCTTGTGTCAGACGTATCAAGCCCAGAAATCTACTGCAGATCGTGAGAAGGAAATGCTTTCTTCAGACGAACGTAAAAAGTGTGAAAAGGAAAACATTGCGCTCGATGAGGAATCGAAACCGTTGCCGGTAGAGTCTAAAAATAATTTCTCTTCCCTGAAAGCTACCTCGCCATTGGCCTCGATTCTGCCGGAAAGCAACAGCACAGCGATAGTTGGAATCATGGATGTTAGTGTAATGGCGGCCAAAAAGGAGGAAAAAACAATTTCTTCAAGTGCTCAAAAAGCCGTCCAATATACGCGGAAGTTGTTCCGCGTCGCTGAATCTTCCGCGCCATCCGCCGGTGTGCTACCATCCAGCTCCAAGCAAAGCAATAATGACATTCCCGCAATGCATCGATCTAGTGCCAGTTCGGGCACGAAAGTGGCTGGTAAAGCTTCGGGACACGTGCGTACGACTTCATCGGAACGTTCGATCTTTTCTACCAAACAGAAAATATCTCCCACATCCGATCCGGAACCACAAACCGGATTTGGTGGGACGGCTACTACCCCAGCGATGGCAGCGAATGACCTCGCATCGGCAGATCGGGCGGTAAAATTAAACACGGTTCGATCAGCTGCCCATACAATGGTACATTCGTACAAATTGAAACCAAACGAAACGACGGATGGGGGTCAAAAGGGGCCTTCGGCGCGATTATCATCAGGAAAGCGCACTAGCGCTGCTGTTGGAAAACCAGGAAGCTCTACAAAGGCCTCCGTAATGGTTGCCGATAGTGCGGTTTGTGTTGATGAGATGATCCGTTCCGCTGCAAAGCCACCGATCAGTTGTACTGGCGGTGGTGTAGGTAGTGCTAGTCTGCTAAAGTTAAACAAAGGCCGTACCTATCGGCCGGTAGAACGGATGACTGTGTACTATAACGAAATTCGTGCCAACTCAGGCAGCAAGGAAAGGTACACGTCGACACTTTCGCCAACGGTGGGCAGTAGTGGTAGTAATTCACGTCCCGAGTCTCCTTCCCAACCTATTACAAATGGAAGCCGACCGCTTGTTGGTGGTAGTAGCAATGGTAGTCGGAGCATTGGAATTCTTTCCCCTGCAAGCATTCGTCGCCTCAATGCACGGCTGTTGGAGGCACGTAAGGTAAATAATGCCTTGCCGCAGGACCATCATCCGGTGTCGGGTGCTTTGAAGGGCAAAGCAAGCGGTGGTCCAATGCTTTCGCTGCAAGGTACAACGAAAGGACCCGGAATGGCACGAAAAGTCCCATTATCTCCGTCTAGTCCCGTGCGCGGAACGGTGCACGGCAGTTCCGTTACCGGATGTGGTAGAGAGCGCAAGGTACTGTCACCGACCGCTCTTGTTAAGGTGCCCAAGTGAGCTGGAAGCTTAGATTAAGCTTGCTCACAGTTGAAAAATTGTACCTTTTATTTTTAACGTACATGTGTACAGGTGCTCTCGTGCAGAAAGGGACACTTTAGGGTACGTAGACCGACAGGAGGGCCTTTTTAAAAAGTTTTATGAATCAGTTATGATATCAGTTGCCGATATTTTGAGTATCAGCTACTTAAGAGTAATTCTTTCATTTACTTTGTGTAAAAAAAGAAGGAAAACAGCCCGGTGATCTAGGCGGCATCGTCGCCGGTCTTCAAACGGCAGGACCGGGGTTCAAATCTCATGCAGACCTTTCCCCCGAAGTGAGGACTGCCCATCCAACTACGTGGTATCGGCAAGTCTAGTAAGCCATTCGAAAGCCGGATATTTTACTATTGATAATGGATATTCGATTTAAGCAGCACAGGTTCTGATTGGACCCGTGGTACCACTAATCTTGGTAATATGTTTGCCAAATTTTCACAAAGTTATGCCGGCCATCGAATGGCTTACTTTTTTAAAGTTAAACGTGTCCAATAGAATCCCCAAGTTAGGATCACGTTAATCAAGGGAAAAAATGATCCGTGGTTTGTTAGTCTCCAGAATGTTGCCATCCTTTGTAGCTTCTGATCGATATAATTTTAAGCTGTCCCATTTTGGATGAGAGCAACTGTATATTGTCGTTTAAGACACCTACAAACACAATATAAACACTGCTCAGCTAACGAATCTTAGGGAAAACTGGCTCAATGCGCCCGTCGTTACTCAACGTTACAATTGGACCCTAACAAAGACAAACAAACAAACAAACGCCAAGGCAGCTATTGCTCGCCCCAAAATGCTCGCTAAGTAATGACTCAAGTTACGAAAGTTCAAGTCAAACAAGTCGATTTCTCGAAACCACACCTTTTTCCTGTTAAAGCACACCTTTTTGTCACACACAAACACTCACTACAACTACTCAGATAACACCACTATTAACTTTCGATTTCTCTCTCTCAATGCAATAATATCTGTACTATTGTTGTAAGATTTCAGACTAAGTTCGAATGGCCTCAAAAGACTAGTTTAAGCAAGGTACGGTGGTGCAATGTATGTATGTTGGGGAAAGATGATAAGTTCAATACCTGCTGTGTGTATAGATAAAATGTAGCGTTCTTTAGGTTATATTCCATTTAAAATGCCATTTTTTGTTGTTTTGATTAACCGATACGATATTCCAGAGCGACCATAAATTTCCAACTTTCCCTTTATTTTTGGACGGACCTTGGGAAATATTTACATAAGTTTTAAATTACTTTCACAAATGCCAAACCTATTTGTTTCTCCTTCATGTGTACAGCTCCCTCTAGATGATCTCGCTTTGTTTCTCTATTTCTTTTAAAATAATTTGTTTTGAAAATTAACTCGTCTTTTATTCTTAATTTAGTAATATTTTTCGTGCTCTTTTTCTTCCTCTTAACGCTATATTAATTTTAAATAACAGACATAATTAATTAAGGGAAAGATGAATCCTTTCCTGCCCCATAGCAAGACGAAGTTACTAACCGGACTGTGATATTGTGGAATTAAAGACCACGCGTGGCACGAGAGTTCCGAGCGCCCATGCATACATTTTCTCTCTCTTATGTTAACACTTAAGGTAAGAAGACCGTTGGCTACCAAGCCGTGGTAAAGATTACGAAATAAACTGGCAACAAAAGACATAGAAACCACAGAATGAGCATTCGTATTTTAATGGAAAATTCCCTAGGTTTTACCAAACTTTAGTTCACAGGAAAAAAACACTCATTTTTTAGTTAGCTTTAAGTAGACGGTAGACGACAGATGTCTTTGGATTAGTAACAAGGTTAAGAATAATTAAATGGAACACCCTAAGATGACTTGAAGTACACAAGTATGAGGAAAAAAAAAGGACATTATAAATAAGTGAAAACTCGAAGACGAATGTAATTTGAAATGTAGATAGTATAAGCAAATGTAAGCAAAGGATAGGTAAAACAAACGGTTCCCTGCAACCGGTTTAGAGTGTAAGTACTAAATGTACAAACCCATTTCTGCGCTCGGATAACACAGCAGAGCACAAGACGAAGAGTCGGTTTGTACTAAAAAGGTTATATAGGCGATAAGCAGTATGAAATGTGTATAGGTGTACTGGTTTGAAACTGGTCCTGGTACTGGTCCTGGCAGGGAGCGCGCAAAAAGTGAATTCTGTTTAAAAAATTGCAACAAAAATGGCTCAAAAGACGGTTCGATATAGATTACTACAAAAAGTGGTTCGTATACGTATTCGGAACGGGATGTGGCTTTTTGTTTTCGAATTCTCATAGATTCGATGTGCATGGCAGCGTGTTGTGACGTGTAATGTAAGCACACAGGATGTAGTAAAAATGTATTAATTTATTGTTCAACGTTTTTCTGTGCCTCAACTTCCCGCACGAAGCAAACACAAACGAAAATGGTGTATTTTATCCAGTAAAAGCAATTGAAAAACTCGCGCTTTGTAAATGGTGAAGTGAAAAATTTGTTGCCCAATATTTACCAGTTAGTATATCGCGATAAATTCCCGACTGAGTTTGGATTTTGATTCGCGATGTTTGGACTTTTTCTTCGCCACAGGATAACCATTTTTTTTCTCTTCCTTTTTGGCCAGCGTGAATGGTGCTTATTGTTTCGCGATTATTTTTATCGCGCATCGGTAAAAGTGCATTGTTTTATATCGCCCCTTTGTGTGGGTGTGTGTCCTGTATTGGAAAAATCAGGCATTTTTCTTTTCGATGCTTCCGGTGACGTGGAGCGAAAAAATGGCTCCATCATATTATTAAGGATGCATTATTTATGTGTTATCGGAAACAACAAAATTGTTTTTACATCCCAACGCGATGCACAACGAGAACAATAGCGCTTGCACTTGTAATAAAAAGGAAACTACATTTTCCATTTAAATGGAAAAGGAAATGCAACATGAAATTTTCAATTTTCACTGTGGCATTGTGTAGTGAAGCAAAAGAGAGCCGGGGGAATGGTTCCGAATACTATACACTACCCATGTCGGGTAGAGAACGTATCATGTTTGTTAGGGAAATTTAAAAGCACTCAAAGCAAGTGTAATCTAATTTGTTCCACTACAATCTTACAAAACAACCAGTGAAGGCAAAGGAACGTTAAGCTAACCAAGGCAAGAAAACTTCTCATTACCAGAGAGAGAGAGAGAGATAGAGAGAATGATCAAGACCAAGCAGACCAGGAAGGAAGAATGGTGCTTTATTTTGTTGATTTTATTTGACACTAATTTATTAACACACTGATTAGAAAACAAACAAACAAAAGCCCGCTTCTTTTTCCCTTTCGTTTCCTAGTCCGTTGCGGGCAGGAAGGAAGATGGAATGCATGAGTTAAATTACCACATGTGTTACCACACTGCTGGCCGATTGAATATATCCTTTAATTATCCTTTCTTTTCTAATCAAAATAAAGTTAAACTATGGTACAGAAGAATGAAGGTTTCGCAAAGCTTTTGACGCTGCTGAACACACCAGTTCATGATGATGAAAATGATCTCTGCTGTGCCTACGAAACATGCGCTTCTCACCGTACAGTTTGAAAATTCAGCTGCAGGCAGATGTTTCTTTCGCCGGTTTCAGCAGCACACAGCACATGGTGATCATGTAAATTTGTTGATTCGTTTGTCCTTCGTAACGGCTTGTGACCGCTGTCACAACGCTTAAATCACTGCTTGCACAGATGGCTACACAGAGAGAGAGAGAAAGAGAGAGCAAACGTTGCCACAGGTGAGTGTATGTAAATTTTATTCATTAGTAAAATTAAGATAATAAAATTCAGATTTCCTTTGAAGGGCTTTTTTTTGCTTGCAAATATGAGAGGGAATGCTGCTTTTTTTTGGAGAGCTTTCGTCATCTATTTTTTCCCCTTTTCTTTTTATGTGTTTGTCAAATTGGTTTATAATTTGTTAATAATTTGAAGGTCGGTTTTTGTTTGTTACAATCCCTTATTTATAAACATTTTTTTGAATTTTTTGTTGTGTTTTTATCTGACTAATTTTGAAGTACTTGAACTAAATCCCGGCTCAAGTAAAGTGTTTTATTTTTTTCTCTCTCTATCTCCCTGTCTTTCTATCTCTCCATCTCAAATGTCCATGAATAATTAATAACTGTCCACCAGCGTTAATGGGGCCGGGTAGTGCATTAATAAACATCCATACGGTAAATGGCTTGCCTGACGCTTGCTACCGGGAAGCTTGTGCAGTTGGTTTAATTAAATTTTAAATCCGTTCAAATGCAATGAGCTTCCTCGTTTTTCTTGCACGTGTGTTACGAGCCGGAAGTAGTGCTTTTTTATCTTCTGTTGTGCATCCATATGTGACACATTTTACCGATCATTAGTTTGGTGTCGATTAACGATTATGCACGAATTATTGCTTTGCACTCTTCAATGCATGTTTTTTTTTACTGTTTTATACCATTTGTAAGGTTGACGTTGGTACAGTACGTGTCGTATGAAGTGAGTATGTGGCAGCTGAGCATACTTTGATCTCGATGGATTTATTAATGGATGAATTTAAGTGACAGTGTCAGCATTGTGTTTTCGGGGAACCCAATCTTTCCGGACCGCCTCACTTCCAACACAAAGACACCAAGTAACGATCAGATTGGAGGTTCTACAGGAACCTTACCGTCTAAGGTTCTTCTTCCAAAGAACATAATTCAAAATATTTCGTTATAATTTCTTCTTGGGTTATACCACCACAAGAGGTGGCCTGCGATGTCTGCAATTAAGTCAAGGGACTTAATTTAGCCTGTAGCTGGTTAGTCAGTCCAGCGTAAGCGATAGCGGTGCAGATTCCCTCGTTATTATTTATTGCGTAGTAATATGGTCATCACTTTAGTCGAGCGAGATGTTTCATTCACATGACCGACACCTATGACCAGGAGGATTGCTTGTGGCAATCCTCGTGTAAGTACCTCGTCGTCCTTAGACGACAAGGTATGCTAGAACAAAATGAAGGTAATGTTCATAGTTTTGTTCGGCCTACCGTTGGATAGTTTACAATTGTTTCGTTCCACAGGGTCAAACGAGAAATAGTACTAAGCTGCATTGAAGTCATTCGTCAATAATGGCTGAATTTGTAAGCAGAACACTTTTGGATTTCGTACCTCGAAGGAACGACCTTTCGAGATAAAGAATATTTAATTGTAAATGAAGTTGTTAAGCTGGAATTGATTCCCTTTGAATTGAATTGAAAAAAAGCCTATTTGAAGGAAATAACCTAGATTGGCATTTGAAACCATACAAAAACGTCGTACGTTTTGTTAACTCGAGTCGTGTTAGACAAGATGGCATTTATTTGGGCTTCGTAAATACAAACCTTTCTCTGAATTTAAATCGATATATTCCATATGTTTGCCACATTTGCTGCAAACAAAATGGAACGTGAAAAAACACACTTGAAAATAATACGAATTAATAGAAAAACAAACAAAAGTTTGGCGCTCACTGTAGGACATAATGAATTCTATTTTAATAGCTCACTAACTGTGGCATATTTTATTTGGATTCGCTAGAACGCACAGATGATTGAATATTTCATGCGTTCGCTACCACATCCCCTCATGCATTCCTCATTTTTCCACCACTTATCAGTTGGTGGGCGGTTTTTTTTATGTGCTATGATCTCCTATCGTTATCAGACATTAAAATAAAATTTTAATTTTTACCACCCAACAGCATCGCGGGCACACACGGGGTCTGTGAGGTTTCCCGGTGGTTCGTTAGCTTCCGTTTTTTTTTTCATTCTGGTTCCTCGTGCCTATTTTTTCCCACACATTCAAATTACTCCCGCCATGTGACACAATTTGAATTTTCATTTGCAAACGAATTTTCCTTCTCATCATCATCATCATCCTTCTTCAAAACTGGGGCTACACTGGGGGAAGGGCGCGAGTAGTTTGTCATTGCCGTGCATTGATTTGGGCCGTGGCGTGTGGAGGATGATATGCTCAACCGTTATATAAATATTCGATTTGAAATTCAAATAATAAAATAAAATTTTCGCTCATAAAACGAAATAAAATAAATTTGAATAATTGATGCTACAGCATGCCACATGCCTACTTTCGGGAGACATTGTTTTTTTGTGTGCTGTTGCTTCTCTCGTTTTCGTTTCATTCTATGCGGTTCGGACCGTTTTTTTGTAGTTGTTTTTTTTTTTTTGGTTGCTACTGTCGGTTTTTCCATTTGCTACGATCATTTGCCTCATCTGTATGACCGGTTGTTTCTTCAGAAGATGAGTTTTTATCGCAGTTTGTTTTATTTCACGTTTTTTTTTGTTCATTTTTCTTTTTTTTTGTGCATTGCTCTATACATTATTATTGGTTCACCTGTCGTACACAGTCGTACTTTGTCGATTGATGTTACTTTGTCATTTTTTTCTGGTTTGTGTTTTCTTTCGCGTCAGTTTTGGTTAGGCTTACTTTTTTGTTGTCTTTTTGTATTATTTATCAAATTTTTAGTATCCTATTTTTTGTATTTTGTTTCAATTTGTTATCTGCTATTTTTCTATCTCACTTATCTAAACTAACTAAATCCGGAAAAGGAAAACTTCACTCGCCTAGTGATCTGTCACCCACACGGAACACTCAAATGAAAGTAATCAAATTTATTCACTTTTCCCATCAATGGTGGTAGTTGTTTTGGTTTTTTTTAATTTATATTTTGTTCGAATGCCCAAAAAATCGACGTATAAACGATTCTCCAGCGCACCGAACCGGGTGCTAACGGTGTGCGCTGCTGAATAGCGCGCGAAAAGAGAAAATTCTTTCGTTGCTTACCGGAGAAAAATAGACGCTTTGTTCGAATATTTGGTTTTATTTGGTTGACAAATATGTGTGTGGCCATATAAATATAAAAGGATTACAACGCAGCGAAAGCGAGACGGACAAAAAAAAAACGGAAATCCATCGAAACGGGCATGCATTCATTCAAATAGAACTAACATGGAATGAATTCGGTGTATTCGGGCGGTCGGAAAATCGTGCACTCGAGCACGATGAGCAAACTCTAATGGTGATGATAGTGGGGCATCTATGCAATTTGCTTTTTTATCTTGCTGTTTGTGCATTGATAATATGTTTTTGTCCTGCACACGGTTTTGTGGCACACGGATGCACAACACGAAAGCAGAGATTACTTTCCTTTCCAATCCAGTTACATGTAATATTCTTGATTATTTTTCACAAAATGTGATTTATTTTTTCCTGCTTTTTCTGCCATCTATTTTTTGAAAGCTTTATTTAAATAAATCTTTTTGAATTCATGTCGAAAGGATATGAATTTTGTTTCCTTATATACAAAAAAAAACAAACTCCCACAACATTATTGATTTTGTACGGTGCGGTAGCAATTTTAAGGCCTGTTAGGCATAAATAACTATTGCAAAACCTCTGTTCATTTTTTCGTTTCATTTTTTACCGTACAGTATCGTTAAATATGCACACATGTCGTTTTTCGTGCGCTCTTTCGTGTCAGTCACACGAGCTGTCAGTGAAATGTCATTTGGCAAGCTGTTACTAAGAAGTGGTTCCACTATCAACGAAAGAAGTGTGCATTAATTACATTCATCATGTCTCATCGAACATGCAGGAGCTTTTGCTGGCCCGTGGGCGAAAGGGTTTCGCCAAGGGGTTTACATGATTGATGCTCTTTGCAATCTAAGTGGCTATTTTTCTATTTAGTAGAAGGGTCGCTTTTGCTACGTACAGTGCCACAAACGGATATTCGGGCAAATCGAGCTTAAAGGCGCCTTTTCTTAGCCAAAGGCTGTTCAATCAAGATTTTTTTATCACTCCTTTTTTAGTTTACCATTTTATTAAAAACTAATTAAATGTCAGTTGTCAAATGATCGAAATGAACAAAAGCATTCAGAAATTTCATAAGTTCCGATTCAGTTCAGATTTTCATAAGCCAAACCAAACCCTAAACAGTAGCAATTTAGGGAATTTTAATTTTCAATGGATATAAAATTCCAATTTAAATTACTGATGCGGTAACATACACTGAAATATCAGATGAAATATCACTTTCCAAAGCGATCATGAGCATGACGGCTTTACATTTTTAGAGTTTTGTTGCAACAGTGCGTCAACTAGCTTCATAGTCGTCTGCAGTAATTTTTATGATTAATACAGCTAGTAGATAGGATGATAAGGACGAAAGGATGATATGAAGAGGTAGTCAAAGAGGTTCGATGTGGAATTTACATCATATTGCAGTGAGGCGTGTGTGGACGCTTACGAAAATAATGAGAAAAACATAGAAAGGAATCGAGAAGAGCAACAATGCATCAACACAGAGGAATAGGAGGGAGGCTATGAAGAAGGATTGGACAGTAGATCAGCGTGATACAAGGGACCGAGCAATCGACACCTGTCCCCGTAGCTTGAAAGTGCAGAGCGACTGGTCCCAAAGATCTAGCGGACAGCAAGTCTTGCGAACGATCTCAGCACTCCCCTCGATACGGTCTATGTAGATCCTAGCCAATGGCTACCAGATCACCAGGCAATACTCCAACAGCGACCTGACCAGTGAGCAGAATAGTATGTTGAAGGTAAAGAGCATCATAGAAATCGCAAAACTCCAAGTGGTTTACGAGCTCTGGTAAAAATGGGGCTCAGCGTAGTTGGTAAAAATGAGACCAACATCCAGCCAAACACCAAGGTCCTTAATGACAGATACTCGGTTGACAGAGATCTGGTCGAAGGTCGAGCAAATGAGATAACTTTACATTTACTAAGACCAAGAACAGCATGTGGTATGATGTCACCATATAGAATGATCGTCGAGAGAGAACACAGGATAAAGGATTTTATCGTCGTGAGGGAAACCAGAGCTACCATCATACATAAAAAGGATAAATAACAGAGAACTACCACGTGGTACACATCATAAAGAGTGGTGTGAAGAAATGGGGACTATTTCGTGATTATCATGCATTGGCAAAAAATGTCCAAATGGTTGGGAAACATTTTCCGAATCTTCCGACATGAAATGAAGGTCGAATGGGTTGAAAAGCTAGTTCAACGAAAAAAGGTTTTCAGGTGTCTCGATTCTCGTTTGAGTCAATATATGTATGTACTTGTACACCTATCATTCTTCGTATCTACTTTGTAATGTAGTATCCTCCTGAAATACAACTGATAGCTTGGCCTTATTGCTTTGTTTGAACTAATTATTAATTAGGTTGAAAAATGCAGAAAGTTTGCTACGTTTTCTGAAAATAAATCTGAAAAACACACGCTCCGTATCAAACAGCCGAAGCAGAAGAAAATCCGCCATCATTTTCCGGACACCATTGCCCGCCGACTGGTATGAACTATGGTACCTTCATGTACGCTATTCCATTGTTTTATCGTACTTCTTGCAAGCCCACTCCATCTTCCCATTCATCGTGGCGTGGCGTGCATAATGACGTTAATATCTGCACTTGCAACCTCCGCTCCATTCCCTTCATTCTACCACCCTTTTTTTTCTGCACATATTTCCACCCAGTTCGCAACTGAAACCCCTTTTTTCCGCGACCAAAGCGTTCTGCTCTTTTAAGTTATGGCTTACCGAACCGTAGATCGGGATCGGAAACACACACCCCCCAGCGGGAGATTAGAGGTAAAAGCAAAATGGCTTCATGGTTTTGGGTGTATGAAGTGGTTGAGCTCATGTTGTTTTGTTTTGTTGCGCAACGATGGCTGTAATGCGGAGAGGTAAAACACTAAACTTTCACTCGGTGCGATAAGCTGAACAATATGCAAAATGGGCTTGGAGTATGGTAAAAGTATGAGTAGTGTCTAGAAATTATTATTAATTAAAATGTAGATGAGATTTTTTTCAAGTAAATTTTCCAAAAAATTTATTAATAAAGCTCCAAAATAATCAATCTTTTCTCTAGATATAAAAATAAATCTTTTCAAAAGAACAAAAAAGTCATTTTTTGTTTATTTCACGAGGAACGGCCTGACCGTTTCGCTGATATAAAAAAAGTTAATGTAACATAACAGAAGTATTAATTAAAATCTAATATTCGCAGCATTAAAACATTTTAATGATAAAAATATTAAATTTCATTCGACATAAACGAAGCTCTTGAATATAAATTAATGAAAATTGCATAAAATTGGCTGTATGAATTAGAAATCTGTATAAAATAAAAACAACTAACGAAGAGAAGACATCGTTAAAAAATTAGTAAAATATTGGAAAAGTGTTGAAGCTGTAATTAGATAAAACTCCAAGCGTCTAACTGGTAAAAAAAGGACTTAAATTAAACTGTGTTTAAATTACAAAATAGAAAAAAATAACCAAACATGTAAAACAGCTAAAAAATAAGAAGAAAACACTGTAATTACAATATAAAAGGCACATAAATCTGTATAAAACATTAAAAAACTAAAATCCTTTGACAACAAAGTAGCAAAGTTGAACAAAGTGCAAGAATAGTACAAATAAAAGATATAATACACAAGACAATAAATCAAACTAGCTAATCATACACTTATTACCAACAAACGATAACAAATTAATAAAACAACACAATAAAAAAACAACTTGAATAAAAGTAGATTTTTTTTATGGAATATATATTTGAGTATGACGGCTTACCGTTGTATTGTCTAAAACTAACTAAAAAGAAATGCTAAAAATTGAAATGAGTCACATAAAAAAAGCTAAACTACTTTATAATTGCAGGAACATAAATCGTCATCGGTGATACTAGTTAAAAGAAGTAAAACTAGAAAAGCTGACTAGTGAGAAAAAAGGCACACTAACTGCAAGTTAGTAGAAATGTAAATAAGAATTCCCTCAAATAGTAACTTCTACAAGAAATATTGTAGACTCAATGTTGTGACTAAGCTTAACAGTAGGCTACATCTGTAGTGGAACACTTTAAAGCGCCTCAACTACTCGCTTGCATCATAAATCTCTCTCGCTTCCATCCCCTCCAAATCGCCCCCATGAATGAAGCTGATTTGTAGACTTCGAGTCAAGCCAAACAAATGGAGAAAGGTGAAGAAAAGCTGGCTTGCAGTGCAGGCAAAATGGCCGTACGTCCGGAGCTTCGCCAAAGGTTCGTAAAAGAGCGCGAAGAGTGACAGCTAGAAGGCAAGAAAGCCGGCGCCCCGTAACGTGTAGGGTACGACAACAAAAAAATGAACCAAAAAAAACCCACCCCAAACGCTCGAAGCACACGCCGAACACGCCCGTTCTTTATGAGGGGACAAAGGCCACAACAGACCGTGGAGCGTAGTAGTGGAGCAGATTTACGTACCTACACGCGCCCCAACAGTACGCGATTTACGCGGTCGGCCAACACGTATTTACGCAACCGGGCAGCGCTGCTGGTCTTTTTGTTGCTGTGGTGGTTGTTGGCCTGTGGACGAGCACCTGTACGGAGAAGTGCACAGAGTTTATGTGCTTGGTGGGTAAAAAAGAAAGCGTACAAAGCTGTACGCGCGAAAGTGGATGTAGACCCCACGATGCAATTGAGGGGGAGGGCCCGGTGCACTGTGCCCAACTCGATTAGCATAGAACCTGTCGGTTGCGTGGCTTTCCGGCGCGTTTTTCTTCGCCATTCGCGCAAGGAAATCGTTTCTCTTCCCGAAACGGCCATTAAGAGGCAATCCACCCCGGAGGAGTTGTACCGGGTCGGAACTCTCTTTCATCTGATGGCACTCGTGAAGGATGTACTCTCGCTGTGGATAGGCCCCGTCGTCACAGTTCAAAGAAAACGTCGAAGGACAATTGGCACCGGGTTGGTGGTACAGGTGAACCGTGTTCGCACGTCCTCTAACCAGAACTCGCCAGAACAGAAGAGAAAAGCTGCAGTCCGGAAGTGGGCATCGGGAATATACACACACAAAAAGGATAGAACAAATCCTTCGTACAAAGGTAAAAAAAAGGATAACCACGCGGGCGTATATCCACTCGGAAGTGGATCGGGCCCTTGTGGGTGCCTTCTTGCTCTTGGAGGGATTTTTTTTTGCTGAGCTGAGTAGGCCGAAACTTGTCGCAATTGGTGCAGAAATTTGCGTCGTGTAGGTCGTGGATGTGCGTGTGGCGTTCCCCTGTTTGCAGCCGAAGCACTACAAAATGGCCGGAAACGAAACGGTCGAAGGAAGTATGAATTTCCAAAGGACCTCGGAAATGGGAAATGGGTTTAGGTACTTCTTGTTGTTGTTGTGCAGGTTGATTTGTGACACCATTTTGCGGATCTATCAACGCCATTTTGCTTTTACCCCCTGGGTAAAGGCTGAGAAGAGATTAATCGAGTGGGTAAAGAGCACGAGCTGGTAATTTTAGTTTACTAGTAGACGTTTGTTGTAAGTATTATTTGATGCTATTTCAACTCCTTGGTTTCGTAAACTGATGTATTTTAGGTTTTTTTTAAAAGAAATTTAATTACTTCTTACATATCTACTCCAATATCTACTTGTTTATGCCTCTTGCTTTAGATCTATTATCCCTGAAATTATGCAATCGTTGTGTTTAAGTAATCATATCAACATCTCCAAAATATTACATGAATATATTTTTATTATACTAAAAGAATGCGCGATAATTATCAAGCTTCGGCGGTATGATTTTTATACAGTGGATCTCGCCGCAATTTTTACGCCTTATTGATTACTTTCTTCCAGACGCATATTTTAAATCTTTCGACAGTTTACGCGCTGTCGAAGCATTAAAATCTGTGAAGGCTGTAAAGAGTCCTGACTATTTCGTGAAACAGTAAGGGTCTTAAGATAACTAGAGGCAGATCAATTGACCAAAAAGGGTTCATTGGAAGGAATCTTTTTCGATAGGCTTATCCTAAATCACAAACATATGACAAATGTTGTCAAATGTCTTTAAATACCTCAATGTTGTGTGTTGCACAGCTTCTACAAAAGATAAGATCAAATGAGGAGAATATTTTTAACTTTTTTAAACACTATTTGCTTAGCAAACTCTCAATCTGAAACTCTAATTTAAAACAACGCGGGCACCGTCTGGTCAAAGGATGGAAAATGGTTAAAGAGAAGGATATTGGGTCTGGTCATGTATGAAAGTATGGTCTGGGGCAAATTGAGAACCGATAGGTGTAGAAGTCCTGTAAAATCAATCCAATTGTCCTTTGAAGATTGAAAGAGGGGCGGCCCGGTGGTGTAGGCGACAGCGGCGCCGGTCTTCAAACGGCAGGACCGTGGTTCAAATCCCATCCGGACCGTCGCCCCCCCGTATTGAGGTCTGACTAACCAACTACGTGGTATCGGCAGTCTAGAAAGCCATTTCGATGGCCGGCATGACCTTAGAGGTCGTTAAGCCAAGAAGAAGAAGGTTTGAAAGAGGCAAATTCGGTCTCGGAGTTTTATAGCCTCTGCAAAAAAATGGAAAAAGGCCAAATAAGGCTGGAAAAAACTGTCAAGTGCATGGCTTGTAAAGGCACGCAGATCATGAAATGTAGTATTAGGCTGCCCAGTCGTACGATTGGTCCTACGATTCTTACAAATTTTGTATGGGATTTGATAGATCAGACTAAAATCTGTCAAATCTGACGGCTCGGATGGTTCGGATTAAACCCTGCTGCCGTTTATATATTACATTTGACTAGTGCTACCTTTCAGTAGTACTCTGGACCACGCTGGGTGAGATTAGGAGCTCGATCTTCGCAGCTACGAATCCTTAATCAAATCCATATGAGACCATAGAGTTGTCATGCATCCTAAAGGGCATTATGTGACTTTTGAAATAAATCCCTGATGATGTTGACAGTTTCGTTATTATTTTTGAAACATTCAATTTGTTCCCCTGTGCTTAATCCTCAACAAGAAACAAGACACAAAAATTCCTATTCATGCAACATTGTAGCTTTTGTAAGGACAATTTCCTGGCAGTGCCGGCTTTTCGACAAATATCCTGCTATTTTCCGGGATAGCTCAGCAAAAAAAATCTACAACGAAAAAAAAAAAACCAACGCGCCAAAGGAAGGTCGCGCGCATCCGGTGCTGTAATTTTCGTTGCACTTAAATTTGTCAACTCGGCTCACCTGAATTTATAGTGCAGACCTATAAATAGCTAGAAAACCGCTAGAAAACCCCTTAACGCTCGGAACGCGCTATCAACTGCCGTCACTTGACCCTCTGCCCTGTTATTTCTTGTGTACTTGCAGAAATGGTACACATTTTTGGTTGCATTTTTGGTGCTTTTTCCACCGAAAAATATTCCTCCCGGTATAATTCTAGCTACTGTTTTGGGGGATGGTTTTTGTTTTTAAAGTAGAAGAATGTAACAAAAAAAAAAAGGTTCCAAAAAATAGCCCAAAACGAAATGTCTAGAGCCGAAAAACGGAAGCCTCGAAAATCACCATTTCTTCCCGAAGCCACAATGCCCCACAGCAGGAAAAGGGCAACTTTCGAAGGCGCTTCGTGCTTCGCCCGGTGGTTCGTTTTCATCGCGCCGGAACAGGATTCCGGTCGGACCACACTTCCGCCGGGTGACACCGCAACACGGGACACGATTGCTTCGGTTAATTATCGTCGCTCGGTTGTCGGTTTGCAGCCCGCCAAGCAGGTGAGTGAAGTAGTATCAGAGAAAAAAAAATGTCCAAAAGACAATTGCACGAAAGACAAAGCTGTCAAATAAATCAGGCACAAGGCGAACCGAAGTGAGTTCTCACCCTTGCGGTGTCCTTAAGGAAGTATGCAGTTTGCTTTTAAAATTAAATGACCAAAAAAGGAAGGCGAAGAGATTCACTTTGGTTTCGCTTTCGGTTGCAAGAGATAGAGCAAAGCTAATTAAAAATGTCTTTTGCGGTTTATCGGACAGGCAGGTTCGGTAGGCTGCCGTCAATAAGCTGTTTCCTCGTTTGTTTCTGGACCGTGGCAATGGGTATCCAATTTGTTCGGCCCGCTCAAGTATGACCGAATCTCGTGCTGGTTTCAAAATAATTGCAGATATCATTCGGTTGAGCTCGACCGATGGCGGGGATGATGATGATGGTGATGATGGAAGAAAGCAAGAAAGAGTTTGTGTTGTGGGTTTTGTGGTAAGAAAATCGGTCTTACACCCTGTTGTCTCCGGGGACCGGAGCTGGAGTGTCCTCTTACCGCCAAAATCTGTGCTTGTGGAGGACAATAAAAAAGAAGCATGAAAATAGATTAATGCAAAAATTATGATAATTTGTGTTACTATTCGTGTCTCTGGGTTTTCTCTCGCACGATCTGTTACGGGGCTGAAACCACCCGTGACGAAATGAAATAATTTCCAATACGGATGATTTTATTATGGTTTGGTTTTGGAAGGGAGAAAAGACAAACAAAAAGGACAGAAATCTCAGTTTCAATTCCAAGTGCTGCAGCTACTTCTTGCGCTTCCTCCTTATCCCACAAAAACCACACAAGGAAAAATCACTAACGACTTTATTTTAAATGTAAATGTTAAAAAAAATTATTTTATTTGTTGGGAATTTAATTAACCAACACACATGACTCAAAATTTTTGTGGTAGTTAGCGGAGCTCGTTAAAAAATGGTCAAGGTGTTGGATTTTTGAGATTAATTCTTGCTCATTATGACGAAGTTATAGTTGTTCGAGTGTTTGGTTTGCTTTGCTTTGTGATCCGGGATAAGGCGAAGAATAAGGAGAAAAAGCCTTACTATTAATGTTCATTGCTTCAGACACACTTAGTGTTGACAACTCGCCAAATAAATAAATAAAAATAAATTCAAAACGTTTGGTTTTAAAAACACCATTAAGTCCTTCATATAAAATCGATCAAAGAGCTGAAGAAGCATTCTTTTGCTGCTGGGCCGGACGCGATACTTAGCCCAGTTTTCGTACGTTGCAAAGATACTCTTTTAGGCTTAATGATCCTGTTGAATAGTCAATCCTCTTTACGGAGGAACAGTGGGATGCCATGGGATTTGAACCCTAGTCCTGCCTCTTGAAAAACACAGTCTCTTGTCGACTTATCACAGGCGTCCGCCCCTAGCTGCAATCTTGACAACATTATTGCTTGCTAAGCTCCAAAGGTACGGTGTTTACGTTTAATTCGATGGGTCTCAAGCTATCGAACTTCGAACCTCATGAGTGCCAATGTGAAAATAATGTTGTGGAATAAGTCCTAATAAATACTTTCTGAACTACAAATTAGATGGTAATCCAGTTCCTAGTAGGAAAGTAGTTCGTGACTTAGGTGTTTTGTTGGATAGTTCTACACTTGACACTGCACGAACACTACGAAGTCACTGTGTCCTTAAGCGTTTAAGGACCCACATAGTCTAAAATCATATCCTTCTTAACACGGTAGGTGCCTTCTATTATGGACTGGAATATCTCCAACAAAGACGAATGACGTCTGAGTGTCTTTTTCTACATAAACTCACAAGCGGATTATTAGTGTAGATAAGTCCAGGCTAATTCTGTGTGGCCATTTTTATGTAGATCACAATGTGCTGGACTGTTTTATACGAAGAAATCCAAATATAAGTATTCTTTGCATCTTCCAATAATAATCAGCTCACTTTTAGACGTTACACTGCGGAGAGTATTAGCTATTAGAAGAGAACGTTACGGCACGTGCCTCCAGTTACAGCATAAAGCGCACTTAAGGGACACTCGGAACGTAGGGTATGTTTTGGCTGTGTATCACAACTGCCCAATAATAGGACAATCAATATTGATGATCACCAAACTGCCCTAACGCATCACTATACCTCGATCCGTATCCTTTTCGAATCAGCTTCAAAAGCTCTCTTCACATCCGCGAGTGGTACAACAATGTACACCGGTGTCCTTTTTGCACCACACGTGAACACAACACAATTGGAAAAAATATTGACGTCACTTTTCATTCATGTCCACCCACTCTTGGTCACGATGCACACACACACACACACACGCAATAAAGGCCGTGGGTTAGATTTATTGTTTTGAAGAAAAGAGGGATAAAGAAAACAAGGGTTTTCTTTCCAAGAGCCGCCAGGCTAACAGGACATCCGGTCCGTTTCGGGCAAAACAATACGCAATGATCGTACTTCGAGTGTGTTTGGAGGTGTATTGGTGGCCTTTGGCGCGGTTATATCAGTGGGATGAAAAGGTCAGCATTGTAATTACATTAGCGGCTTTAGAGTACCAACCAACAATGGACCAGCAATCCGTTGGGTCAGTTAAGTGACATTAAAAACATTTAATGTTTAGCAGCTGGATGATTTCTTTTTCATTCCAACCGAAAGGTGATCATTATGATGATCGACAGGAGTGCTCTGCGTTGTATTGTTTGTGATATTAAACGAGGGAGTGTTTAATTGTTTGTTGATGTGGCAAGCCTACCAAACAGTGTTTAAAATGGTATCCAAAAGGGAATGGGAAGAATTTTCTATAATGAAAGCCTCAATTTCGATTAAGTTTTTCACCATAGGAAATGGCGTTTAACAACGTTGATTGTCTGCAGTGTTGCGCATGAAAGGTGGATTATTTGATTTCAAGGATATTTGATTACGTTAGCTTAGATTGATACACCGAGACCCTAGAAAAGGCTATCAAGTTAGACATAGAAATGGACATACTGTACAACTTTTATGGTCTTTTAAAAGGACAACAAAAGCAAGCTTGTTTGTTGTCAAGTTTACATGGAATGATCGTGTTGATAGATCCATCAGAAAGATCCAGATAAATCGTTGCCAAACGAGAGGTTTAGATAAAAATCACACCATCGTGGTGGAATATTTTAGATGTACGTGTCAATAGTCTATCACACAGTAGACTATAATTGAAAAGCCTAAGTGTTAACTATCTTTCTGAAACCTCAACCCTTAAGGATCTTCGTCAAATTTCAAAGCACATAAGACATCATTTTCAAAAACTCTGATTAAGATCACGGAAGAGTAATAGCCTATAATTATATTCTTACAAGCAAACAAGCTGAAACCATCTAACTTGTTTGACAATGAAGAGTCTGGACTGCTTCTTTTATATTAAAAATTAACTAATACTAGCCTAAACAGCGGCGCATTTAGCTCCTTCGAGGGCTTAAGCAGAATAGAATTTTGTAGTTCCTATCACATTGAATCGATTGACCGAGGAGAAGGTTCTTGAGGAGTTAAATTCTGCCTTGCCAGCTAAGTTCTGCGGCAGCTCACTCGGCTTACTGTTAAACCCGCCACTGAGCCTAAGAGTACCAAAATGCACCTTCTTCAATAAATTGACGAGTTATGGTAGCTGAATCGTCCTTCATATCTTAGAGGGTTAAGATAAGATATGTATTATCCTAATGATCCTTCGGATGATGCAACTTTTGTTCAAAGTTTGGAAAAAAATCAACTGTCATTTTTTCCTTAAATCTTGTAAAGGATGAATACAATCTTCCGGATACCACAGAACAGATAAATAGGAAGGAAATATTTTTAATAAAATAAGCTATCACAATGGCATTCCTTGAGACGTTTCAGCGGTGTATTTGACAGCGACTTCAGTCTTTACACGGCAGGACCAGGTTTAAATCCCATTCGGATCGATCCCTCGTAGTGAGGATTGACTATCCAACTACGTGCTTATCAACAAATCTACAAAGTAATTCAATGGACGCCGTAACCTGGCAAATCGTTATACCAAAAAGAGGAATAATACCATTTGGGAGAGGAAAACATGCGTTCTAATTAATTTTAAAATCAAAAACAAAAGGCTTAAAGTATTAATCATAACGTTTGTGTCTCTATTAACACTTTATATTATTACAGATGCTTTTTCCATATCAACTATAAGTAACAGTTGGCCGTAGTCGTACGACGATAAAACCATGAACGTTGATTGTGCCTTCACCCGCCAACAAGGGAAGGATATCGACACAACCCTTTTAGCTCAAAGCTCATCCCTTCCGACGCCGATTAGCATCGAAACTGATTCACGGTCATTGATTTTCGACCAGCGTGTTCGATCGGACCGAGCGACCGGGCACAAACCTCACCAGCACTCGACGTCGACTAAGCCGTTGTACAAAAGCGAAACCAAAACATTCACCGAAACCAGAATCATCCCTGTTCAGCAAAAGCGTACAGGGCCCTCTTGGCCCTTTTGTTTCACCGTTTGCGTTGTAAGCGATCGTTCCATGCGATGCCACTCTCCCATGCACGGGAGGGATGGTGTACGCATCCCGACTCATTCACGGCAGCATCTCAAAAGCGGCTCAAACGCAACCTTTATGCATGGAAAGGAAACAAACTCACACACAAACACGCCGACATTAAGGGGATGTCGGCAAAGGGCAAAAAGCAAAGGATGGCCGCAAATAAAAAAAAAAAAAAAACAAAAACGCAATCCTCAACAACAAACCTCAACACAGGGAATCTGGCCGGCTGTGACCGCCGGTATCGGTTGCAAATCTTGTAGGTTTATGTTAATTTAAGGGTGGATTTAGTAATGAAAACCCACCTGCACGGGGAAAATGAATTTGTTTTTCACTTCGCTTCCTCGCTTACGCACTCCGCTTCGTATTCGAACAGGCTGGGGCGACGTGATTTTCATCCACAGGCGTGTGCGCGCGCGTACTCTGCACTCCGCCTGTACTGTAGTTATGCACACAGGCAGGCTCACGACGACGAAGGGTGGTTCATCGGTTCCTAAGGGTGGTGATAAAGGTATCAGGTGGGATTATTCCGTTCCATGATGCGTATCCTCGGACGGGTCGGTTTGCCTCCGGAAGGCAAATTCTTTGTTCCGATTGCGCTCGTACATATTCATACCTGATGCCGACGACTCTTCGGGGTGATCCTTACGGCGATGGTCAAGTCTGAATCTTAGGACAACGGATCGCCATTGCGACAGTGCTAGCACCGTTCCTGCATCCCGACTCCCAGCAGCACGCTCCCTCCGAACGCTTTCTTCCGGTGCTTGCCGTAATCAATCGAGCTGCTTCACGGGGACTTAACCTCAATTTGGGTTTGGTTGGATTCGTTATGACCACCTCCGTATGCCGGGCAGGCAGCCCCGGAGACGGAGACCAAGGGAGGACAAAGAAAAATCCCGTATGCGATACCGATATCCTTCCGACAACGGCGTGGATTTCCATAATGAACGTCAAGCAAGCCCGGGGTTCAGATTGATTGAGCGGATTTATTGTGGTTGTGTTTGCTTCTCATCAGTTAATTGAATTTTCATTTCCCAGCTTCTCCGTCCCGTGGTACGGCTACTGGTTTGCTGCCAAGTACGGATGTATTGGTGATGCTGAAGATGTCCCTCTCCCTTCTGGACACCCGGGGGGTGGGCGAAGAACGAAACGGAAGACAGATAGCAAAGGTTGGTTTGGGTGACTTAACAGCTTTTCGTCGTCGTCGTCGTCGTCGTGAGTTGTGATAAGTCATTAGCGGCGCTGTAGGCCGTAGTGATGAGTTGGGTAAACTTTGCCCCTTATGGCTCGTAATCCGGTGGTGGTGGTGTTTAAATGCTGTGTGGTTTTGTGGCTACAGGAACGAGGACGAAGGTTTTCCACCGCCAGCCAGCAGCAGCCGGTAAGTGATACCGAGATTTAATGCGTTTATAGTGATCGGTTTTGATTTGTGATTATCTGCAAGCCCTTCTCTCCCGGGCCTGGGCGGTAGCGTAGCGCGAGCGGAGTTGAGCAAAATCCGTAAAGGAAACTGTCAATTCGGGATCAATACTGGTGTCGTGGGACGAGCGCTAACGAAGTTCTCGGCAATGGTCGCGCCGCATCACTATAGTTGGCAGTCGAAGTTGGAAAGTTTTAAATTAAATTTCCGGTTCTTAAACTTGATTGCGGTTAAGGCGACGGATGACCATAGTGGTTAGTTGAAGGGGGGGAGGTCAGGCGCTAAGACTATTGGATAACGAAACGTTGGAGACTATTTTGGAAGGATAAAGAAGGATCAGGTAGAGAAAAAATGCAAGGTTATAGTCTGTGGGAAGCTGCAGATAGATGCTAATAGTAAAATAAGATCGTGTAGAGAATTAAAACAGGATAAATAGAAAGAAAGAAACTCCTTTATTCTTCTTCCATACAGTTATGAAACAAAACAATGTCTTGAATTGTTAGAATGTTTTAAGGTTATGCTTATTAATCTTAATAATATAAGACTGTGTCCTTTTCGATTTATTTTATTAGACATAATGAGATCTCAATGAGGATATCTACATCAGCTCCTTAGAATTAATACATCTGGAGGTAAAAGTGAAAGGCCCTAAACTAAATAGTTATCCTTTTAGAGGGCGTAAGAGTCTTGACGAGTTTTCAGTTTGATCCTATCACGTTACAGTATTTAAATCCATCCGTTCTTTAAAATCAAGCCAATATACAGAGGATATGAAGATTTAATAATAAATTAAAGAGGGTCAATTTATAGATCTTTTTATTCTTACTGATCTATTCATAAGAATCACGTCAAAGATAACTTTTAATTCTTAATTTCTCACAGTTATCCATACAAAACAATTGGCTCCTTATTCTATTTCTCATCTTCTTTCCAGCACGTCCCGTTGCCATTTGCTGGGAAAATGAAACGATTCTTGTACTTTCGCCAACAAGGATATCCGGTGCAAACCGTTTGGAACAGAAAACTGACATTTCTCCACTTTGTAGACACTAGCACAACACACAACGCAGAGGTTAACTTCAAAAGTTCCCTGCTCGGCAAGATGTGGTCAAGGAAGGAAATCCGGACCAGGGAGATGCCTTTTTTGTTTGAGATATATTTCGGAATAAACAATAAAACTAAAAGCTGGTTCTCCCGCTTGCCTTTAGGGTGTCAATGAGGTAGTAGTAAAGGGACAGCACCGGATAGAGCGGTTTGATACTAGCTTACACCAAGGAAGTCATTTTTCGCACGGACAGGACAAAACATATTGTTTCGAGGGTGAAGATTTTCGGTACAGATGAATGCAGGAGTCTCAGAAGAAAGGATTCGAATTTTCGGGACAAAAACGGTAGATATTGTAAGGGTTTGGTAAACACCTTTTTTTTTAATTTATTCAATATATTCACGAAAGATGTTAGTGTTAGTTCTCAGTGTATGACTTGTTACTCAAAACTGGTTCCTATTTTTGGTACCAAATTTTGCTTTGGATTTCGTTAATAATAAAACTACCTTCAATATAAATCCTATCTTCTTGGTGGTAGCCATTCGAACTGTACTAAAAAAATCCGTACTAAAATTCCAACACTAAGATACTAACGAAAAACGTCAGAAATCTGCAATAGAAAACACTCATCCATGCAGTAGTAGTACATACGCGTCACTTGCTATTTCGTTCATCGTATGTATGTCTGTCTGTCTCTCTGTTTGCTTTAAGGCTTGGCAAAGTGTGTGCAGACCACACTTACACTCGACCGTGTTGCCACACTCACGGCCCCGTTTTGCAGCCGCCAGTCACGAGGCGGGCCAACTGCCGAGGATGGCAAAATCTTTTCCATTTATAATAATTTATGTCTCGCAAATATGAATACGCAATGAGATCGCGGGGGACACCGACACGCACACATATACACATGGAGCATGGCAGGAGAAGTAGTCGTACGGATGTGTCGCCATCTTGCCTTTTGTTTCATTACATGGAAGCCCACCATGGAGCATTATGTCTCGTGCTTCTTGTGCATGAAGAGCTTCCTCTGCCTGCTTTCCCCCATCGCGTCCACTTGCGGCCATTTGCAGGAAGCAGCGGGAAAATCGCTTCTATCTTTAGGTTCACTTTCTGCCCCACCGGAAGAAGCTGACAAGCACTGCACCTTCCTGTTGGGAGTTCCCCGGTTCACAGGACGCGTAGTGGTAGGTAAATATGTACATATCATCGCAAGCTCCGAAACGATTCCAACACTTGGCTCGACATTTGAGCACGGAGGAGCGACTGTCGCACGCAGAGGGCGTCCTCTCGGCTAGCAGCAGTTTAAGTGTTGTTTTGAGGGGATTTCAAATGGAACGACATGAACCTGGTCCTTAATCTCGGGTCCGGAAATCTTGCTCCACACAAGCGCAAAGAAGGTGTTTTCATGTGTTTTTGACAGCAATGTTGCCAGCGTTCTGTTTGTGCTTGTTTATGTTTGGTAACTTAAAAAAAAACCGTTCTGTAGGCAGGAAAGTCACTCTGCATACTGATTTTTGCATTTCAACCAATTTACTGTGTAAAATTGTGACACAAAATGGACACAAAAACTGGGTAACGTCCGGTGAAGAAAAAATTGAACTGAGATTGCTTGAGAAATAAAACGTTAGATAAAAAGTCGACCCGACCGGTGTGACACAACAGATGGAATGCAGTGAACTAGGGATCCCCGTCGAGGTTGGGTTGGGCCAACCGCAACGGGAGTGCCAGTTGGATGTTTGCAGCAACCTGGTGTCCAAAAGGATCCTTTTTGTGCCAGATGCTATGTTTCACCCCTGCATTCGGGTCGGAACCATTCTCAGGGCCGACGGGGACCGAAAGGCGGGTGTAACATCTTTTCATATCAGATTGGATTGTGCCATGCATAAATGGAAATGATACTCTCTGTATGGCATAATAATTCATGAGGTCAAGATGGGACACTGATTGCCTGGTTGAATAAATAGAAGAACCGAGAAAGCGCCACCAACCGACGGACGGACTGTGCCATTGTGCCAGCCTCGCGTTAGTCGTCCATGGGCAGAACGATTCTGACTTCGGCCGTCTATCACCGGTAGTGGTGGTGGTGGTGTGTATATTCAGATTACCTCTTGCTCCTAGCTATGCCCTTGCTGTCCCCGGACGACATCCTGGACGAGTTTTATAAAAGACATCATAACCGCAGGCATACAAGTGCCCTTTTTGAACTGCTCCCGCCGTGTTTCTCCGAGCTTTCTTCATGCTGCTAGGGGGCGACGCCATTTTTCCTTGGCATGTAGCATTCCGCATTTTACTGGCGGAGCATGGCCATGTTAGCATGGCGAGTTCTAGCTGCCATCCCCCTCCAACAACATCCCTTAGCGCACAGTTCCAATTTCGCATGCTATGTGTCTAGATCTAAATAAATATGTATGTATCACTCTTGTCCCGTGCCGCTATCCAAGTTGTCCTCCCGGTGGCAACAAGGACCACCTTCTCCACCCAGTGACGAGTGTATGTGTGCGCGAGTGTGAGGACTTTACCCGAATGTGTTTTGTTTTGTCACGGTTTGTGTTTTTCTTCCCTTCGCTTTCCTTTTTTGCTCAATTTCCTTTCGGCTCGGCGGTGGTGTTGGTGATGCACATAAATATTAGCATAACAGTTGAGTAAATGACTTCAACGGCCGGATTGTGTGACGGGCCGCGGTGTGCCCGGGCACAATGATTGTGAAGTGAAAGGCAAACATTATATAATTTTAATGTGTGATATGCCGACAATTAGAAACAGGTTCTCGGGTTGTCAACCGTTGGAAGCCACCAGTCTGGGAAATGCACCCCCTGCACACAAGATGAAAGGTGCATGCATTTTAAATGGACGATTTTGTTGGTGCGTTGTTGGAGAGCGAGGGACGGCGATAAATATGCGCCACAAACCATGCTTTGTTTGTGTCCAAAAATTGCATACTGTGCGTCGAGATAGTCGCTAGAGAAATTGTTAAAAATGGCGTTACGTTTAATACAGTTACTTTGAAGTTTTGTTTGCATTCTAGACGACTTTTGGTTGGACACATTTGTGATCACATTTTAAAAGAAAGCTTCATATGCTAAATCTCTCAAAGAAGAGTTTTTAGTATCATCTTATAGGGTACAATAACCATTTGAAATTCTTATGGTCATGTGTCCTGAGTCATTTAAAACCAGTCAATCGGATAGGAATTGAGAGAAGCAATGCTTCTGGCGGATATTTTATTGTCGTTTGTCCATCTTAAGACATTACTTCCCAAATCTTAACTTTGGATGGCATTACTCTATTGGGTTGTAATTGACAACCTAACTAGGTTGTCTGGTGTCAATTTAATGTCATGATCACCACAAAGGCTTATGGGATTCGTGACAGTTATAAGTTTAGCTCGTCCCAAACAATTTGTAATTTTAATCCCATCCGGACCGTTCCCTTGTAGGAACGACTAATTATCCCACTGTCATACAATTGATACAATTGAGTAAAGTAAGCCATTATATGGCCAATAGGTTTTCGAGGTTATTAAGCTTAGAAGTAGAAGAACTTTGGTTGATTTTTTTTTGCTGAGATTTTTGTTGACAGAAATAATAGAATATGACAGAAATAATAGAAATGGAAATGGAAATGCGATTCCTGCGAGAGTGCTGCCACGAATGTTTCTGATCCGTTTAGACTTAACCATGTGGAGCTTAGTATTGAATGTCATACTGCCTAAGTAAACCTTTACGTCAATAAGTTAAATAATAATCAGAGTCTCTTCCATGTAAACAAAGACATGTTAGAAAGGTTATACGAAATTAACTTCATGCTGGAATTTATAAATCCTGACAATACGTCGCAAGCCGTCATATTTAAACAATAAATTAATTAAGTTAAATAAATAAAGATATAAATAAATAATAAAGCAACTGTTTTATTACTTACCGTGAATTGATTTATAGTAAATTAAATACTGAACAACTCATGCATCTCCTCTGCACTGTACGACACTCCTCAGAACCTCGCTTTGTATATTCAGATCAGATTTTACTTTGCGTATTTCAAGTCATTACTAGACGCTCGTGAGGGCCTGGCCGTATTGCATGGTTTATATAGTTATTAAGATAATTAATTACTCTAATGAACTGAACATTTTATTCATGCTTTACTTTGCCTGTTGCATCTGTGCCTGAAACCTACATTATTTCATTAATTACATCGTTAATAGTGTTAATCAATAATTAATAATTACTGCTTTAGCAACAAGAATTCGGTGTATTTATCAAAAAGTTTTATATGCTTCTCTCTACTGAAAAATCTGAAAAAATCTACTGAATTTTGCCCCGCATTCGAAAACTGTCTCTGATTGTCACCTTACACGTACTTGTTGTGCTACCACCGGACATCCGGACCGGATAACCAGTACGCTCGTCGTGCACCGTTCAAATGCAGGCAACGTATGGAAAGTTCCCCGATTGGGTTATTAATCGACAACCATCAATCACCTGCTGCCTCCGGCGTTCGATTCCAACCAGATTGCAACCGGATGACATCTCGAGCAGGATCGCAAAGGGTCTGCTACAACTGCTTTTGATGAACGGTAACGGTAACGACTGATACGACGACAAAACGTTGACGAGCGAGCTGTGCATCACGGACGGCCTTGTATGCGATTGGCCGCTGGCATCTTGATGCGAACTGCAGGACGGTGTCGTCCCGTGGACAGCAAACCGTCTCGGAGAACAACAATTTTTAAACCACCATCGATCCCACCCGGTTCGGTTCCTGCCCAGAGTCTTCGCCCAAGTTCTGAATGGAGCTGAAACGTGTGTGTCGGTTGATTCGCAAAGGAAACACGCTTACGGTTTGCGAGTCTTGTTTCTGGACGGACACGGTACGACAAAGTTTTCCTTTACGCTGATTGCTTTTTGCGTTTTCTCGGGTGACGCCCGATTGCCGATATCCGTCCCATCGGTAAGGGTACGGTGGTCAGCCAGTGCCAGTTGTCAAGGCTGGTGGATATGGCATAAGTTCTGTTTTAACGTTCGTTTGTTTTTGTGTGCTCGCAGGACCGGACCTTCTACCGAGAATTGGAAACATCGGAATGTGTGTATCCAGTGGTGGTTGAGATTTCATTCGCCGTACTTTTAGTCCTTTTGCTGACATTTTGCCAACCGTTGCCGTTTGCTGCGGGGACGGTGTACGCGACGGCAGGGACTTGAAAGTGACGCAGGGTATTATGCAAGCATCTCGGCATCTCGACAGTTCCGAAGCTCGAAAAGGATCAGCGTGTGTGTGTGTGTGTGTTGTCGTACGTCTTGTGTGAACTTCTGCCTTCTGCCGCTTTGTTCTCCATTCCGGGTCTTTGGGGCCAATTTCCCTTTTACATCGCTTACATTCGCAGTGGCATTGTTCCTTTTAATCAATCCTCGTCAGTCGTCATCGTGTGGCCGTCGTTGTCGTTGTTGAGCTGAAGATGGATGTTTCTGTTTCTCAGATTCGAGATCGTTTCTTTTATTTTCCTGCCTCCACACATCCATCTCGTCCTGTGCGCCACTGTGTCCGTAGCGAAGATTGCAGGGATGGCGGTACTCCAAATTCCTTGCGCCGGATGAAATGATTTGGCTCCATTCGGCTTTGATGGGTCACTTTTGATCCGTATTGCTGCCGTATCGCTCTTCTTAGCATTGCCGTCCCCTGCGCGGTGGCTTCACTATTCAATAATTTCATTTCTCCCGGGTGGTCAAATCTCGAGTCCGGTGCCGTCCGTGTGGTGATTGTAATTTAGAATCTTGTTCTACCGTGTTCCACACCGGCGCACCGTATCATGTTCTGGGCGGTTTTTCGTGTGTGTGTGTGTGTCTGTAAGTTTTTTGGCATGTCCCATGTTGAAGCTCGGATCCATTGTGGGTTTCGGTTTGAAAATTGAGATAGGATTACTGCATTGGGACACTTTGGGGAGCAAATTATCATACTGCCGAGCGGGGAATTGGAAATATTTTTGATCAAATAGGAATCGTATGCGTTATTATTATATATTTTTATAAACGGTGTCTATGGTGTTGTCAAATTACTTACAGCATTTTTTAAGGCTTCAAGGCTTAAAATAAAGATGTTGCAAACAACCGTTTACATTAGGAAAAAACAATTCACCAGAAAAGCTGCTAGAGAATGTTGTTTATTGAAGGTTGGTAGTAGCTTACTAACGCACTAAGCCAAAAATAATTAGTCACTTCAGCTGTGATTAATTTGAAGTACAAATGTTTATGTTAGAGCAGGACTCATGCTCTTGTTGCATTTGTTTTTATTTATTGAATTAATATTACTCTTATTCTTGTCATATTCCCAATGAATTGGCACTAATTACCTTTTGTATATTTTCCTACCACTTTCGTTTATTAATATTACGTTTGCACTGACAATTTTTCATATTTGTTTCTTATGTTTTACCGTTATTTTGTTACATTAATGCTCGTTAATGGTTTTTAATATCTTTAAGTTTGTATTTATCTGCGTCTTTTATTTCTTTGACGAATTTATAAAGTTTTTATTTTGTTTTCCATTATCTTTCTAGTCTTTTTCACATCATATTCGAGTTTTGTGCTTTCCTTTCAGTTTGAGCAAGTTATCTGACATAATTGGGCTGTTCATCATTTTTCAAGCTTTCTTTCTTTGTTATCAATTTTCATTCTTTTATAAAACTATTATCATTTCAGGTTTTTTTTCCTAATTTTTTACTTTTCTTTGAATTTTTCATGCGGAGTTAATCTTTAGAGAGCCATGTTTGACGTTACTATTTTCTTTTGCATTTATGTTGGTTCTGTTTTATGAAATTTATTTTCTTACTAGATTTTTTTCATCCTTTTTATTATTACGTTGTATCGTTAGGAATACGACCAATTGTTTCATATGTCTTTATGAGTATAATATAGGCCAAACTTCATCAAGCAATAATTTATCCTACCTGACTCATGACTTCCAAATCTAAAACAAAGCGCGAAATAAAGGGCAATTCAAAATCACCTCTAACAGAACAAAACAAACTGCGCGCATTGAAGTGCAACAAAACGCTAAACTGCCAACACCTGCCCAAAACCCCAAAACCACCCTTTCAACTAATCTTTCCCAAAACCAGCAAATGCAACATAATGCACCCGATCTCGTCTTCGCCTCTCATTGCAAGCCTCTCACTCTCGTCTTTTGTCTTTTGGCCTTATGCACGTTAGAAAAGATTTGTGTAGGCGCACCGGGAAGGGCGAAGCGTTTCATCAGGCGTTTGGTTGCTGTTTTGGAAATTTATTCTAACACCAACCGAGCAAAGCAAAAGCACGAGCAAACCCAAAACCCGAAAGCTCATTGTGGTGTGATGGTGTGGCACCAGCGCATTCAAAATGTGCAACCCCTTTTCCAACCATCTCGTCAAAGTCTTTTTCTTGCAAAATTTCGCATTCAGTGTGACGGGTGGAGCTGGATGAATGATCTCGTCTGTCCCACAATTGGTTAGCTTGACAAGCAGGGTTTGGCTTTGTTTTAAATGCTGGTGCTTTGCTCTTCTTGTAAGAGGTGTTGTATGCTTTTTTCGAGGCTTTTTTAAAGTAATTTTGTGCAGTGCAGCATTGGACAGATTTTGTCATTTTCTTAATCACAACTACTCAGCGGAAACACGCTAGATCGTGCGGATGCATTGTAGCGGCTAAAACTGCAGCTTTTTGCAGACGTTGCAAAATAGACGTGAACTCGTTCAACCGTTGGGCTGCGAGTGCCCGATTTTTTTCCACTTGTCATCTCGCCATCATCATCATCATCGTCAGCTTTCATCGTGGATGTGAGCTGTTCCGGCACAGATAAATCACGGTGGAAGCGAACCAAGCACAGAAAAAAAGGTGTGTTTCGTTTTACACTTCGAACAATGTGTAATGTGTTGGTTTTTTTGTTACTTCTTTCTGTTTTCGTTGAGTTGTTTTTAACGTTGCTTTTTTATTTCTGCCCACTTTTCCTTTACCCGTACGCTTGTTTGTTATCTTTTCGTGTGGGATGTTTGTTTGTTTAGTTGTGTTTTTTTGTTTTGCTTCCTTTTTCCACCTTAGCGCTTTATGTTACTACAATCTTTAACCATGTTGAAGGTGTTTTTCTTGCCTTTTTGTCTTATTTTATTTTCATCTTCCATGTGCCACATATAGTACACTTCCTTCCTTTCTTTTATGAGCTGTTTACAGGTTTTTCCTTGCCTTTCGTTTCTTTCGTCTTCGATGTTGTTGATTTTTTGATAGATTTTTCAAACTGTCTTGCACTTTATGCATTTTGCACCATGCCACAGGTGATGCCCGTCGCGTGAAGGGGAGCTATCGTCTTGCACGTCACCGTTGGTAGGCGCTGTTCGTGTTTCCATCCACACCTTTCGCAGTGTATTGTTGCAACGCTTAAAAGTGATTAGTATCGTGATGAGTTGTGTACAGGATGTGGCCATATTTTATGTCATCTGTGTTCGACCGATCGTTTCGCTTGCTGAACAAAAAAAGGTGGCGATTGTTTACTTCTTGCTAGCAAAGATGCAATGTACGAAGTGAAATATGAAAGAAGAGGAAACTTAAATCAATATTGGAAACTTTTTTATATTTATATCGGATGGCCAGGCTGTATTGCGTACGTTTTACTTAAAAAAATTGGCAACTTTTTTTTTGAGTTAAATTATTTAAGCAATTTTTGCAAACTTTTAAAGGCCCTAAATTCTTCTCACTTTTAAATCAACTCATTCCAACACCATTTGGAGATCGCTTTACAAACCTCTCATACGTTCGCGCTTCCCCGTCATCGATCAAAGCTGCAAAGGGGGTTGGTGTCGAGCGTTTTGCGATCCGTTGCTAAATGCCGTGTTCACACAGCACGACACCGGGGTGTGTCGTCGTTGTCCGACCAGCGGATAGCCGCCTCCTGATCCTGTCGCGCGCAATCGCGCGTTGATCTTTGCCTGAAGGTGATGCATAACACGTGGTTTATGAATGGTGGGCGCGATTAATAAGATGTTTCTCGGGAAACGTGCAGACAAGCAGTGTTTCTTAAAGGGAAGGTTAAGAGGGAAATGACGGTTGAAGGGTTAAGATCGCATAGCAAAAAAAAAGAGGACAAAGCACACACACAATCGAGGACCACACCTATGAGGTGAGATTGGTGATGATTTGTGTCCTCGTAAATCGAAGATCGATTTACAGAAGAAGAATAAAAATCGAAATCGAAAAATCGAAAAAGGTGATTTTTTAATAGCAATGTTGGTTGGTTGGACTTTTTTTTGTTTTTATAAAACATTGTTTATTTAAAACATTTTTAAAAGTAGTTTACAAAAGAAAAGTGGAGTACATGTAGAGAAGAAATTCAGGTTTCACAAAGGATATTTATGGATATTTTCATGAATAACAGCATGTCATGGGAATCCTTTTACTTAAGATGAAAGTCTGTAGCTGGTGACGTTTTTCCAGATCCATCGCCAATCCGTGGGAGGTGACTCCATAGCCACTTTGAAGTCTGGAAGTCTGTCGATCACTTGCCGTAATATTTTGGTGGAGACCGGATGGCATGCGAGCTGCTGGATTACCGCCCGAAGGCACGGATACGTTGTGGCAATGGAGCCTATATTCGGGGGATTCCCAGCACAATCGATGTGCTGAGCCCCGATTTTCAGGCAAACCCTGCTCTGCAACGTACCGATTCACCAACGCTGTTGTGGTACTGCCGGGGATGTGAAGATTGATTCCACCTCGATTGCGTGGAAGGGCCAATTGGGTTAATGGGTTTCGAAAACCCCCCAGATCCGTCCCACAGGAAAGACTGCACCGTCTTGTCACACCGATGCAACAAACTAAAGCTTGGAAAGAAGGATGGTGTTTAAAAGCAACACCTTTTGCGCCAAATTGAGGTCTCTAACACGGTGCAATCTGACCAAATGGTGGAACTGTTGGATTACGTTTTCCCAGTTCTGCCCCATGGCCTCCCGTATATTGTTAGTGAACAATGTATGAAGCAGGCGCAGGTGAGTTTGGGAAGGGTAGTCGTCACCACCGAGGTGTCGTCAGCATATGCGTTGATCAGGTCATCCTGATCGTAACAAATACTTTCTAATCTGTTTCTAAAGGTTCCATAGGTTCCATCTAATAATGGTTTCCATTCACCAACTGTTCGCAGCAGTCGCACAAGCCCAGGATTGAAGCCCAGAGAAGACATAGTTTGCCACAAAAAACTTCTATTAACTCTGTCAAAGGCCTGTGAAAGATCAAAGGAAACGAGCTTAACACACTTTCGTTGATTCTTGATATCAACCACCCTCTCTTTGACAGCGATCATCGCACGTCCTGACTATAGAATCAAGACGTAGTTTAATAATTCTCAACAGTAGCTTGTAGTCCGTGTTAAGCAGGGATATGGGCCAAAAACAGGAAACGGAGCCCGTACCTCCTTTCTTTTTCACTAGAACTATGACACCTTCAACAAAGTCTCGCGGAAACCTTCCTTCAAGAGCCTCATTCAAAATGAGATGTAGTTCCCTTTGGATTATCTCGTATGCACGAAGATAAAATTCCTTAGAGATCCCATCAGGGCGTCGTCCGTAGGCAAGCCTTCGTCAAAGTACAGTTGTGTGTAGTATGTGTGTGATTTAATGGAAAACTTTTAATTAAGTTTTATATTAATTACTCAGAGTGTTTTAATAAATAAATTAAAACTAGTTTTAAAATGTCTATACAGCAACCAAACAGAATGTTCACACGATGTTCGTGAATTTGATCGTTTAAATATTATTTGTTGTGCCGTTGGTAACAGAGCTAATTTGTGCTAAGCGCGGACCATTTTTTGAATCAAAAATTTATGAATATTTTTAACGCCTCTTATGTTAATTTCACTTGTGCTACTGATTCGTTGTCATATTGCAATGGTCTAGGAATGTTTTATTTTTAATTAGATTTTAGTAAGTAATACAGCTTGTCACCATATTCTGATGCAGATACTAGGTTCGGGAATGTATTATATTGTAATTTTTTTTATCTTAGTATTGCACTAGTGAAAATTCTTTCAAAAATTCTTGCAGTAATATTTAAGCATATATTATTTTCTGATTTATCCATAGTATTTTTGTAAGTTATTTTATTTTATTTATTTGTGACTCGTATTTTATACCTTCTCAAATAAAAATATTTGTTTCGGGGCGAATTACTAAGCGAAAAATAAATACTTTTGCATTCGAAGATTCTTTCGATCGATACCGAATATTAAAGCGATTCCACCCAGTGTTGGTTGATTTGCAAAATGAACTGTTCCGGACTTTTCTCTATGTTCTTTCTTTAGTGTTTTTTTTAAAGTGCATTAGTTTTTTTAACTGTATCTAATTGTTTATTTGTAAGTTAAAAAATAAAGCAAATCGTACACGAAGCGTTACAAAGCGTTACAAAACTCCAAGCGGTGGTTGTTACAGTTTTTCATTCGTTTATTTTTGCTTGTGCTTAACTAAACTCGTTCCACATAATTTAGTAGACAAGTGTATTGCTTTCCATTATTATTTTTTCCGTTGCAAGTAAAGCTTCTAATTTTTTAAATTGTTGAACAAGAAACACGATCGAAGGATTGATGGGTTTTTTAAACATTCGACGAAAAAGCCACAACTGAACTTATACTTTATCAATCATTAACCTCTTCCAATGGTACAATAGCTTCTCGAAAATGTTATCCTTTTTGTAAATAAAACTCCCCAAGCTCGTTGTAAATATTTTACACTTTTCTACCAGACAAACGGACAGAACACGGGAGGCTTTTTCCTCTCAAAATAACATTCAATAGAGACTTTTCTCCAAAAACCATGCAAAAGGGTCAGAAATCATTCAGGCAAAGCATTTTATTTGTAGCCCATTTTGCATCTGTCCCGGTTGGCGATCATTTACATTCTTTTCGCGCTTGCCATTCATCGAGATCGAGTTGCATTTTGCATGCTTTATGCGCGTAACAGAGGTTAGAATATTTTGTTCCCGCTTTCCATTGTGTACTTTCCCGGGGCTTTTCCTTCACATTCTTGCAAAAGTCCACATATCTAAACAAATATTCATTCTTTTGGGGGTTTTTTTTCTCTTTTGGTTGCTCTCTAGTTTAGCGGTGAACAATAGTGAGCAATTTTTGCACCCAAACGGTTTTCCTATTTTTGTGCTTGGATCAGCGGGGGCGGGAAAATAGGAAAATCGTTACTGGACGGTGGTCACGATTCGTTACGGTGGGTAGACCCGTTCCAATATTGACATTCCGGTGGGAAGGATTGGGTAATTTGTACTTGTTGGGACTGTGGAGGGATTGAAACTAGTGCACAGGCTAGAGCGGATTCCAATTCATCCCCGAAGACAATCGGGTATGTTAGGCTATCGGGAAAATACCACAAAACACACATCCACTCGGCATAACGTCATCCTGAAAACCACCGTGACCAAACCAATGTATGTACGGGCAATATTTGCTCGACTAGTGACAAAAATCTCAAATTTCAATTCGATCCGGTACACAATCACACCGGAGATATCTTGCAAATGATCTATTCACCCCAAATGGGAAGCTCGAAACGGTTCGATACGGTTTTTGTGTGTGTGTGTGTGGCATGTGGCTTTTCCTGTACCCGTCAAGAAGCGATTCTTTCCCGGCCTTCCCGGCCAATTCTCTTGGAGTGGATCGTGCCGACGGATTAACTTGTAATATTTTGATTTAATTTGTGATTATTTATTACTTGTTACAGTTTTATTACTGCCCGAAACGAACGACCGCTTGTGGTACGGGCAAGCAAAACTCCCATCACGAACGATTACACCGCACGACGACGACGTGTGCCACGGCAAAAAAAAGGGCTGCCGCGTGGCACGGTTTACTTGACGGTTGCTTTTTCGGGGTTTTGCTACAATTTTTGACCGAGGGTTAGCGCGATGTTGACATTCTCCTATTGTACACTGTTGGTACTGGCGAAGGGGCAATTCAGAGCGACAGGCAGACAGGCGGGCAGATGACAGTAAGAAGCATTATGGTGATAATTTATCCTGTTACCGAGAAGGCACCAGGTCCCGATAGTTTTAGGGGTCTTTGCTGAGTTTGGTGCTGATACGGGGGTTACGGGGAATCAGGCGGGGAAATTAAATTGTTTCGCCCCTGCCCTTCCACCCCTATTGGCTCTTACCTAGGAAGAATGTTGATTTTTTCGAGCAAAGTTAGATCGATTGCAGTCGAAGTTTTTGGTGGGTGAATTTTAGTTTTTGGGTTACTTTTATTGCTACTGTCTTCATGACAATGACTTGAAGAGCTGTAAATAATTCATAAAGACTAAACTAAACATGCTGTATCTTTAAGGCTGAGTTTTTGTTTCTAAAAAAGGATAGGAAGTCAAGGGTTTACTTACACAGGGATATATTGCTGTAAGACTGAATTAATCGAGTATTTTTGGATATAAACTTTTAAAGATTAATAATTAGTAAAATATTGTAGCGAAACAACTTGGAGCTTAAAATTGACCATTTTTCACGAATCTTAGTCTAGCTGCTCGAATAAAGAAGCTTATCGTTCGAATGTGATAACAATTTCAACCAACAAAAATGGTGAATTTAACGTACAGTTGCAAACCTTTTAACAATCAGGTAAAATTAACTGACCTAATGGACAAATGGTAACTAGAAAATTTGAAAAATGGGTCACAAGCGACAATAGTTGTTGATCACAGTGCTATGAAGCAGGTCAGGAATGTTTTTCCGAGTATTTGATGGAGCTGGAATGAAGTTATCGACTGTATCTAATTTAGTGTGTAGAAGGTTTTTGACAGATTTTATATGGGAGCTGTCAAAAACCTTTTGGGCAGTGGTTCAGAGGTCTCTTTCGAGGGTTTTTGCTGGTATGGTAGTCATTAAGTCAACAATTTCTCTCACCTAGGTGACGGGAAAGTGCGTAAATTGATACCAATGGAAGAAGGAATGAAGCAGAAATGGAAATGAACATAAATCCAGTATTAAAGGAGGATTAGATATGAGAATAATGGCTTTACAGAGATTTGAGGCTTAATATACGACACTAGAATGAACCCGACGAGGATCTGTCGAGGATCGAGGTAGGGAAGTAGACTTCCAGTAGGGATGAATTTCAGGTTGTCAGCGTACATGAGCACACCATCAGACAGGAGAGAAAAGGTCCTCATCCCCGTCTAAGGAACGGTGGCATAAAGTCATTCTGATGAGGTGAAAACTAACTATAAATACAGGGAAAAGGAACCTAGCTCGTAGGATCTATAAAACGTGGTCTACACGTAGCGCAACTTCCGGGACACTTCCATGTAAAATTTATAGTAGTTTTTTTCATGTGGAACGACTTTAACGGTAAAACACCACATGCTAAGGTCACCGGTTGATGAGTCAATGTGAACCAAGTATAGATCAGCGAACGTGCCGTAGTGAAAGTAGATTCGGGATTAGAAGCGTTCTAGCATCCAAAGTAGACATTGTGATGCAAAAAAGTATAATTTTTCCACAGTTTATTTGATGTTACAATATCCTCAATTCAACTCTAAACTGACAAGATCCAGTCAGTGTTGTCATCACTTCTTTTCCTCATCTGCTGTACATTTGACCTGATTCCTTCTCCCTACGAGCCGTCGCAGGCACAGCATCCTGTCCAGCTTGCCACGCAGCACATTTTCTATACCTTTTTCTCCGAACCTAGTCGAACCCTCCCGCCGTTTTGTTCATTTATCTGTACGGCAGAAGACCCTTGATTGCTGCCAATTGTCATTTTTCCCATTTTCAAACATACGATCAGTATCAACCGTAGTAAATTACTTAATTTGATGGGCACACACGGTCAATGCCACCCTTGCGAATGTGATTTTTCCTAATGGGCCACACAAAACGGGCGGAAAAGGGAGGAAAAAAAAGGAAAAAGGGAAAACAAAACATAAACGTCGGTTGCACGGTATTCAAGGGGGAAAGAAGTAACAGGATAGAATGAATGACGAGGACACAAGTCGATACTGTCTCTATCTCTCTGTGTGCATGTGTTTTTCCTGCATCGATTTTGTTTGAATCGAAACTCTTAATTCGCAAGCAATCCGACTATTTTCATCACACAAAACGCACAATCTTGCATGTGTCAGTCAGGATGGTGGCAGTGCCGGTACCATTAAAAGACACCCAAACCACCCACCCGGAACCGATGCGTTTATCTTGGGTACGGCGCGAAATGGTCAAACGGATGGTGCGAGAATTGGCACGAATGGCAAAAAGTGTCACAAAAATACTACGAGGGCAGTCCGTGTCCTGTCGCTATTTTCGTCCCGGGGAAAAACTGAAACGGTTACGGTGAGTTGTGAGTGGAATTGATGCGCGAAGTCAAACGACGGAGGAGCAAAATTACCATTCACCCAATTTAGATGCTACGGTTGCCGTTGACATTGACAATATTGCCACCCGACAGTTCGATGTGTGACAGTTGTTCTTGTAGCTGTTTTTGGTGGTTTAGGGTGAATTGAAGGATGCTGTTTAGGGGTTGGGAGAAGAACGAAAAAAAAATCATGTCATAAATAATTTCCCACGCATCGAATTGGTGGCACCAAACAAATTATTACAACACCAATCTGTGCTACCCTTCCATAATTGATTGCAGTAATAAATTGAGGTGTTTTACATCGTTACAGAATGATTTACACGGGTCATCTCGACTTTGGTTTGTTTGTTGAGTATTATCTTAAAACAAAAAAAGGATTAATAGTAATAGGTCCGAGAGGTGCCGGTTTTCACACGACAAGACCGAGATTCAAATTCCATTCGGGACGCTCTCATGTAGTAAAATCCTCACTATCTAACTATGTGCTATCAGTAAGTCTAGTAAGCCAATCGATGGCCGTCGTGACCTAGTAGGTCGCTAGGTTAGCTCTCCGATGAGTCTAGACGAACTGGGGGTTCGTCCAACCATCATATCCTGACGGACTTCGCCACCGTCTGGATGTCGTTCACCGTATAGCAAGCTCGTGGTTCATCCTTTTCCTCCACACTCTATGCTCGAACACACCGCCAAAGATGGTCCATAGAATGCAACGCTCAAACACGCTCAGATCGTTCGCATCCTCTGCTCGGATAGTCCAAATCTCGTGGCCATAGAGAACCTCAAGGCAAGTCAGTGTGCGATATAGCTTTCATTTCATGCGGTCACGAAGTCATCTGGATCTCAGCATACGATAGTATGCTGAGATCCAAAACCTTCAACAAGCTATCAACATTTCAAAACGAACGCAGAAAAAGTTTGACTAGAATGTCATAAATATGCTATCACAAAGTTACAACGAAGTCAGTCAAGATTTTCGTTCCAACGTTTGTCTAATATTTCTAAAATGTTTTTCCTTATAAAATATATCTTTTGCAGTAATTAATGAACGTTCCCGAATGCTTTTTCCTAGAAAGCCGACCAGCTTATTCTGCAACGCCAGAAGATGTCTAGAACACATCCGCCGACGAAGTTGGAACGAGATGGCAAGCCACTTATTAGCAGCGTCACGGCTCCTCGTCCAGATCTCATTTTCGTGCCATTCACATATCCAGCATATCCTTTCGGACGTGTGCGTCACTGTAGCATACCGGTGATCCCAGCTTCCGGGTATTCTCCGATGAGTTTATCCATCTCTTCCCAATCCCTGCTTTGCTGGAATGGCCTTCCCCGATGTTACGAGACGTCATCGTGTCGGTTTAACTGTTTCACAATTTCCAACGGCAAAAGCATGTGGTCCCAGGTGGATTTTCCACCAGCAAAGGCACCATTGATCGGGGTGCTTACGGCCGTAATCTCTTCTTCGTCGATATCGTCCACCGGCATGGTTGTGGGAGAGCGTGGGCGATGGCTGATCTGGAAAATGATATCTAAAAAGGTATGAATATTTGACGTGCGGAAGTTCGACCCGTACGGCACTCATCGTTCTTGTGCATAAATTATTAGACTAACTCGAGCAAACACGGAACCGAAGCGCCGGGCGATGTGTTGTACGGGTGTTGTTTTGCACCAGCTTTGGCGACTGTCCGACGATGGGTTTTAGCGCGCTGTCGGTACAATGGGCACCGATAATTACCGGAAATGTATTATTCAGCGCAAATTTTCTATAATTAAGCGTTATGGTCGATTCTTATTGCTGCCAAGATAGCGGTATAGCGAAACTGTCACTTACTGACGTTTGTTTGACAGATGTCGATTAGTAGCATTGGTCGCGTTTATACACCTGCGTTAAAGTCTTAAACAAATTGAAGCTTCTTAGAAGATAGCTTGGAATAAACCTCACGTTAACTAAGTTTTCATCAAATCGATACGCATTGGTCCGACCGCGTTCCGGTCACTGCAGGCTCCGGCATCATTCATCAAACGCGTCCCATAAAGGCGACACAGAGTCAAGCGTCTGTGGACGTCGTTTCAATTAACTTTAATTTCTTACCAACAAAACGGAACCATCCATGGCATGAAGTGGTTTGGAAGGTCAGGTCCGACTTATGGTTCCCCCTACCACTGCCACGGACATCGAAACCGTACCCGCTTGTCCCTCCTAATTGTCACTTAAAGCCACGTGCCCGATCAGCTTCCACACTTCCGTGCATTAGGTTCCTGGGTGAATTTCTTTTCTATTCCATTTGTGTTCGCGTTTTGCTCACTCACTCACGCTATTTGCTTTGCATCCGGTCTATTGGGCGAGGTTGGAATGGTCCTGGGGGATGATGGTGGACGGTATCTCCGGTTCGAATTTGTCTCCATGACCACCCGGGTTGTGCAAAATGTGCAACGTTTTGTGTACGCTACGAAGGAACGGCTGTTACGGCTGCCGGTTTCCTTTTCGGTACACCGGATATCCGGATGAGTTTCATCCTCAGCACTTTTTTGCTGTTATTATTCATGGCGAACCATGGGAACGGCAGCATGCGGCATCACACACTTTCATCATCATCAAGGGGTGAATTTTTGCAAAACGTATATTCGAGTTCGGATTTTGGTTGAGCGAAGACATGGAGAAGTCTTCGCTGAAAGACAGTTCTTTGCAGCTGTCACTGTACCAACGACACTGAGTGAATAGTCTACAAAAGAATTCAACGTTTAAATATTCTCACGCTTGTCTTCGATTAGTAATTTCATCATCACTCAGCTTGGATATCTTCAACCGCAGAACATTCTTCCCAGTTCTAATTTAAATCTAATTCTCATCCATTCCCACTATTATCCAGCTCGTGTTTCTTGTTCCCGTCGCTAACGTAGCCGTTAAGCCTGTTCCGTACGAATGATAGATCCACCAACAAATGTCATTGTAATTGACAGGTTGACTTTCTGGCGACGAGTCTGAGGTTTTTATTTTGGGCAAAGGAAAACCTGCGTGGCGCCCTAAACAGTTATCTGCCTGTAGGTGCCTGGGTGGACAAATCTTACCTTCCATCTTGGCGGGGCTTTGTGAGGAGGGTGAATCATGTGGAGGTGATTTGGACACGCTCGCTACCCGTATTACATGATTGATTAGGGTAAACTAACCGTGCAGCCGAACCGTCGACTTAGCCGTACCCGTCACGCGTCCCCAGCGTGGAAAACCGATCCCTCGGAATGTTGGACCAGGTTGGACGCGGTTGAGCAACGAAAAATTACATGCATCATCGAAGGTGTAGTCGGTGTAGAGTACGGCGGTGTAATTTGAGGACACAGCGGTATAACTACACCCAGGGTTTGGAGATGGATACGAGAAGGCCTTGGGTTGGACCGATCATTAAGGGTTCGTGGCTGGCAATTTACGAGTGGGCGAAGGAATCGCTGGTACGTGTTAGGTCGCACCAAATAAATAAAATTTAAGACGTGTTGGATGTTGATGTCGTTTGATTGCTTTCTTGATACTTTTGAAGAAATCGATAGTGAACCTGGTGCTTAAGTCGTGATGCTTCTAAAACATTGATGTAGAGTGTTTTTCACATTTTGAGCATTTCGAGCACAAAGAAATTTCTGTTCTACATATAAAAATACGACACAGTTCTCCACACAGCGCTATAAACCCTTTCTTAGTAGCGTCCTCTAATAGCATCTTTCTTGTTATGCCTTAAGACATTTGTCTCGTTAAAGCCACCCGTTTCCTAGCGCAAACCGAGCAAATAGGCGTATTTTCTTACGAAGATTTTCCTTCTTCCGCGCGGTAGCCTGGGTAACCTTCTGCCGCTGGTGTATTTGTTATCCACTCGACCTGCTAGACGGATGCACATACTGCACCAGCTACTCTATTGACGTAGCACTCAACCGGGGAACCTTTCACACCGGTTCCCAACCGTTCTGGCAACCGTTGCGCAACAACGGCATGGCTCTGGTCTTCGCTTTTGACCTGCAAGGACAGTTGCAAAAGGGAGTGATAAACAAACGCAAACCACCCATTATATGCGCTGCTGAGCGTATTGCGTACGAGCCTGACAACCCCTTCGAACGATTGTCCTGGCGGAATGCCGTTTCCGTTAATTATCTGTGTCTGCGTCTGCGTTTGCTAATCTTCTCCGACGAGTGATAATGGCTAGCTGTTCGAGCTAGGGAAAAAAAATGAAGTTTTATCTGTGATTTTTGTTCCTTCTTTTGGTTTTCTCGTGCTTTGAAAATTGGTATTGAAGTCAGTGCGCAACTTTTCTATGTGGTGAAACGAGATAAACGAGTGTGTATAAAAAGAGTAAAAATAGATGTAATTGTACTGGATTGCACCAGCGGGTACGGATGAGTTGATATCGTAACAATGGTTTTATAGCGTATGTTAGCAATTTAAAGGAGAAATTGAGTACCATGCTAGAACGAACTTGATATGATTCTTGAGCAATATTTAGTTCGAATGCTAGCAAAAGTATGAGCCAGAGTTGATAGCATATTTTTGTAAACAAAAACAGAAATCTTCTTGGCTTAAAAATCGTAACCAATTTACAACAAATTTGTTTGTTAAGATGGTAGTCTAGATTTCTCACTGAGTATTACGACATGTATGATTGCGATTTTATTTATTGGAGAACCATATTTCACCCAGAGTTCTGTCGGTTGTCCTTCTCTTCTTGGCCTGTTTAAGTCAGCCTGCTTGAACAATCCGTTTGCCAGAAACACGGTCTAGGGTTGCAGTCCTTCTTCCACGGTTGCATCCGATTCCCAACAAGTTTGACTCCACTTGATCCAGTCAACGGGCTAGCTGTGCTCTTGTATGCCTTGTTCTTTGATGGGTCATGAGTCTGGCCTCCTCATCACGTGCCCTAGCCATAGTATCCTTCCTGACTACCGTCAGGATGGATATCTGCACCGCCAGACAGTTTAGCGCCCTGTCGAAAATACGTAAAACCATCATATTCATACGAGAGGATCGAAAAGGATCTAATGTAGGAGATAATCTTATACAAAAAAGTTAGCGCATCCCTAGCCCAAAGTCCCAACTAATACATTCTTAGCTGTGCTTGTTTAAAATAAACAATTTTTATAGGAATTTGCCTGCACACCAGAGTGAAGTTTGCAGGGATAATGCAGGGAAATAATTTTAGGGTCTATACACTACGAAAAGATTCAATTGAAAGACTTACTGGTATAAAAGCTAGATGATACAAGACATTTTGCCATAATCAGTGGTCATCCTTCAGAGACCCGGAATGTTACAAACAAAAAAGTCGTGATAGTCAAGTAAGTGCGTAATATTTATTGCTGAGTTCAATTTGGATTTCATCATCCAATTTCAGTTGTTAGTTAGAGTTGAAAATAGGATCACATCGCGACACTTTCTAGTCCACTGTTCACGTGGTATCAATAAGTCTACTAAACCATAAGATGTCCAGCGTGACCTAGTAGGTCGATAAGCCAACAAGTAGAACAGTCAATAGGAAAATTGCTCTTAAGAAAATTCTACATTTATTCATTTTTCAACTCGAACGCCCGAGTACGTACATGAGTCAAACATTGGAATCTCTGCAATAGCTTCCTCTACCAAGATATCACAGCCGAGGGCAGAACTTCGAAAGAATTCATTGTGCTGAGATCGTACTAGCTGCCATAATTGCAAGCGTTCAAGCAAATGCAGTGACTATGCAGAATTCTACGAGCAACGAGTTCAAGATAACTGATGCATCAATGGATCTTATCGACGATGCAATGATAAATACTTCTGAACGACTGTAGCATCTTCATTCTCCGAAATCGTTATGAACGAGAGGAATTGAAGTGCCTGCTCAAGGATGCATGGGTGCATGAACAATTCGAGAGTATATTAACAAAAAACTGCCCTTCAAATGTTTTAAGGCTACAGCAATGTGTTGCATGTAATCCTGTGGCACTAGCCAACAAGCACATTCAAGCAGCAACAGTGTGTAGCGTTAGCGCACATACATAATAGGATTACATCCGAAAACCGAGCCGCAGCAATCCGTTATCCACGAAGCCACAAAACATCACATTTAAGGCTTTACGGCAGTGGTGTAAATCGAGCTTAAATAGAGCCTCTGCGATTAATCTGTTGATAATGTGTTGGTGTGATTTTCGCAACCGACAAACGTTGACAACTTTGAACCGATTGAACCGGCGGCTGGGTCACGGCACGGAGAGATATAGGGAGAGGGAAAAATGTATATATACATACAACGGATACGATGAAGTCCTGCTGGTTTGGCGTAATCCTTCGGTGACAATGGATAACCTTATCGGTTTAATCTGCTTACACGCGCAGTAAGTAAGGTTTATTTGTATGTTTACGACGGGATTTTGTGTCTGATCTCTGATCAACTCGACGGGTGAGCTTTTGATGAACCGAGCGGTGTGGTTGAAGCGACCCATCAAAATCGGAATGACGTACATGTGTTGAAATTAGGGTTTTTTGGGGACCTGGATGCTTCAGCACAGGAATAGCGATGCATCAGAGAACGAAACAAGTGTAATTTCATATTCATAGCACAGCAATTGGTCTTGTTTAGTATCGAAATGCAACAAGTGTATCTCCTGCAGGTGTGTCCCCAGCACTCCGAATGCGACACGCGACTTGGGCGAAGTAATTGCATTAGACGTTTGTCGTCCAGCGCGTCTGAAGTAGCGCGGCCCCAAGCGCATGCTGCCTGTAATCGTGCATTTTCTAAGCCTGTTTAGACAGTTGAATAGGCTCACCAGCCCCGCAGACAGCTCTGCTGACAACGATTCAATTCATGGACTTGAGTCGGAGTTAAAAAAAATCTAATGCGGCTCAGTAATTTTCTACAGTGCCTCACATTACTTCCTCTTGGTGCGCCAGACATTCGCACAGACCGACACCCAATTTGTCATCCAATCAGCGATAAATATCAACAAACCAACCGATTCAAGCACAAGCAAACGGTACACGCCATCAGTTGTGTCAGGGAAGCCTGCCAGCAGCCGCCATTATTATTGTCGTACAAGGGGATTTAACACTTTGCCATTTTTCCGTTGTTGCGGCTGGTGTGTGCTACTTCATTACACTACTTTCCAAAGGGCTGGTTTTTGTTTGCGCGGTGACGGACGCGTGGTAGAGGCGGAAGGAACGTAACCCTGCTGCGAAGCCCTAAGAATGTCACGAATAGCGGGACTGTTCTGTGCCATTCGCTCGGTTTATTTTGGTGGATGCCATTTCGTGCACTTTGGGGTTGGGGTTTTTCGTTTTGTTTTTGGGTTGTGTTAAGTATGTTATTCAAATCACGTAGTTTGAGTAAATTCGGACATCGGTGCACTTGTGGGGTATCGCATATCAGAAGATTGCAATTTGGACTTGTAATGGGGAGGCGGGTTGCCGAATGGCACTTAAATCGAAAAGACGAGTTATCAAGCAATCTTTATGTTCAATCGTATGTTTTTATTGAGGATTACATTGGACCACAGACGTATCAACGAAGAAACTTTGAAAAGAAAATGTTTCTTTGTGGATGCACATTCATAAAAGTTTTTTCAAATTATAATAAAAATATGTCGAAAGTATATGCTCTTTTTATGCTCAGAAAACCCCTTGCTATGTTCCCTGTTTGCTGCGCGCGTTGGATAACTGCAAACCTATAGATTTAAATAAGAAACGTTACTCTGCGTTAATGACATTAGAAAGACATCAATCGCATTTTGTGTTTCAGATTATAAAAATTATTAGAAATAATACATAAATGAGCGACTGACTGCATACTATTTGAGTAAATATTGCAGTGTTGTCAATTAAAATAAAATATTTTTTAAGCTCAACATTCGTTTCACCTTTTCCTTCATACAAAATAATAAATAAATAAATGATAATTCATTTCATCTGCATCTGGCATCTGAAATAGCGAACAATACCGATTGATGGTCTGAAAAAGATATAAACCAATAAGAAAAGGTTTGCTAAGTACTCTGGTAGCAAAAATCAACTAAAATACTGAAAGTACTCTTTTCCTAAATTTTAAACTCTTTTTGCAGATTTTCGGTAGCCTGTTTTCTTTCATAAAATGTATTTTCTTTGCTTGTTATTAGGTGTCGAAATAAGAACAAAAATAAAGATAAAACAGACGACGAATGCAGTGGGCTGACAATCAATTCAAAAAATAAAAAATAAAATTATTAAATAATTTTCAAAGCAACCGAGGGAGACAAATAACAAGGGCATCCTCACAGGCGGTGAGCCGTGATTCCAAAAAAATACAGTAAAAATAAGTTTATTGTGAAATAAAAAAGAAAAACAATAAATTATAAAAAATATAATCTCTTTCGATTTTCTCTCAGTGCTATACGTTAAAAGAGTAGAGTAAAAACTAAACTCAATTGTTTTATCGCTTTTATCATTTGTTAGCGTAACTGCTCTTTATTACAGTACCGCAACTCCATTAACTTTCCCCAACCACTCATCGAAATCTTAAACACTCTTTTGCACTTTCTTTTTCCGCACTTGTTTCGTCTCATTAATCATTCATCACTTATCGCTCTAGTGGACAAATTAAAATGCACAATTACCAGCCAGAAATTATGCCATCGTGCGCTTCTTTTGGTAATAAAAGTTGCAAAGAAACGCAGCCTCACAATACTTCCAAAAACAAAATACGTACAAAACAAACGAAAAAAATAAAAGCCAAAACAACAAAACCAACCAACCACTTGAAGCCCCGGCATGGCAACTGTTGCTGTCGTTTTCCACGCGAAGGATGTGGCGGTACTTCGTGCTGATGGGTTTGTTGTGGTTGTTGCTTTTTTTAACGACAGAAGTAGTTAATTTTGAAATTGGCACTCTTTTGTACTCTTGGTATGCTCTTGGGGAGGTTTTTGTTTTGATTTTTTTGGGAGCAGATTTCCACGTTTTCCATCTCGCATCCTTTCGGTATTGCGTGGAGGTAGTGCTTAACCCGGATAGATGATTCCGTTTTGTGACACTTTTCTTCCACTATCTAAAGAACTCTCGACTGAAGAATTCGGTGCTCGTGGTTAATGCGGTTGATGATGGGCGGATGATGGTACATGGCGGATGCTGAAAGAGGGTTGAATAGTGTTGTTGAAATTAATAAGGATTAGCTTGGGCAGAAAGTTACGAACAGAACTTCTCATCATCCCAATGTTTAGGACGCTGCTTTGTAATTGAGCCAAAGTTCTTCCGGCGCGGCTTCACAAGAGTTATCCGTTGCCAATTAGCGTCCCTGTAATTGATCTCTCGCACTCCGGAAGAGATCTATTTCGACCAGGGCAAGAAATCGCACACAAGAAAACACAAAACTGCATCCGAATCGTTTAATCCGCTTGTTGTTGTCAGCTGGCGTGTTGTCGCCATGGCTCAGACCATTCCTACTGTCAGCTGCACCGCAACGTACCAGCGATTACTTCTCCCGTAGCTCTAAATGCCGAACAAATATGTCACAAAACGGTGCACCTGAGTTGGCCGATTCGGTGCACGGAATAAAGCAGGCAGCGAGCGGCAAAACAACGAGCCACGGGAGAACAAACTTAACAAGACGACAAACGCTGATGAGGATTATTGGTACAAACCGAAGGATTTGCGCCGTTGTTCGGGATAATTACAAATTATGCGGCGTCTACCGTACGATGGTCCTGGACCTGGGCAACAAAAGGGAACTGTGGAAGCAGCAAACACATCCACACAGTAGCGTAGGAATTTTGGGTCAAAAACATTGAATGTCATTTTTACGGATGATTGCACAAAACCGGGTGCACACAAAAATGCATTCCGAGCCCGGTGATGCGTTGCTGAACGCAATGGGACAGTCTGATTGGTTCGTTCGGTAGGGTTTGGTTGGGTTTTTTTTTTGTTGCTTTTCGGCTATAAGGTATAATGCACTCAGGACAATAGGATGCAGAGTGCAGATACCACTTGTTTCTTGTCGGAATGGGAAAGACGAATGGCGAGAGTGAACCGGCGGAACCGATCATGGTAAGTGGTTCTATTGTTGGCAATGCTTTGAATTTGCTGGAGTGGGCTTTGCTGGTTCGTCGTCGAATGTTTCTTCATTGTGAAAGTGTCCCAATAATGATCTAGATTTAGCCGGATTAGGTAGGGCTTGGAGGGTTTTGGAATCACATAAAAAGCCGGATACTGGACCTTCTTGAAGTGTTATCCTATTATGGTAACAAATACTATTAATTGTTGCTATAATAAGGCATCAATATTATTTGAATGCTAAGTACATTAATTATTGTCAGTGTTTTGCCACAAAAAATAATAAAATTTAGGTTTTTTTTTCTATTAATTGAAATAAATTATTATTTTTTTCGTCGCAAATCATTTATATTTTGAATAATGAATAATAAAAGACCTGATTTATCCATTGCAAATCATTAACTTAAGTTGATTTTTTTCGATTCTGCTGATTATTTAGTGATTTTATGTAGGATAAGAAACGAAGAAGCTGGAGAACTTTCCAGATCGTATTGCAAAACTGCAATCGATTACTGCAAATGTTTGAGAAATCCGATGGTCGAGACGATAAAGTCTGGAGTCTTCTGACGACAGTAGCTGGGTTTTCAAATCCCATCCGGAGAACGCGATGGCAGTAGAACGCGATGGCAGGTCCCCCCGCCATCCCTGAACGAAGTCATCAAAGCTATTAAACAGCTGAAATGCAACTAATCAGCTGGCAACGACGGGGCTGGTGGACGAACTGTTCAAGATGGGTTCGGAGAGGATTTTCGCCATCATGCATCGGCTGATCGTTAAGATTTAGGATCAGGAAGAACTACCGAACGAATGGAAACTGGGTGTCATACACCCGGTGTACAAAAAGGGCAACAGGATGGACTGTGCTAACTTCCAGGCCATCACAGTCCTGAATGCTGCCAATAAGATCCTAAATACTTTTCTTCAGACTGGACTCTGACCCCTCGCTACAGATTTCGTCAGAAGCTACCAAGCTGGATTTGTTGGAGGCACATCGACAACCGACCAAATCTTCACTCTACGGCAGAACCTCTAAAAATGCCGGGAGCACCAGAACCCTACGCACCACATGTTCATTGACTTCAAGGCGGCCTACGATAGCGTAGATCGGACCGAACTATGGAACACCATGCAACAGTACGGATTCCCTGGGAAGCTGGTGCGGCTGCTAAAGGCCACTATGGAAGGGGTGCAGTGAGACTTTCGAGCGTTCTTTCGGAATCGGTCGAATCTCACCGGGGTCTGAGGCAAGGAGGTGGACTCTCCTGTTTGTTGTTCAACATCGCTCTGGAGGGTGTCATGCGAAGCGCGGGCTTCGACATCCGGGGCACGGTTTTCACCCGATCTCTCCAATTCCTTGGCTTCGCAAATGTTATCGACATCATCGGACGGACATCTACAACGATGTGCGAGGCGAACACCCGACTGAAACGCAAGACAAATAGAATTGGATTGAGGATCAATGCGACGAAGACAAAATACCTGCTTGTCGGTGGCTTTGACCGTGATGGAGCCTGACTCGAAAGCAGAGTACCAGAGTAGTAGAGAAGTTCTGCTACCTTGTTACGATCATAACTTTGGACAGCAACGTAAGCAGCGAAATCCGTAGGCGCATTGTTCAGGGGAATCGTGCCTACTGCGGATTCCACAATCCAGAAAACTCTAAAAACACACGAAATGCACAATTTACAGCACCTTGATACGTCCGGTAGTCCTCTACGGGTACGAATCCTGGGCCATCCTGGCGGTTGTCAAAGCCGGAAGGATACGTTGGCTCATGCCTCACCAAGAAGGTGCTCGTCAGCGATCCGTTCGGTACGAGGAGTAGATCAGCACAGCGAGCTCGTTAGCTGGATCAAGTGGAGTCTAACCTGTCGGAGATCGGATGCAGCCGTGGATGGAAGACTGCATCCCTAGACGGAGTTTCCTGGAAACTGAATAGGTGTGAAATAAAAATTGGAATTAGTCTTAAGGTGAACCCCAACCAGGGAATAAGTAGAAGAGCGATCCGAAATGTACTGAGCTTTCGAAACAATCTGCTTCGATTGCTATGATTTCTGCTGGTTTTACGATATTATCAACCATCCGCTTCATGGCAAACAGATATCTCCAGAGTTTACTGAAGGAGTGAAGACATATTTAAAAAATCTCTCAATAAACATACGAACGTGTTCCAAAATGTTATAAACCTGTAGTTACTTCTGCAAACAAACCCAAAAATACTCTAACTGAAGTATGATATACTTTACGGACCTACGCGATCGTTGGTCAGTAACTACTTAATCTTCGTCAACGTTCAGAACATTTAAAAACAAAATCATCGTTCACGTCGCACTCAAACCCACTCAAACATCGATCAATCATGCACGTAGCTCGGTGTGACACAATAAGCGCGAGGGGTTAGTGGTTTGAACAAATGAAATAAAATGCTACAGATTGCTTAATTACTTTATACCTCCCAACAAACACAAACTGGACCTCCACCAACGCGAAGACCACACGCACGACTCACACGAGAGGGGATAATGAGAATTTCCATCGCCGGCCACCTTGATTAGCCTTTCACGAAACGGTTATTTCGTTTCACGTTCGGTTTGAACGTGGGTGAGATAATTATGAGCTTATGAATGTTGATTTCATTTCCATAGTCTCCTGTCTTTCTTTCGATGAGGAGTGTTTTTTTTAAAGGGAGCTTAAATTATGGAGAATATCTTCATTTCTTATTTGTTTCGGTAAAAAGCCAATCTGCTGTATAGATATAATTCGCTGCACAAAGTGACCGGCTTTAGTTGCATCGAGACAAGATCTAGGTGACGATAGCGAGAGCGAGCCGGTGTGAGCAGGAAGCTGCCTGCACTTGTAGACAGTTTGATGGAGCAATTCCCGGTTGATGATTGGCTCGATCAACGGGAAGATTATCGACGGGATATATGTACATATAATCCATCGTGACCTGCCAGTATGATGGGTGGCTAGGTTTCCTGGGCTTCGTTTCGACGCGGTGGTCCAGTGGAGGACGTCGCTACGCTGGCGCCAAAGGGTGAACCCGAACGGTGGGTGTAGCAGCAGTTCTGCATGACGAGAAGCGGACACCGAGCGTTCATCGGCCCTGCGGTCACGCCGTTCATTGGCATCGTCATGAGTTAGATTGAAATTTATATAAATGCAGGAAAATTGATTACATTCATTTGGTTAGCATTTTGGAGTTGGCGAGAGAGAGAGAGAGAGAAGGGGTTGAGTGGATGACTTGCTGGAGGTTTGTCGAAGGATTCAAGGAGATAGTGTAGGCGAGTCAGGTCCAGGCATGTTGGAGATTTTTATTTCTCAAATTTTATATCTTCTGAAATTAAAATACGTATTTCTTAAGCGTGTTAACTAGCATTACAAAATATTAAATGCAATTTTTAACATCATTTACCACTAAACAATAATACATCCTTCCATAAAATATGCAAAATGTCATCCGGAGCCAAGGAAATAAATCGTTGCAGACGGTGAGAAAAAAAGTTCCTCACAAAAACAAGAGAAGAAAATCAGAAGGAGCTACAGAAAAAAGAAATCCAAACAAAATACAAGCAAACTACAACATAATTGATTATTATTATTGTGTTCAACATAACCATTTAGTGTCGTTAGCCGGGTCGGGTTTTTTCAAGACACGGTTGGGGGTTGTCCACTTCGTACCAATGCCCCGCGCCGGCCAATATACACGATACGGTGGGAAAAGTGGTTTTTCTTTCCCACTCGTGGACTTCTCCAGCGGGGGTCTTCTGCTGCTCTCGATCAAAACTGCCAATTGAACGATGGACGTAGTCAACGCTGTTGTCGTCATCGTCGGTCGTGGGCGCTCCTGACGCGATTCTGATGAATTCACGATGCCGTGACCTGAGCACTGACTTGCTGACTGTTGGCGCGGGATGGAACCAATCGGTCGTCCATAGCGAAAGGTCTAAGGCCGCCCCTTCTTTCCTCCACCCTCCCCTGTACCAGAGTGGATGATAATTGGCTAAAGTAGACGACGACGGCGACGACTCTGCGGTTCGGCTGCGTGGTCGTGGGTGGTTTCGATGGCATTTTCACACTGCGGGCGGGGTTGGAGCTGGGGTGTTGAGCTTCCGGCACCCAGCGCTACAGCGGCGGCTTCAACAGGGTGGTCAATTGTTGATTGGGTACCACTGAGCGCGCGCCAGCCGATCATTAGTTCGGCTCATCCGGCTTCGAGGTTCGTGATGAAGTGCAAATTTATGACAAGTCGGTGTGGTACACGCCGTGGAATGGTGTGCCGGAGCTGAGCTGCAGATAAAGTGAGGCGAAGAATGGATTGTCTTCTTGTGTTTGGCTATGGCTTACAAGGAGTTTTGGAAGCAACTAAGGGTGTACTTGTTGGAGATGGAAAGTAGCGATATTCGGAAAGCGTCTTAAAACTGGATGAATGATATTACGATGAAACATTATGATTTGAAAAAAACATTTTACCCTTAAATTTATCACATGATGTACTGTATCAATTCAGTATCATAACGCCTAAAGGAATATAATACAAGAGTTGAGATGTCTACAAAACAGCTACAGTTTAAGCACTAAAATGTTATGATGGACGCTTAAAGCTGCGCGATTTGGTACAGAAAATGTCGAACTTTTAGAGTCTTTCCATATTGTTTGAATAGTCTCTTGTTGTACTATTATTAACCAAACAATCGTGGTTTTATTTTATTTCTGAATTCTCTGGTATCTCTGGACACCTTGCGTTCATTCGAATGATGTTTAGGTTCGGGAAACGAAGTAAACCGTTTCACTCTTTTTAAACGCATGGAACACGATGACTTTGCATACAGAAGTACCATCCCTATTGACAAAATAGCCTTGATAACCACTGCTAAGGCATATTTCAATACAAATTTGCCTTCGTAGTGCCTTAGTTGGCGGATTTACACAGATTTTGTCAATAGGGTTAATCATATTCCATGTATCTTGCATGGAGAAGGAGATGTAGAAAAAGGACAGGCTGGACTGTGCCAAATTCCGAGCTAGTCTAGTCCTGAATGCTACCCACAAGATCCTATCCCAAATACTCTTCAGCAGACTTGCGTCGTGTGCTTCAGAGTTCATCTAAAGCTTTCATGCTAGGTTTGTTGGAGGTAAATCGCCCGCCGACCTAATCTTGACTTTATGACAGATCCTACAGAAATGCCAGATTGGTACGGGAGGACCACTATGGATGGGGTGCAGTGCATGGTGAGAGTGTCGAACATGCTTTCGGAATCGTTCGAAACTTACCGGAGACTGAAGCAAGGAAACGGGATCTCCTATTTCTTTGTTCAAAAACGCTCTGCAAGGTGTCATGCGAAGGGCGGGATTTGACATCTGAGGCCAATCTTTCCTATTCCTTGATTTTGCGGATAACATTGGCATCATTGAATGGCCGCGCGAAGCCGATAGGATTCGATTGATGATCAATTCGACGTAGACGAATTACCTGGTTTACGAAGGCTCTGGCCGAGATAGAACCCGTCTTGAAAGCGGAGACGATCGGCGACGATCTAGATTTCTAGATTAATGTTCAGGGAAATCGGGCTTGATGAACTTCTGCGTTGCTGAAGACTCCAACAACACGCGAAATTGACGATGTTTCGCAAACTGAAACGTCCGAGTATCCTCTACGGGTACGAGCCCTGAACTATGCTAAAGGTGGATGCCAATGCCCTCGTGACTTCCGAACGGCGATTGCAAAAGGGCAAAGAAGGAGGTGTAGCTATCCCGACGGTAGTCAAAGCTGGAAAGATGTGATAGTTGAGACAGGTGATGAGGATGCCGAACTCCTGCGCCATCAGGAAGGTGCTCGCCAGCGATCCGTTCAAAATAAACTCTTATTAAATAATTTCATGAGCATGAGCATAGAATATTTGAAAGGATGGCAAAAGAAAGACAGTGTTACTAAATCACTAAGCATTGCCTTTGGCGTTGAAAGATCGGTGTCAATAATCATACAGAATCTCGCTTGCAAACTCAGAGTAATTGACGTACGATCCAACGAGTTTCTATCAAGCACAACGATTTAGCAATGGCATCTTGTAAACCAATTTTATCACACGTACGTTTACAACTCAGACGAGCGAGTGAATTGATTTACAAGATAACACACACCCATGATAAGATCGAGACCATTCATACATTACAATCCGCCACAGCCCGCTACGGTTGCACTTGTAGTTTTCTTGTATCGCGTTTTGTACAACACCGTGAGTCACAGCTGGAAACAAGCGTGACAAAAAAAGAAGGAAAGTTAAAAGGATAAACAATTTAATTCTTCTTTTTTTCTGAACGGCTTTTTTCAATGTAACACTATAAAAAAAACCTTGCATTACATTAAGATGCTGTCGAATGCAACGCACTCGCACATACGGGTGCAATAAAATCAACCAATAAACGCCAACCAACGAGGAGCAACGCAGAAAAAAAAGCTCAAGCTGGAAATCTTGCTCCACGCTATGTACGCCATTCTCGCAAATGATAAGAGAGGGCATAAATTTATGTTAAAACGATGCGAATTCAAAATGGGAGCAACAAAAAACTAAAAGAAACGCTTCCACAAGGTACCAGCGACACATAAGGCCAAACTACGCGAACGCGAAAGTGGCAAAACAAATATTAAATGAAATTTTGCACTTCTTCACAATTAAATTAACGCACGGTTCTGGTTTTACCGAACGGTTGGGGGTCTGTTGCGCTCCGTATGCGCGTCCCCGAGTGTCTTTCTTTGCTTGGGTGCATTCAGCGTGTACCGAGCACCGACCGGCAAATGGTGCGACAATTGTGACTAATGTAAAAGCACTTGTGCTGCTGTGCTACAATCAATGTGCATTGATTAAGTGTGGCTAGGCTGGGACAAGGGTACGGGAACGAGAGGGTGTTGAGGAGTTCCGACAGCAAAACAAAAAAAAAGCAACATGAATTTAATGTTTCTCTGCACGCCGTGTTCTTGAAGTTGGTGCTGATAACGTTGCAAGCAAAAACAAGAACCCCTCGAGCAGCAAAACGATCGATCTGATCGATCTTTCAAGATCGACTTCTTGTTGCTGCTGGTGGCGGTAGTTTTTCCTCCCCCTGCTTTTATCCCCTCTTTACAGGTCACCTTCTTTCGGAATGGTGATGGGACGACAAAAAAAGCCTCCAACTTGACCGAAGGGAACGAAATTCCGTCGGGTTTCCCGGGCGTTCGGCGAACAATTAAAAGTAATTTTTCTGCATAAATTGATACGCAGCGCATCGGGAGTTGGTGTCTGGTTTCGTGGAAAAAACCGTTCCGACGACACCATCCCAAAAATGGGCGATCCCCCGATCCGGAGCGAGAATCTCAGAAGATTCCGCTTCGCTTCCGAGAAGCGCTGCTGTCTGCCGAGATCCGCCACGTACCGCACGGAACAGGTCGAGCGCTTTGCTATGCGCGCCCGGTTCGTACGAACACCCCCAAAAAAGGGCGTGTGGAGCGTGGGGTGGGTGAATAGTTGCACATAAAGTGGTGCGGAAAACAGGGGTCTCTTCTGTCATTGCCGGATTCCCGGGTGCCTGGCCCAGGGGTCGGTCGAACGACGGTTGGAAAGGATGGAATGAAGCTAATGAACACATTAAACGCGGCAGTTGGCGACGATGATTGGGATGACGATGATGATGATGATGGTGAGTGATGATGGCACGGACAAAGATGATTGAAGCTCAATCATGCCTTCGCTGTAGATGGGCATGAGCTGCAACTGTGTCGATGGAAAAATCGGACCATTGGCCCCCTTTTTTTTTTTGTTTGCAAAAGGGTAGATATTTTCATGCGTTTCACAACGTTTGCGGGTGCCTGCGAGCCGTGTGGATTAAATGGTTCTGTGAAATGCTTAACACGTCGGGGATGCAACGCAACACAGGAATGGCACATTGTTGCCGCATGGAATTTCAAGAGCAGTCCACGCCCGTGGGATGCTGTTGGAATAATTAAAAGGGAGGTGTTCTTTGCTGTGAGACAAGTCAGCAAAATAAAAGTAATTGCTAGGCTCCTTTTTGATGTGCACTCTGTGTTACCATTGTTTTCCAAAAGATGTCGCTAGGGGTAAGGATAAGTGTCGCAACTATAAGCTTTACTAAATATGACATATTATAAGCTGTTAAAGTGTAGTAAATTTTTCTGAAGAGATCGTGTTTTTAGGATGGCTCGGAGTGGATCCTGTCTTTCTTATGGTTGAACTGAGTTTGGAGTTTCATCGTGAAGCGATCCTCCCTGTGACAAGGACGGTTCGGTATTTGGCAATTTGCTACAAATTGGTTTAGAAAGCCTTTATGATTGTCATTTTATTGATTTCTCATTGACTTAACGACCTTCTGAGTTACGCTAGGCTTCTAATAGGTTACTAAACTTGTAGTTAATCAGCAGGTTAATGTGGGCTCCCTCATTAAGAAGGGAACGGTCCAAATGGGATTTGAATCCCGGTTTGGCGAACCGAACATAGCACAATCTTTGGAAACTTCTCCGCTAAAAACTAGGACTGGATTGGAAAATTTGAGACATGGACTTTACCCCAAGCTGTCGAAAGCCACTTCTTCTTCAAGAAGGAAAGGGAGTAGCCAGTTTAATGACGATCTTAACGAGTTGTACGATGATCTACCATGGAGCAGTGAAATAGACGTGCTAGGTTCCAGTAGGCCAGGCATGTCATGAGAATGTCACTGGAAGTCCCAACTCGCAAAGCCCTTTAGAGGCCATCCACGCCGGACGATCCGATGGTATAGCCGATAGCGTTGCGCACATTTCTGATGTAATAAAAAAATCGATAATGAAAATTAAATGTAAAACCTTACAATCACTTAAGAAATACATACAGAAAAAAACTATGCCGAATTGTGTGTTTATAACGGATCGAAATAAAATAAATCACCCATCCAGTTGAGCGGCGTCGTTGGCTTCGGTCCGAAAACCGACGCCAAAGGAAACGAGCAAGTAATTAGACATGATACATTTGCACGCCAAGTCCCTTTCTGCCTTTTGTGTGCACTGGATGGTGCAGTGTGACGTTGCACTTAGTGCAGTCGCTTCTGGATTTAACATTCACGTCGCTCGCCAAAAGCGAAAATAAAGCAAAGATTTTGTTGTACAGCCAGACAAGAGGAACCTCTGAGAACCGCAACAGAACAGAGCGATAAAACCGCGCACTCAGCATCAGCTCAGCCGGAGCGCCATCAATCTATCATTTTCATTCAATCCTTTACCGCTCGGAAAACGTGACCGGTGCGAGGGTCGACACTGGCCTTGCCGCGGTTTTACAAACACGAAAAAAAAATGGCTTTACAAACTGCCGCCCGAAACGCGATCAACTGCGTAACGGGAGCGGCAACTCCGGCAACAATCTCGGTCCGCCCGATCGTTGATCTGCTATCGGTCGGTAGTGATGAAGAACCGGAAGGATAAATCGCGACGTGGGCACATACGGGACAGATGCACATGGGTGGTAAATTGGCGGTAAACTATAAAAAGATACGGTCCCAAAGTTGCGGCCTAACTGGCTGGTTGGCTGGCAAAGGTTTCACCGAATGAATAGATGAATAATTTCACTTTAAAAATCTTTATGATATATGTACATTTAAACGAGCGCTGACACACACACACACACACACTGGGGGTAGGCTCAGCAAGGGGTTTGATCATTTGTGGTACCGTAACGTGCAGGGTAATCCAAGGGTTCTCATGGCGCTTGGGATAGGGCGCCACAGAAGGGAGCATAATTTTTCGTGGAAGCAAAGAGTTAACATCAGAAGTAGTCGGTGCATCAAACATGTGTGTGCATTGGTGGTGCCGAGCTACCGGCATGGCGCAACAGTCAAATGTCAATCTGGGTCTTAATCGAGCTCAAGATTCTTCCACACGCCCCAGTGGTTTGAAGGTTCGACGGTCGGAAATGGAGTGCAGTTCATCAGCAGTTCATAATCACTTCATCACGTCGGAGCTGTTGGCTTGCGATCGAGGAGGATCGAGACAGTGCGTTACAGATAAAAAATCGACATTCTTATCATGTTAACTGTTTAAGATAAAATGAATTTTAAATTAAATTTGTAATGGGCATCAAAAATATCTTATCAGGACAGTCGTTAAATCTTTGTTTTAAAAATTTCACAAACTGTTGAAATATTTCATATCCTTGAAGCAAGATCAGGAACTACATAAAAATGAACAAAAACCCTTTGAAAACAGTACGAAAATTTGATGTTCACTGTTCATGTTTGTAACACAGTCCCGGGAGTCTCCAGAACTCCCGAGAAAGATGATTATCACGCGCTTCGAAATCACCAAAATCGCTAGCAAAACAGACTGCGCGCGTTATGATTTGTGGCGTTGATCCCAATTTCCGCTTCTTCCCTTCAACCAACTTTATGTGTTTATGTTGTTTGTTTTTGTCGTTGTGTTTTAAACCCTGGATACAGTGTTGACGGGTCTGCCACGCACGGGCTACCACTATCGCCGGCATGTCATCACCATCGGGCTTACTTTCGGCCCCGATCCCGCAAAGTGTCGGTAGCGCTTTGAAGGAACATTTTTCATGTACTGACGTCGCGCTGAAAGTACATGATCTGCAAACCGGCGTCTTCACACGCTGAAAATGTGCAACAGGATGACAGGTTGATGATGATCTTTCCCTACCCCAGTTGACGGTTAGTACGGTAGTTGGGGTGCTATACGGGGAGGATAATTCGGGGTAAGATGGTTGCAGTTCGAGCGAATGTGGAACAGTGGAATTGTTCCCAGAAATTCAAATCGTTGCATCAGATAGAGACGGTTTGGCAAACGGGCCGTGGGAAGAATGAGTGGATTTTAGTATGTCAAGCTGCGCTAAGAAAATCATAATGAGAATGTAAGGTTTAAGGTTGGACATTTTGTTCAAGAAAGGCTTTCTATTAAGATTTTGTTTTTATAACCGTTTGTGCTGATGTGTGATCAAGCAAGGACAGAAAAAAATCTATAGGCTTAATTAGACCATGTGAATTTAAAAGTCTTCGCTTTTTCGGCCTAATAAGCGAGGAAAATTGGTTTAAGAGATCTAAAGTCGTAATTGGTGACGTTGCCGTTGGTGCAATGTCTGGATTCGATTCTGCAGTAACCTTACAATGTTTTTTTTGCTATCAACTCCATGCGTTTAGCAGGCGTCAGAGTCGCCTTCGACAACATTAGATCGCTGAACGAATTGAATTAAGTTTGGAAGACGTGAAGTTGTGCCTGTTTTGCCGATAGTGGGACCGCCAGCGATAACATCCAAATGCTGGCAACGAAATGGAGTTTCGAAAACCACAAAGTATCCGCAACAAAGGGAGTTTTCTTGGGAGCCAGTTGTTAGTCTCCACGGCACGATGCTCCAAAGAGGCGCTACCCCCTTATACGGAAATAGAGAGAACAGCAACATCAGAACGATACCTGGCAGCAACAACATCCACTAACGAGCTCACGCGGGATAGGGTGCACTTGAATTTAGGGAGAAGGAAAAGTCTATAAGTTGAATGATCTCATTTCGAAATGAAAAAATAATTACAAATCTTAAGCGAGTAATTTAAAGATTTGCGAGAGCCTACATGAATTATAAATTCAATTTGTTGCTGGAACATTTCTTTTCTGCTAGATTACTATAAAAAACCTGCCGAACATTACTCGAAATCTTGTAAAAGGAATAAAGACAAAATTATGCAAAATACGATAAAATTTTTTGAAAAACTTAACGAAAAGTTGGACAAATGATAACTAACGCACATGGTACATTAAAGTTAAAGCGAAAACGAATATAATTTCAAAACATCTTTATGTAAATCTGTGACAAAAAGGTTTCCTTAGGAAGATTTCATTAAAAATTGAAAAACTGACAAACTGCATAGATATCAAAGGATATTGGGAAAAAAGGGAAAGACTAGTCGAAGAAGTCACGGGAATAATAAAAAAACTTTATTTTATAATAAAGATAAAATAACACGATAACACAAGAAATAATAAGTAAACAAGATCATGTAACAAGTTTAGTTAACAATTGAATCGAATAATGAAATTTAACTTATTTATGGTGAAGTAAAAATAAACTTGATGAAAAAAGCTTTATTTAACATTGAAAAATACAATCAAAAGTTAGAAATTTATTTATTAGAAATTAATTACATTTTTTACTGGTCGCCGGACGTTAAAATAAAAAAAATATAAAATTTATGTTTATTTACATAAAAAAAAACAATGTGGCATAGCTTTTGATAAGATTACAATTCATCATACGACATACACGACGGCATTCAAATACAACTTCAAAATCGTTGGAATAAAATGGTTCTTAGTGTGACAAAGGTACTACAGAAGCAGTTTGTCTGCTGTATAGAAAAATAAAAAAAAAAATTACTACGTAAAAAACCTAATTATTGCATGTAAAGCTTTAAAACTAGTTAAAACATTTGTAAAAATAGCTTAACCGATTAAATTTTGTCACAAACGTAGCATTAAAACAAGTCTACCCAAATTATACCACCATCACCAACAAAAAATCTTGTAAAACTAGTCAAATCTTCTCTTCTTCGTCCCATAATAATGTTTAAAGCGACAGTTAATTAAAACAAAACTTGCCAATGATCAATATTCTAATCGAATCATACATTTCCCAGACAGCTAACATCGATCATTTAATCTTTCTTTCGAGACTTACTCCTCCAAGATGAATATTTGAGAGAAAAAAAGAACCCTGAGAAGCAAAAAGGAACAGACAGGCAGACCGAAAAGCGAAAACAAAAAACAAAAACAGTACAAACAATATGTTACGAATTAAATGGAACAGCTCGAGAACATGAATTTCTGAGCGGGCTCGGCTAGTCGGTGGTCATACCGTTTTCTCCCATCCCTCCCACCGCGAGTTACCCACAGTGCAAACCAGAAGATTTAATCATTTAGCTTCGCGATCATCGCACGATCCCACCACCGCCACCACCGTTCAGCTCATTTCAATTTTCATCGCTAACAATCGCTTGACAGACGGCAAGCGCCGGACAAAATGCACCAAGCGCCACCACCAAGCGATCTGCTTCTGCGCTTCTTGACTTGTCTTATGTGTTTGCTCCTTGCTGGTGGAATCTTTGTCGCCCGTTTTCGGAAGCTGTCCGCCACTACTTGGTGCATCGTACGGCATTGAAACGTTCGGAAGACGCACAAGGTGATCGCATGTATCCTCGCGTGTTTGGAGCAACGAGGATCCGCCGTTTTGTCAGGCCGTTCTGTACGAATGAGTGGGGGGGATGACAGTTTCCAGGGCAGCAAAAGACGTACATTTTTCAGTTTTTCTCTCTGTGGTTTTTTTTTCATCTTTCGCTACAGAAGGTAAGGAAGCAAGGATTTCGCGTGAAGGCAGATAGAAGGCGGCACATGCATGCCAAGACCGGCAAGACATTGCCTGATGAAACTCCAAGCGCTTGAACTTGAAGGTGGAAGGCGTAGCGAACGGGGGCAGGAAACTGTGCACTCTTGTGATCTTGATTCGGCTTACCGGGGTAACGCGACCACGACGGGGCGGCCGAAAAACATCCAAAGGAGAAAAATGTAGCGCCGGCGCCAGGCGCCATTCCATTTGGGGTTTTTTTTTCTTTCCTTGTGCGTTTCTTCCGACAAGGGAGCGGTCCCGGTCGCTCCTTTGCTTCATTATTAACTCTTTTTCCGCCCCGGCAGGGTGAAGAAGGCACAGGATTCCGACACAGGGCACACAGGGCGAAATGTTCATTATGCATTCATTTTTATGTGTCGCATGGAACGTGTATGCGACTGTACGGTGTCCCGATCGTTCCGTTTTTTTTGTGTGTGTGTGTGGTGTGCCGCGTGGATGCCGTGTTTGTTTTTGCTGTCGTTTGCACAGTTTCACTTATTAAATGAGACGCGCCATTGAGCGTCAGATTGGGCGGCATTTTCGCGGTGATTTTGAAGATCTTAGAACGCGGTGCCGCATCAGCAAGACCTCACGGATGGGGTGGTGGTGCTCGTGGATGCGATGGGTGTTCTGGAGCAATATGAGCCTGAGCCTGTTTTGTTTCTCTTATTGCTTCGCTTCGATACTGCAGTTGCAGTTGCGTAGGAGTCAGAATAAGTAGGGAAACGTTTTGCCAGGGCAGAGGCTTTGGGGCCGGAGTTTTATCGTGTGTAATGAGCACACGAAATCGCACGATAACGGGTGAGAAAGTGAATATATGCAAAGGAAAAGTCCACTGGAACGTGATGAGAAATGGATGAGGATAGGTCCAACTATAAAAATAATATGAATAATTATCCCTATAAAACATTCAGTCATCCAACACAACACGTGACATATTGAGGATTTTTTATTTTATTTTGGCATTAAAATTTCAGCAAACAATCCAGCTATACAGGGCATCGCTCCACACTAGTTACATTAATAAGAGCCAAGCTTTCCCAATATACCAATGTAACAGTTTGTAACGCTTCTTGACGATCTCCCGGTTGTTGGTCGACCCACAAACACAGCGAAAATAGGTTCAGATTCAGAGGCGGATTTTGTCCTTCTGAGGCTGAGGCAAGTGGAAAAGGGTTTTGGGGGGCCCTCGAAGGAGTATCAGGGAGTAGAGATGTGAGGTCCCCTGTATATCTCCATTGTGTGAAGGAGCCCCATCCATCAGATTCGCCATTATTTACAATAACCAATTCGTTTTGGGCCTCAGCTCGAGGCCCTTTTCGAGGTGGGGTCCCTCACTGTCGCTCAGTCCGCTTATAGGAAGCTTCCCCTCTGTCTACATGCGTAAATTACATTTTGTTGCGTTTTTGATGACCCATAAGGCATAAACAGAACAGGTTATCAAGCGTTACAGAGCATTAGAAATGATTTGTCACAAATTTTGTGCACTTGATTGTCGGTTTTCTAAAATGATGGCCTAAACAAGTTTTAATTTTTTCTATTTTCGTTTTAAAACCACCTCAAGAGCCTTGCCACTTCTGGATTTCTGATCTAAATTAATACTGCAGAATGAAGCATGAAGAGGTGATCCAATTAGGATTCGATGAAAGGCTTCAATTCCTTCGTCTGGAGATCGACGTAACAGAAATTTATTTGTTCATATCATTAAATGGATTTAACTTCCTTCACTTAAAAATTCATTTTCATCAAGCCCTTGGGTCGCTTGGGTGGATCGATTCAATCAAACATCTTACGCTTCGGAATTAAAAAAAATCAATCGCAATCCCCTCGATTACTGTGCGCCAGACAAATACAAAGCACATTCCACCGTGATCGTCCAGCCGCGAATGACTCACCTTTTTCGCCGTTCATCTTCACCGAACATCTCGTGCCAGTGGAACAGGATCGAACTTTCCGCCAATGCGGTCCCTGCCTACGTGTGTGTGTGTGTTGGTCTGCAACAAAGATTAGCATGCGGCAGTGGCTCGTCACGAATCTTCTCCTTCCCGGCGAGACAGAGTGGAGGGTGGGTAGAAAGAGGGCTGGGAAAAGGATGCCAATGGTAGGGCAACGTGTCGCCGTCACGATGCCCACCGACGCCAGCACGGCCAGGCAGCCGTTGTCACCCGTTGGCGGAGAATTTCATTTCGTGACACAAGTCGTTAATTGATTAGCTGACTTCCGTTCGGTTATTCCCTTGAGCCTGGGAGCCGATCCGGAGCGATTAAAGAGCCTGGGTAATTATTGGGGTTGGGTTGAAAACAATTAAAACTCATTGGATTACAGTTTTTGGATTACTCCAGGCGGGTTCTTTGGTTGGGAAGGATTAACGTCCATCGATTGGAAAAATTAAAATAAAATCAAATATAAGTAGTGGAATTCAAGGAGATTTTGAAATTTGAATTTTTTTTGAATAAATAAATTACAAATTCTTTTTTTTATTTTTACTGATGAATTACAGATAACAAAAAAGGAATAAATTATATTCTTAAGGCGGAATGTCTTAAGACTCCTTTTTCCTTTAATTTTTCCTTTGCAAACACCATTTTGCGGTCTATACCTATGTCACTCTGCACCGGAATTAAGCGCATCCGCGAAATACCCTCATTAGTGACAGAGGTTTTGTTTTCTTTCGCTTGTTGCTTTGCAAAATCATTCCTTTCACTATACGAAACAAAAAAAGGCCTGACAGTTAGATTGGTGTCCCCACGCTTAACGGTTTCACGGTTGGCTGATGCCGAAAGATTAGCATGTTCTAATGATTGTTGTCTCCTTCCTCCATCGCGAGCCGAAAGGAAGCCGGCCCAGCCTACCCAGCATACCTTCCGGACGAGTTATTACCATCGACCAGCGATGATCGTATGACATGTTACGGCATGAGAAGATGAAGCTGCAACAGGAGCTTCAAAAGGACCGCTGGATGGTTTGCAAAAAAAAAGTGGTGCAGTGATTCGGTCGTCATCGGTCGAACCAGCCAACGGGAGGTTACCTGACATCCGGTTCTGTTTCGGAAGTTGCATCTTCCGGGCGCTTCTCATCTGAGCGCTACAAAACCGTTTGCCGATGGGAGGTCCGCACTAGTTCGTATGCCTACTGGAATGGCTTAATTACTCCACCACAGTGGGTGGCACGGGCAGGATCTATGCCGAACAAACGGTCACCCATGCGGACGATCAACGAATGAATCGAATTACCGGCGCATTGTTACGGGTGGCAATTTCTCTTCTAGGTAGGGTTTGATTTTATTTCTTGCCGAAGGGCAGTCAGGTTGCCTTGGTCGGACAATTACCCGCCGGATCAAAATACCGAACGGAACTAAGGTTGTTGAAGAAGCGGTTGACATCGTTTGTGCTAGATTGGAGGATCGTTGGAGTACGGGCAAATGATATTAGACGGAAAAATGGTGTACAATATCTGTCATCAATCGGTTGAATTCATTTTTTCCGATCTTGTATATTGGAAATGAAACATATAATTGTGTTTTAAAGCTCATCTCGAGTTTTGCCAAGAATGTCTGAAGAATATTTCATACTTTGGTGAATCGCCATTAGACCTTTCAGTTGAGGATGTGTTATTGATTTCAAAATAGATTACAAACCTCTCAGGCTTATCTTATAGCTGGGGGTTTTTCATTATAGATTTCATTCTCCAATAAAAATGAAATTTTAAATAGTCTTCAGATGACAATACGGCATTGGACCGTCATAATCAATTGTAAAAAATAGTCTTCAGATGAAACTACTAGTATTGCTTATTGACAAGGGTAAATTAAGCAAGGATGGTGGAGGCTTTACAAGAGGCGAATTGAGACTTTTTGGAGGTCCTCGGATGCGGCTTCTTGAAAAAGATTCCTTGGATGAGGCTCCTTAGACGAAGTTCTCTTTGGACAAGACTTTTAAAAGGATCCCATTTGGATGAAGACAAGATCCTCTGGACGACATCGAAACCCCTTGGATGAACGCCTGTAACAAGGTCTTCCTTGAGCTTAAACGTTAAGTAGAACGTTGGACTTTAACAGGAATGCTCTTTGTTTTTTGAACCTTTGATCAGTAAAATTCTTTGGAAGACGAATGCCCAATATGACAAATTCTTTCGCTAGATGAGACGCTAAGGCTACAATTTTTCTTGATCTCTTGGATATTCTTTGGATATCTCTTGCTCACTTGGATTTAAATAACGAAGAACGCGCATCCTTTAAGTTACTCCTATGATTGAAGAGGAAGCTTAACTCTTAATTTCCTGCAGAAAATCTTTAAAGACTAACATGATCTCGAATTGACTAAAAGACCACGACGACTGAGCCTTAAGCTTGACGACATCATAAATGTACTACTTTCTAGAATTCCCAAGATCAAAAATTAAATAGCCAAGTTAAATCAATCTGAAGTACTAAAAACAACGCTATTACTATCGTTTTCAGTAAGTGTAAACATGCTCTTTTCAAAATATGCTTATTGTTGTACAGTTTAACAAAAAATCATGCTCTTAAACACGTACAGAAATAAGACGACAAATTCAACGACAAACTGTTGGATGCTTTCTGGAATCTACCAGATTCTTTTGAGAGGTGAAATACGTGCACACTTGAGTATCGAAACGTCTTAGCGTAAATGAGCTCCAATCCTAAGCGCTGCACCTTTATAGATGCTTTAGTACAAGAAATATCCTCTCAGAAGAAGTCTTTTATTTCAAGAAACGGAAGAAAAAAAAACATGTAAGCGGACTTTTTCTACATTCTTGGGGGTGGGGTGCGAAAAGGAGCAAAATTCTTGTCACGGATACGTCCGCTAGGGACGGAAATGTGAAGATTTTTCGACCGCTTTATACTCTTTATACACGGCGCGCAGCCGTGCCAAAACGATTCCGAAAACAGAAATAAAAGAGGCGCCCCTTGAGCGCGAAGAGCAAGAATTGGAAAGCATCCCCGGCGTTGAAGAAAGCATACAAAGCCAGCAAAAAAAAAAAAAAAAAAAAAAAAACTAGTCTTAAGGTCGTGCACATTTGGACGTTTTCTTGGCACACATCAGCGCTCGGTTCGGTCGCGCTCCTTACGCGGTACGTGTGGTCACAGCTAATAGAACCATCTCACCATCTGAATTCAATGCGGTGCTAGAAACGTCAAGTAGGAGCAACAAAAAAAAAAACGTTAGCGCACGTGACAAGAGGACGCCAAAAAAAAGAGAGGATTAGAAAAGAAATCGCTCCAACCTGAAAAGGACTCTTTGCACATTGCGAGTGTTCCATTGCCGATTGCCGAAAGCAAGCAATTTCGTTGGCCTCCCATTTGACACCTTCTCGCGGGTGCTCTAGCTGCTCGTGCTATATTCATTCGCTGTTAGCGGTTTCGTCATCCTTCGTCCTCCCGGTTCTCCCTAAGGGATCTCTTTTACTTGCGTGACAAGTAACACAAAAAAAAAAGGAAAAAGATCTAACGGAAACGCTCCTTCGGGCTGAACCCGCGTGTCGAGGTTTCGCGGTTTTTTTTTTTTTGCAGCGCGGCTTTTGCTTCTTTCACACCGTATATCCAAAGCGATGAGCAAATGCAAAAAGAAAAATCACTTTGATCCCATTGACTGTAATGAATGTATCCTCGGGACCAAAGGACCGAGTGAAAGCGGCGCGATAGTGAGCACACAAATCGGCAACGATTGAAAGGGCACACTACCTAGCAACAAGCGTCATTGTCATTTGCGGCTTTGGGATTCTGCAGCGGGTCGCGTAACGGATCGCGAAGGGGCATCCCACAGAGCGGATCGCATTTTCTTGACGTGTTCAAGTCGCGGGCGAAGTTTTCATAATGGCGCTTATTTTTCGGTTTCCTTTTTTTGTTGTTATCTCGCACAATAATAGAGATAATCCTGTGAAGGATCCACCATTGTTGGTGTTCGTGGATAGAAGGTGGTTTTTTTTGGTGTGCGGTTCAAGTTGCTACTTAAACGGATTTGTTAGTGTGTGTTTGTGTGAGAGTAATAGATCCTTTTGGGGATAGTGTGTAAGAGTGGGAAAAATGCACAGAGCAGCGTTTAAATTTTTGGACGACTTAGGAGAAGCGAGAAATGTATCCAATTTATTATTTGCCATTCGTTTTAAGATTTGTAAAGACATTAGTAAAAAAGAGTACTCAAAGGTACTTATATGTGAGCAAAACTAAATGAAATTATAAAAAAACTAGAAAGTAAAGCATTCTCTGATCGAAGTGACCAAGAAAAAGAAGAAGATGGAAAAGCTCCTCCTCCGGCTGAACGACAAACAGCCTCGTATTATCTTCGTACGATCGTAACTTCGGACAACAACGTAAGCAGCGAAATCCGAAGGCAACGTTGTTCAGGGAAGTCTTGTCTACTACGGACTCCACAAACTCTTGCGATCCAGAAGACCCCAACTACACACGAAATGTACGATATACCGCACCTTGATACGTCCGATAGTCCTCTACGGGTACGAGTCTTGGACTATGCTGACGGAGAACGAAAATTCACTCACCATTTTCGAACGGCGGGTGCTCTAGGTCTGTTTTTGGTGTGGCGAAGGAGAATGAACCACGAACCTACTGAGCTGTTTGACTGTGCAGATATCCTGACGGTAGTCAATGTCGAAAGGATACGTTGGCTGGGGCACGTGATGAGGATGAGGCGTAGAGGAGCACAGCGAGCTCGTTGGCTGGATCAAGTGGAATCAAACCTGTCGGAGATCGGATGCAGTCGTGGATGCTGCTGCCCTAGACCGAGTTTTCTGGAAACCGATTGGAGACCTGGCCCTGTTGACGCGACGTGCTCAATCCTGAGCAGGCCAAAAAGTATAAGAAGTATCTTATGTACCTTCGATACCCCAAGGGAAGTACTTAAGGACCTTTCCTAGGCCGTATCACTCTCTAAATATGAGGTTTTTTGTTTATCTATAAGGTTAAAATTTTCGTAAAGTATTTGTAAGGAATTCTTGTAACTATCCACGGTTGCATCCAGCATTGAATGCCTACAGTTCGTGGTGTTGCGTATTACATGGAAATCATTTATTATAATCCCGACTTGGGTATCCTACTCGATAGTAATCCTGGCTTTAGGTCTCAATTTGTATGACTAATCTCCAGATCAAATCAAATGTTAGTTCAAATACAACGTATAATAAGTGAATCCCTTTGAGGATAAAAGCTCTATATTGTCCGTTGATTCGATCTCTTCTCAAGTATGCCCTAAAGTAACGTGGAGCAAAAATCTGGTCGTCTCTGGTAGAAGTGATCCAACGAAAGCTCACTCGATGTGCAATAAGGTTGCTTCCTTGGAGGTGTGAAAACACTCGTCCATCTTATAAAGCTCGGTTAGGTCTCCAATCTTTGTCAACTAGCGGTAAAATGTCCCTATGTCCCTTCGTACTCGCCCCCTTTTCGAAAACTCTACTGACGCTGGGACCTACAAAATTCTATAAAATTTTCGGCACCAAGTATTACCAATCATCAACCAAAAACACATGTTTTTCGTTGCCTCGTTTGTGCCTCTGATTTTCTCTACAAACTAAGATAATCTTACGAAATTTACTGACATGGTATACAAGTTCAAGCAGGTATAGTATGCCATCAGATGGCCGGTGTGACTTAGTTTATTAATCCAAGGAGAAGAAGAACATAAATTGTCATGATGAGACTTACTACTTGATCAGATGTTTTTCACAGCCAAATCAACAGTTTTTTCGGCCACTAGCCAACAACTTTGTTGTCCTTTTTGAGGTACTTTGTGATGAGCAAGTAAGTAATCAATTACTTTAGGTAACGAGACGAGGACTCTGTTCAAAACCGTTAAAATTCTCTCAGTCGTAAATGTCCCAAAGGGTGTTGACACGATCACTGCAATGACGAGCTTTATGGACTGATTTTACCACAGTGCATCGAATTAAAGATGGACAAAGGACACGTTGTACGTCAACTCAAGATTAAATGGCGTAATGGCATTGATACACTCACTACAAACTGTTGCCTCATCGACACTGCTTAAACGAGTATACAAAAAAAAAAGCAGCGTTACTAAGCCTTACATCCATGATTTCACAACTATTGTGTGCCTCTGAGAATATGTAAAATTATTACTTTATTTCCCACCAGCCAGGGCACTCATAAAATCAAGCTCATAAAACAAAAAAGCTGTTTTTCATTTGGAAAGCAAAAATAAAAATCCCTCCTAGTGCGTGTTCCCTCCGTCGTTTCTGCAAACCGTAACTTTCTATTGACACAATTCGTTGCATGTTAATAATTTAGTTTTTTCTGCTCCACCGATTTGCCCGTCGCCATGCACTCTCCCGTGACCAACAAAACCAGCAGGTTTGCAGCGCAGACACAAATGTGTTTCCTCGTTTGTGCGGACGGGTTCGGGCGAGGGCGACATTTTTAGTAGAAGACATAGGGCGACGGCCACACGGCCACATACATAATACAAATTGGCATGTAATTAACGGAACCGTCACACCGTGCGCATCCGTTTCGTGACGGTTTCATTTGATCGACCACAATGCGACGGTTGTGGCTAATAATCGGGTTTCGGTGCAAGACGTCTGTCCTCCTTTTGAGGTCTGCTAAGGAACCTTTCCGAGAGAAAAAAATGGTTTCTTTTGCGTTTTGTGTAACATTATTTTTTTCTAGCGAGAACAGGCTTTAAAAGGTTCTTAAAATTTTAATTTACGAACAATGCTTTGTACTACTTTTATTAATAATAGTGATAAGTGACTCCTTGATAGTGTTAGAGTTCTGCTAGAGAGCCTCAAGAAACCCGAAAGTTTAACTCCTACCAAGAATTGTGTGAATATTTAGCCCCAAGTATCCCTCAAGGCGATATGTGACTCTCACACACAAATGCGACATAAGGTGTCCAACGAAGCCCTCGGCGATTCTTCTCACCAAAGTGTCCTCAAGTTTTATCTTTTCATGTTCTCAACTTCTTGCAAAACTGCACGGTGGTGGTGCCTGCGCAATAGCGTAAAAATGAAATTGTCTCCCAAGCGCTGGACACTTTTCGCAACTCCGGGAATGGCAACCTCTCCAGTGCCCGGTTTCACTTCACTCGGCTCAGCTACGGGTAGGTTTATTGTAGTAATAACAAAACGCGTACACACGGCCCGTTGCATTAGTCTGATTGACGGGCGCACGCATCGGTAAAGGTGCGTGAAAAGACATTTTGAATTCTCGGCAAGGGCGATGGATGAAGAAATAAAACGTGCACTTGTGCTGACGTCCCGAAGTCAAAGGGGGCCTCCAGAGAAAATTGCATCCTCTTCGGCTCTTTTAATTATACACGATTGAAGTGGCCAATTAAAATGGTCTCAATTCAACTGTTTGGTGTTTTCCTAGAAATTGGTGACAATTGGTCACCGTGTCCGTGTCGGTCTTTTGCAGTAGTTTCAGACTTGTGTTGTGGTTCATCGCTTCTTTCTGTGCAATTCCCGTTTTGTTGCTCCTTAGTGCTTTGAAGTATAATTTTATAGTTCTCCTCTCTTGCCGTTTTGCCCGAGGACAGAATCGGGTACAGGGCATGGAATTATGCTCTGGTTTTAAAGGGAAGGATGAGAAAACGGGGTTGAAACAAGTGGACCATTTCAACCGTTGCAGTTGTCAGTGGTCAACTCGTTCGACTTTGTTGCTCTGTTTTGAAGAGCAGGAAAATCTGCTTTTTGCTTCACAGCTCTGAATGATTAGTGTGCGTACGATTCCCATTTTTATTGTGACAGGTTGAAGTGTGTGATAAGAGCAGTTGCTTTTGATGGAAAACTTGATCGTCTGTTGCGCTTAGAAGAGATACATATGTTTTTAGACAAATCCCTTTCCAATCTGTTATGATTGGATGTAGACTGATACCCCGTAGTAAGGACTGGACGGCGAGACCTAGCAGGTTGTTAAGCCAAGAAAAAGATTACATATTTTTATGGTTAGACATACGCTTAAAATGAAAAGGGTTGTTGCCATTTGAAATAAACCATTTTTATGGCCAGTTAGATGAGAAATCGCTAGCTAGGATATTCAACTAAGAATCCAAGGACTTCTGTTATACTTCAGAACTAGGACACCTAGAGTTGGGATATCTTAAGGTGTCTCTTAAGTGTATCCAGCAATTAATAAGCCTTGGCGATATGCTTAATTCGCAGAGCTAGTGTTACCTTCCTTCGATTGGTATTAACGACAAGATACTTAAGGTCATGCCTGACGGGAAAAATAAACTGGACGCAAACATCAGTCGTTGGTGGACCGATATCGTGAAGGAATAACCGATTCAGAACTCTCTCGCAATTCCTTAATACGTCGTCAGATCTACCCGCATCAGGCAGATAGACTTTTTCGTGTATCGACCAGGACTAGTTCCTATCAGTGGCTCCGCGTATCTCCGGACAACGCGTTGGGTGTCACCAGCTTTTTTCCCAGACTTGCCAGGAGAAGTATTTAACCACGGACCAAATTTCAGTCAAGCACGATTTCCCCTTATTTTTCCGAAGGAGTGGAGAAGCACTACTGTAGTGTGGGACCTGCATCCGTCCCCAGATTCGCCCCAGGTCGGCCGTATTACATGTTTGCCTAGACAAGTCATGAGCAGTATTTAAATGCGGAATTTATCGTGTTTACAATGTATTGTGGATTGTGATGTATTTAATATCCCGATGTTTAATGTGAATAAACATAACACGCTCCACTAATATTTTAACTCGAAAATCTCACATTTTACAGTCTTTAAGTCTGTAAAAATGATATATTTTGTATGAACTTAGCATAGCATTAATGTATTCTAACAGTGTCAATTGATCCAGTGAGTGGACCTGCCCGGAAGCTACGCCATTTTGTACAAAACCAAACATAAATCACATTAACCAACACAACGATTATTGGCAATGGCTAGAGCGGAAGTGCGAAGACCGTAAGATCACTAGGCACTATAGTATATACGATTCCTTCTTCGTAGTAATTAACCCACTGTTAGCGCATTTATGCTTTTTTTCTTTCCTTGCATCATTTTCTCTCTCTCTTTCTACAGCTCCCAAGGAAACCCTCGGAGCGCTTTTCAACAGTTCATAGGATAGCGCACAAACATTACACTCACCATCGAGGGCTGATGTGTTCGCTCCTTTACATCCCAATGGTGGTACTCTGGGTTGGGTTGAAAATTTTCTACGCCTACGGAAAATGTCTCCCCGAGCTAAAGTGCATGCATAAAGCATGTGCATGTGTGCACACACACACCGTTTTGCTTATGCAAATGCACTTCAAACTTGCACAGAAGCCAGTGCGCGAAAAAGAAGCAGCAAAACGACCATGGCGTCCATTTCCAAGGATGGCAAGACGCTGATAACGCAGCGCAACGCGAAGAAGTCGTGTGCATTGTCGTTGCCGTCGTCGTCACACTACCGATCTGCAACGGTGGAAATAATGGCTTGGTAATGAGCTACCTGCATACGGGGAAAGATGGCATCCTTCGCCCGGTGTGCCTTATGGTTCCAGTGCGTCGTTTCGAAAACAATGTTCTGCCCGTGTGTACGGGTTTGTGCGTTCTGTGGAACCGGATGCAGCTATGCTTTGTTTTCTACCGCGTACCGGATGTGCATCGCACACGACACGAAACTGGCACTAACTTGAAAATAAAGCACACGCAAACACATACACACACACGGAAGTTAGATGGAAACAAGTATTTCAACAGGCAAACTCGTACAAAACTCTCGCCCGTATACAACGCGCTAGGCACACACTGCACACTGAGAGGTGACTGCAGAAACGCTTTGACATGTACTGTACCGCTTTGACAAACGATGCAGTATGGTGCAGTTTTTAACACACATACACACACACACACACGCACACAAGGAGCAGGGACACTTGGTTCTTGGTTATGTAGCCCTCCCCAGATGAGTGACGCCATATTGTGTGTGGCTCAATCAATGGCTGACTGGGCTCCCGGTTGTGCTGTCGATAGATAGTTCTGGCTGCGGTTTTGATGGTTTTTGCTTTGTTTTCTGTTCGATTCATTCGCTTGCAGCGACGATATGAGCCATTTTTATGCTTTATGCATAAGAGATTTTTTTTAAGAATATTTAATTATCGGGGTTTTTTAAATAGAATGTAATAAGTTTAATAATTTTGATTAACAATTTATATTTGAAAAAATTAGAAAGCATGATTTTATGTTTATAACAATAATTATATTTTTTTTATTGAAACATTACTTAATCATGCTTATCAGAAGAGTAAATTGTATTTATCAGGCTAATGCTAACCTAAATATGGTATTGGTTTAGTTTATAAGTCCATGTATTTGTTTCAGTGACATAGATCTGGTTTTCATCTTTTATTTTTCAATTTTTTTTGAAATATTTTATATGCGAGTTTTACTGACATGTTTATGTTGAATTAAAATTTATTTTTTCATTACGTTCCGCAATATTCTGGTCCTCACGTATATAAGAAAAAAAGATTATTAATTTTTTTCCATTTATTTTATTCTTATAATTTCGTAACGGTTTTTAAATATGTTATCTAATAAAATTTTCGTCACATCTTATTCATTATAAATTAAATTAAACTGTATTTAATTTGTTTAATAACTATTCACATAAAAACTATTTTGTTTGCCTGCACCACTAATAAAATAAAACGTTTCACACGATCAATTTCAATGCTAAAACCAGAAGCTACAACCATATCTAAGCTTTCAAGAAAATGGGACTGTAAATTGGTCCTTCTTAGAACGATTGATTTCAAACACTTTTCCACAGTTTGATAGAAAAAGTATGAAAACTGAGCTGTAATTTACACCAAGTATCTCTTTTCTTATAGACTTAGATCGTCATAGAAGCTAGAACGTAATCTAAGGAGGGATTAGATTTTTTTTGTGTGTATGTGTTGGATTAAAAGCTGCTTAGAATCTATCTCCACTGTCCGATCGTAAGAACCCGCCGCTAAGCAGCTCAGGTTTGAAAGCCGACTTTTTCAACAGCATTGTCTAACACTACTTCCTAGCACGCGTTCCCGTCTAACCTTTCAGAACCGTTTGTGCTTGCACGAAAAAAAAGGGTTTTAGGATCATATTTCTAGTTTCGTTTCGCGATCGTTCGTCGCACATTAAATAGATCCCCGCCGTCTTAGAAGGCCGCGAAAGCGTCTGTCATGTGGTCAACACTTGCCGGGAAAGAGTTTAACGGGTTGGTGAGATATTTAACATCCATTGCTGGCTTGTAGGAAGAAGCTTTTTGCACAGCAAAAAAGGTGAACAGCTCGTACCGAAATTTTCGGTCATAAGGAACGTCAGACGGAGCGCTCTGGATTGAAAGGACCGATCGCTGCAAAATACTTGTTGATTGCGGACACAAAAGCTGGCCTTCACTGGTCGCGTTTTCTCGTGTAAAGCACCTGTAAGCTAGACAATCGCACGAATCAAAGGGAAGGATATGGCCCAGACAGAGGATGGCGAGGGCTGTGTGGTCCGTACGAGAAATAAGACACACATCGTTTGAAATTCGATAGTCTTGACCGGCGCAGGCAGGGATAAAAGGCTGACCGACAAAGGAGCATGCCGAACAGTACCGGGATGGTCGTGTGTTTTGTCTGTCTGCTTTGCAAAGGATATCATTTAATCAGACTGATGAAATTCATATTGGAGGACTATAAATAAATCGTCAACAATCAGCTAACACTTTTATATTAGGTCAGCCCGAAAAATAGCTTTCAAAAATGAAATCTACGATCATTTTTTCCCTAGTGTTTTGCATATGCTCTGTGTTTTGAACTTTGGAATTGATAAAGCAACTTCCAGTAAGTCCTTAATTTAACAGAACATTTAATTCTTTCTTAGTTTCTGTTTGTTTTCTCTTTTTGTCGGATCTGTTTGTTAAGTTATAGATTCAACGATTTAGTGTTTGCATTTTAATTGAAACTAAATTGATCTCTTTTATTTGAGCAAGTATGGTTTGATGTACATTTTTTCTATTTATTTCAAAATAGTTTTTTACTTAGTTATCGTAGTTCTGTTATGTTCTTAAGGAAAAATTCATTTTCGTTAATTTTATTTTGTTTGAAATTTCTTAAACTGTTTGTTATTGGTTTTAATTTTTTCCTCAAACTATCGTTTTTATTTAGCTTATAAAATATGCTTATAATTCGTCATTCTGACCGTTTTTATTTGCAATATTGGATCCCTTTTTATATTTTTTAATATCTATACACTACTTATATGTTTTCTGTTGATGATTCTGAAATGATTTCACAAAAAATTATCGCATAAGTAGACTTTTTTACAAAAAAAAGAGTAAATTTAAGAATTTTTATCATATGTAATATTTATTTGCAGACAATACGGCTTTATACCGTCATTATGAATTGTAAATAAATAATATTTATTGTCCTCATTGTACAATACTAGTCTTCCCAATCTTCACCATTGCTTTTATCGCACTTCCACTATCAAAAGTACAATAAAATCTACTTACTTACAGAAAGCGGTCCGATTCTTTAATCTTCTTCTATCTAACAACTGCAAGAAGCAAAAATCGCGCAGCATCTTTCACCAAATCTTATATGCCTTTTTTGCAGTCTACGCTTTTCCCGAAGCCCCGTTCCTTCGGCGCTGAGAAATGCATTTACCGGTAAAGTGAACAATACAAGAACGGCCAGAAAACTGGCGGACAAAGTTCGCAAATAATGCAACCCGTTGCTCCTTGCAAATAAGAATAAACAAAACCGGCCGATCAAAAGCCGCGATGGCCCAAAAAAAAAAAAAAAAAAACCGCACCGCGGCTACCTACCGCGCGACTTGGCGATGCGAACGGCGGCACAAAGCCCGGCTGCATTTGTCCGGCGGAGTTTTGCACACGATCCGCGGGCACACCAAGTGCCCGCGTGTTGGTGAACAGCGGCGAAGGTCACGCAAGCGGTAAGGGCAAAATCGTTTAGTTGCTTGCCCCTTTTCTGCCTCACGATCGCGAATCTTCCCTTCGCCCTCGCGTTCGAATGTCTGATGTCCCCGAAGGGCAGCGTTGTGTGGTCGCACGGTTTAATGCAATGTTTTTTTTTTTTTTGGGGGGCCCTTTCTGGAGTGGAGTTTTTTGTTCGTTGTTTTTCTGCTTTCGCTTTTTCCACCAGCTTCGATTAATCTACCAACCGGTGGTCAGCTCCGGAACAAGGCTCTCAAAAGCTAGGGCGAGAGCCAGCCGGATCGAGTGATCAGGCGGCACCGACTTTACTTCCGAGAGTTCCAGATCGGTTCCTTTCCTTTTTTTTTTCTTTTCTTTCTTGTATTTCGGACATGTCGGCTGGATGGATTTTTTTTTGTAGCTGCTGCGTGCGTGGTCAGCCACGAACCGTTTGTTTAATCCATTTCATTAGCGTCTCATCGAGTGGACAAGAGCCGCATGAAGCACGAACGAATAAAACGCATCGAACCACACCACACGCGCAACCTCGGACGCGTTTTTTGTAAGAAAAAAAAGGCTTGAGCATCGAGAACAGAAGAAATTAAGGGACAACTGAAAACGAGAGCATAAGAAAGAGGAACAAAACCCCCACAGGCGAAAGAAGTAGACACACTTGGAGCATGGAAAAGACATGAAAAGAAACCGCCCCAAAACTGCTTGGACAAACGAGCCGCAGTCACATCAACGGAGCTACAAGTCTTTCATCGTTAGTACTACCGAGACACACTCACATAGCATCAGCACAAAAAGGCCTTCCGATCTTACTTTCTTCCTACCTTTTTCCGGTCCGTCAACCTTCCATCGAAAACTCTCAAAACACTCATTAATGTCACCCGAAAACCCGTTTTACGCGGATGTGTTCGGGCCTCTGGATAGCGCAAAGTTCGGCGCGGTACGATCAATCTCATCCGGGAGTTCCGGAGCTCAGCTTTGTGCCAATCTGTCAAAATTACCCCTTCACTTCCGTAAGCAGGGCCCAGGGTTCCGTGTAAGGGGTTAACTCCCTCACAACTTAATTAATGCATTTATTATTGGATTATGTCAGCAACGGTTGCGCTAATAGCGACCGGGTGTTGGCGAACCTTTTTCTTTCGAGCAAGCCTAATCAAAAGCATAAAAAATAAATAGTTTTTTTGTGCTGCGATCGGGTTAGCAAGGATTAGATCGTTTGCTCCGATGTGTGGGCTCGTTTGAAGAGTCTCGGGCAAAGAAGAAGCCGGAAGTTTCCTGTTCGTTAGGACTTTTCGAGTGGTGGATGTAAACTGTACTTGAGCGAGCGTGCGGAAGTAGGTTTTGTTCGTTCGTAAGAGCTTTTAATTAACGTGTGAAGCGTGTTTTAATGAAATTTCGGAGGTTTTTGTGATGCTGGTTCGCTAAGGAGTAAATGGGAAGGAAGTGTTGACATTGGGAAAAGATGAATTTTCATGAAAAAGGATTTGCAATCACAGAATAAAAACGCTGTTTCTTCTAATCTTAATGTAGATCGACTTTCAGCACAAAATTTTAACATCACTTCATTCAATTTCAACCTAGGATGTCAGGGATGAGGCAAAGAATAAAAAGGGGATTCCTTAATAATAATGATTATTGCTTTAACCATTTCACAAGGTGTTGACGATACGATGACGATGATAATAAAATAAAATAAATAAATTGAACATGAATCAATTCCAAGAACACAATCACAAAAAGAATATCAGAAGGTAGAATCTGTATTAAGAAGATTCTCTACGTTAACATCGAATTTTAATGATGGTGTTACGTTTGCCTTGACATTTAAAAAATTACAATTATAGTTTCTTTTCACCATCTTGGATCTTCATGGACTTGGCTTGGATAAGGCCATCTCTTGGGTTACTAGTCTTATTGGTAAAACATATCAATCAGGTTAGTCAGGCCTCAGTGCTGGGAACGGTTCGGTTGGGATTTGAAGACCTGCAGTGTGAGGACCATCGACGTTGTCACCTCGGTATCTTTCTTACCTTCAAAGCACCTGATGTTCATCTGAGGCTGTATAATTTGATTCGTATTCACGAAGAAGGAGTATTCAAATGACCATATAAAACATATCTAGCAACAAAAGTCTGAATCAGATTCTAGGAAGCATCATATAGATCCTTTAGATACCAAGCTTACCGAGTTTGATGGAATATTCCTTAAAAATTGCTCTAATTGTACGACAAATTTGTTAAAAAACTGTTAAGGGCTTTCTGCTATCTGGAAATGTGGCCGGAAGTTGAATTTTTATGTCTGCTCTTGCACTTAGTCTCAGATTCACTGCGGTAGCGGTGGAAATTTTGAGACCTTCTGCTATAAGTAAATTATTTCCGTGGCATACGGTTATGTCATTCATGATGAAAGGATTTGTCTATTAGCTTTTAGTGGAATGCTAAGGATTAATTCCCACTGGATTGGCAGACGACGGCGTGTGACCATGTTTGGGATCGAGGATTGTCTCAAACCAGTGAAAAACTTGGAACAAAAATAACGATTAAGTGGTTAAAAAATTTATGAACTACTGTTTTAGAGAAAGAATTCCAGATGAGAAGAACCAGAAACCGATTAAAATACGTCTGAATACGTCATAGGCATGGCGGCAGATATCAATAATATGTGAAGAGATTATTGCCTCAGTGGCCGGTCTTCACACGTCAGGACCGGCTAGCGATTTCCGCCTAGTCCGCCTCTCCGCGTACGTAGTAGTGAAGATTCAGTTACTGATAAAATTAAGCCAAAGGATGTAAGAAAATGGAGAGTTGATATACTAACCTCTCTTTTTTTAAAGTATTTTGGTTAGTATTCCTTTGTAAGCAATCAGCTATTATCAGTAAAAGTTTTGCTACCCGTTCATTGTTACTCATTTAACCCTTTCCGGTCACTTGGTGCTGCGTTAACCTTTAACCTTTCACCTATGCAACTAAGTGCTTGTTTGTCCCGTAACCACTGCACTTAATATCAACGCTTGAGTTTATTGCTCGATCGATTTCCCTCCGCAACAAAGCAAGGAGCTAGTCTCGTAGACGGAAAAGAAAATCGATGCAAATCTTATGGCTATGGCCGTTATTAACCACCCACGAGGATAATTGCACCCTGCAGCGTATGCAGAAGTAAATTAGAATCTTCCTACCGCTTTCTGTGCTGCGGTTTCGGGTGATGTTGATGACCGATGGCACTGGCAAACCCCATACCGCAGGACGTTATTATTTCATACCGACTGGCTGGCTGGCTCGACAATGCAAAGTAGCAAACGGTTTCGGTGCCTATTGTGCGGGGTCTGTTTGTGTGTTGCGGTTTCTTTTGCAGTTCCTGGACACGGTTTTGTGGCTACATTGGTTTTGGATAGTTTCGGTGCAACAGGGAAATGCACTCGTCCAAATTACAATTATCATAATCACCTTGTTTCGTGTCTTGCTGTGCTGTGAGGTCCCTGCTAGGAACCATTCCCCCGCGTCGTTCTGGTTCCATCTCGCAATAGATCAATAGAGAGGGGGAGAGGGGAGGGGGGGTAGTCCTTTGCTGGCAGGTTCCTGGGCTCTCTGTGCAATGCGCAAGCATGGGTGACTTTTGAGCGCGCTCGAGTGCGTATGAATTTTTGAACACATATGTGCATTTGTGGTTTACGGTTTACGGAACCACAACTGTCATGGATGGATCGAGTGCAGCTCAAGGTTGTTGCCAAGGTAAGACTCAAATGCCGGACATCAGGAACCTTCCAACCGTCAGTCAATTAACGTGTCATAATGCGGGATGCATAACGATGCACAAATTGCATGTCCAAAGGACGATCGGACGTTAGTTTGCGGGAAAAGTTTACGGATGAGGTGAAAGGAGAGCAGGGGCATCAAAAGGATAAAATTGGTCTTCAATATACAATAAATTAAAAGTTAAAACTCCTTCCTAAATTGGATGCAAAACGAAAATCCGCTTTACGCAGCTTGCATCCACCAGAAATTGATCCAAAAGTTCCTCCGAAAAACGCTCCATCTTTCGCACATCTCGCTGTGCGCCCGGAGCGTTAGGTAAGGGAACACACCGTCCTCCCCAAATCGACTGCAACTAATGCAATATTGCACGCACGATTTGCTTTTTAATTATTGATGGCCACTTCCGAAAAGCCCATATCGTACGGTTCTAGTACGAGTATGCAAAGCGCTCTGGTACCGATCGATGCCGGCCGATCAATGGCGGTCGTCGATGTCGTTCGTCCCGACGCAAGTTGAAGGCAACCGTTGCCTAGCGTGTGTGCGTGCACCCACCACCTAAGGGTACAATTTGTTGCACTAAATTAGCTTCCGTTTTTGGTGCAGAAGCCAACGAAGGGACAGAACTGCGTTCGTAAGCTGGTTGTCTGTGAGAGTGGGTGCGGTATGATTACATTTCGCTAGGATGCCATTGCATTGGCAGGTTCGGTTCCGGTTTTTGTACCAGATTGCAGGCTAGGCAAGTGATTAAAATTGCACGAAGCTAAATGCACACCCGAGTGAGTGTGCCCGTGTTGCGCTTCTGCAGCGAGTTCTCGAGTACAATTTTGATGGTTTCCGATTCGAAACCACGGCACGGGGAAGATTAGTTATTTAGGACGTGACCACTTTTGGTGCGTTACAGTGTTGCGATGAAGATGCCACGAGAGTCCTTCACTGGTCTAGATAGTGATGTTTGTTTAGATGCATCTTTTGTGATATGTTTTATCAATAGATTTGTTGAAATTTTGAAGCTCTTCTAGCTCTAGAAAGCTACAACAACCCAAGCTTTGGAGTAGCTGCTATAACCACCGTCTAGGTTGAAACTGTACAACGCTAAGTAAACACAACGTACTAGTCTTTGTCTTTGTTTCCTCCGCAAACTTGATTTCTTAAGCTAATATACATGTGGCTCGGGCAAAGTCAAACACCGAAAGGTGCATTTTGTATCACTTTGCGAGTATTCGAACCCACCACAACAACACACCCGGGTACGGTAGTATCCCATACCTTAGTAGTACAGCAAGATGCAATCATTTGCCAGTTTTCGGACGGTTTTTTGTGTGTGTGTGTGTGTGTGCGCGCTCCCACCGAAGGGAATTCGGTTAACCGATGAAACCACCATTGCAACCTCGGAAGTAGTTGCATCGCAAATGCAACTTTGGGCAATGGTTTGGAAAGGAATGTTGCAAAAAATCCTTATACAGACCACGGCGACGGTTCTATCGAACCGAGCTCAACATGGCGATGCAATGGGATTGCGTTGCTGGGTGTGTTTGCAGTGTTGATGCAATTCGGTGCCAAAATACACACGGTACGAATGAATAGGCTTCGATTGATACCGGAAGCGATGGTTCGAAAAGGAGAGGATTTTGTGTTTTTCGCGTTTATGGCATAGTAAAGTAGCGTTGTTTTTATTGCTTGCTTTCTATTGAATGCAGAAGAGTGTGAATGTTGGGATTAGATTATTTAGGAACTATATTTTGGTGACAAAAAAAAATTGTTAGATTGAATTTATTCAGTCATTGAAATAACGGAAGTAAATTCAAAGAAATCCTTGTATGCTATAAAATACAGAAATAATATTTTTGAAGGATAATCGATTAGCCATCACCAAAATAATTCAATTTTGAGATAAATAATACTCGAAGCTAAGACACAGCGAGATATGCTATGAAAAGTTGTTGGCAATCAATGTCAAAATAATGAAAATTGTTTTGAAACGGAAATATACACTCTCCATACACTTAAGTGTATCGCCCAACCTCAAGCGCCATCTATTGGAAAGCATTGGAAGCATAGTGATGCAGTTATTATAATGATGTAAATATTGACTTTTAATTTAATCTCCTAATCTACTCCCATAGTGCTACGTCTTTCACCCGTACACAACATGGTTTGATTGTGACGCAACGAAACCGCTGGCCCAAGGAACGACTAAAACCGGCCGCAAAAGCGTTCGCCCGAAAATCGGCACCTTTTGGAAAATCGGCGTGAAAAGCCAACAGCAAGGTGGGGAGCACGAAAACTCTACATGACACACTCACACACACACACAGAGCACAGTGGTGTTCGTTATCTGGCCATGCTTCCGGCTTTTTTGACGTAGTGGCAGTGCATCTCTTGCAGAACCACAAAAGCCTGGCTCGACGATTCTCGACCGGACAACCGTGGACATCGATCCTGCAACGTTGCATCAGGCTGTGTACACATAGTGCATGTCCACCTCCACCAACAGGCACCAGCCATTGTGTGAGATCAAAAACAAAAAAAAAAAAAGACGAGAAAGCAGGTGGCCGCTGCTGAAAACACGGATGGTGCGAAAATCAAGGCACTTCGCGTATAGCATTTCCGGACCCAGCCAGCCAGCCTGTTGGAATGGAACCGAGAAAAAAAGGCGGCTCTACTGTCCCGCCATGTTAGACGTTCTGCCGGTTCATCAATTATTCGTCCGACCGAAGAGAAGAATCAATTTCGCGTAGTGCAACAGCGCGGTATTGAATGCATCCTGCAGCTGCCGACAGGTCCCTTTTTTCGCTGGAAGTGTATGCAATAGCGGATGTTTAGATTCCGGTGGCCACAAAGATCAGTCACATCGGTGTGGTAGGTTGGCGCCCTGTTTTGCAGGATGCTGATGCTGATATCAATATTTTCTCGCTAATCAGAGCACGTTGCGATGGGAGTCTGTTCTACTGCAGGTGCAGACGATATTCCATCGGGATGACAGTGTCAGGTGCATAGCGTGGACTGTCAAATCCAAGGAATGTGGGAAAATATGGAGATGTTAAGCCACGGTAATATTTTAGATTTTAGGATCTAAAAATGAAATAATTCTGTGGCAATAAAGACCGGCATCAAAGCTTATTTATATTACTTTATAGTTTGTTATCGAAATCCTTGGGCTTGGGCTTGGCGAATACATAAATTTAATCCTTTCCTATCCACAAAAACCTTACTTCATAAACCTATAGTGCGTTGTTTCTAATGCAACTGCACCATCGCATCGTTCCTGATCCAAACGTTCTGTGGACGTTCGTTCGCGGTTTTCTCGCGAGAAAACTCAATCGCCAGCTCCAACGGGTTCCGTTCCGTACGCTGGTGGTTTTCACAGTTTTGGTCAATTTTTTTTTGCGTTGATTGACCACTCCCAAGCCTGCCAGCAAGAGCTAGACACTGGCTTTGACATGGCCGAATTACGGCAACGGCTCGTACCGGTGTCGATTTTCCCGCCCGAGGATAATCGAACGTGCCAACGTGTGCTCCCTTCCGGTTGATTGTTCCAAATTTCGAGGCTGTAGTTTCGTACGAGAATGATTGGGAAGCAACGAAAATATCCATACTAACGCCGGAGCAGGAAGTTGTAAAAACCTCTACATGATCGAAGGTAAATTCAACTGATATCGAAAACTGATTTTTATTGCGAGGCATGGAAATTTGTAAGCGAGAAAAAATTGGGAGCATTTTGTTTCCAATTGGATTTGTAAGCAATTGCATGCAGTAAAAAGCAGCGTGATGAGTGATGAACTCGATTTGCAAAAGTGTTTCAATTTAGAATGAGCGGTGTTTGTTTGTATAGCAAATTGTATAAGGATAAAGGGTAGAGAAATACATTACGTTTGAAAGATCTTAACTGAAGAACTAGTACTGTTGTAGATGAGCCGGGGATCAAATTGTAATTTGATGGCTCTGTATAATTTATTAAGCATTCAATTCGTCATTTATCATACGAAACTCTTGTTAAAAGCGTAAGGAATACAGGTATAAATGCAACAGGGACTCGATTATTTATCCTCTTGAACATAGTATTTGTTCAAGATATTATGCCATCAAGACAATACAGATCTTGGTATTGCTTTGAGCTGTCAGTTGTACATGAACGGGAGTCTACAATCATAAAGCAAGATACAAATAAAGACCAGGAAACGATTACTGCTACAATGATTTAAGATATTCTTCTGGACTTCTGGACTTTGTGCACAGTAAGGTTTAGCAAAATATCGATCGTTTAAAGACAAAGTCCGTTAGCGGAGATAAAACTTGTTAAAAATAACGCCTTGGAATTCTTTGGGCAATGAGGATCCATGGAAGACAAGGCCCTTTGATCTACAAGTTCTCTTAGAAAGGGAAGACTTTAAAAGCTACAGAATTTTGGAAGAGCATCTTGAACAGTTTGGCCTTCCCCTGGCGAAGACTCTGATCTTCATCCTCTGATCTTTGGATGAAAGTCGTTTAACTTACCTTATCCTTCAAGTATCTGGAGCTCAAGTGGGTATCTTACCTTACGAAACTCATACTTTCAATAGTGATTCCTCAAATTGGGAAACAAGTTTTTGGCACATCAGTACTCTATATATCCACCAAGTATCTTCTTCTTGGCATAATGACTTTTTAGGACACGCCTGCCATCGAATGACGTACTAGACTTACTGATACCACGTAGTAGTTGCGGGGAATGACCGCCGTAGGATTTGTTTTCCGGGATGCCTCAAAGTATCATTCAAGTATCTTCGTATCATTAATGATTCATACTCACAATTTTTGCTGGAATACATGGCAGGACCACAACATCATCGTCGTTATCATGAAGCCTTCATTAAGATGAAGTCTGCGGTAGATTTTCCCTTATTTAGTCGGGATTTTGAGAGTTGTTTCTTAAACTTTGTTGTAATTTTATAACGACTTACTTTATCATAAAAACGAATTTTGTGAGAGGAGTCAGTGTGTTATCAAAACCTAGAAACTTAATTAGGATAACAATCAAGCACATAGATCCCATTCTTTCCGTCACACGTTTCATTGCTCGATCATGCGTGTTGTTTGAGTTTTTAATTGTGCCTCAAAATCGTCTTGATAGCTAATCATCCTCAAACTGATTTCTCTGATCCAGCTAAACAGTAGCTAAATGTACTAAACAGTAGCTCGCAATGAAGTGCTGTTTTTTTGTTTTCATAAAATCCTTGTACCGTTTTAATTCCACCAACGGAACAAACTGAACCAAACATAACTGGTGGTAATCAAAATTCAATTATAGCGCCACGATTTAACGCTCTCCTTCTCTGGCTGTTCTCCCGTTTTGGAAAGAAGTTTGATCATAGAATTAAAGAAAACAAAAACGCATAACAAACATCATCATCATCATCATCGGTGTAATTAGTATTTCTGTGTGGAAAATGTATCGGAACGGGACAATGTCCTTGACAAAGCGGGCTGGAGGAAGGCCTGTTCGGTAGCAAAACAAACATTTTAAAGAGCATTTAGCAACAAGCCTTGGTCAACAAGAAGTAGGTTAGGGGTTAGACAAAACAAAAACAGCAGACCACATCACACACACACACAGAGGAATAACGAGCATCATAACCATGTGCTTAGGTAAATGGAAATTGATTGTAAAGAGCGAAAAAATAGAAATCGAGACCCCATAATCGAGATAATTACACTTTAATAGCTGCGCTCTTGTCCACATGCACACACAAACATTCCTGTATGTATGTGTGATGCCTGTATGTATGTGTGTGGAATATTTATGGAGTGTGGAAATGACAATCCGCACTCGAGCAATCGCTGACCAGATGGAAAACGCTTGACTCACAATGACAGACCACTTGATGATGATGGTGGTCGTTTTTCCGTCCTAACCAGCTTACCCTCATCCTCCTCCCCTTTCCCCTCCTCCCGATCCGATGCCATGAAAGGGGTCAACATGCGGCTTGTGACACCAGGCAGAAGAGTTACGCGAGTCCGTGTCCCTACCGTCCTGCACCTAACCCATGCCAACCACAGCCCGTGCTGATGGCACTTTTAATGAACCGTAATCATGCCGGACGACTGTGGAGAAGCGCTGGATCTGGAGCTTATTTCACTCACCTCCATTTTGGCTCCCGGCACAAAACCGCCCAATCCCCTCCCTTTTGGCCCTCTTCTAAAAAACCATCCGAACAAATGACGAATGGGTCTGGCGGGAAAATTGCTCGAGCTGTAATTTGTCACACAACAGCGACGCTTCCAGCAGGTTTTGTCCTTCTCCTTACCCGCCGTGGTGGTACGGGTGACGGTTTGTTCACGCGCGGCTTCTCGCTGAAACAATAGGGCACTGGTCATGTAGGAGAGGGGGTTGGTGGGGAGGGGGGGGGGGAGGGTACATAAAACCGTAATCACAGCCTCTGCTTCGGTCGTTCGGTGCGGTGTGTAACGCACGTAACGTTTCGGTGTTTAGCGGTGTGTGTCGTCGTTGGTAGTGTTTTCCGCCCTCCGGGTTGGGGATGCATGTGGCAAGCTTCCAGCGGGTTGAAGGGAGGTTTGAAGGTGGAACAAAAAGATGGTGGATTCCTCTTCTGAGCTGTTATGCAGTGTGTTAGGTGCGGTGACACTTTACGAAGGCTTCATGCGCTTTAGAGTGGATCGGAATGTATTTTTATGCTATTGGTTGTGTTTATACTCCATAGTGGAATGGTTGATGATTTTGTGTATTAAGTATTTGAGTATCACCATGCTCAAGTATTTTGGAGCTAATTTACTACTTTTTGGGCACAGAAATGATGGAGTGAGTTCGCCAGCGACCAATCAAACTTGCTGGCTTGATTTTATAACGCCTGATCTGAATTGTAATTTTGATTTTACACGACTTTTCGATTCGTTTTACTTGCATAATTAACGCATTTTACAATAAGTCGTAAGGTTTTGTGAACCGTAATAAATAGCTGACGAGTGAAGCCGAATTACAACCGAGCGAAGCGGGTTTATTTGATTTTATTTGATTTTTAGAGTAAGCATCCGAAGTGTGGTGGCCTACGGCTGCACGATCTTAGATGTGCCTGGAGTCCATCCCGCGGAAATTCCCAACATTTGCGTTACGTTCCTGGCGGAGTTCCCGATCTAGATATGATGTAATATGTAGAGATCCTTTATATCGGGCCTTTAGGACTATTGGATCATCTCGCCGCCTCTGATCTACGCGATCAATCTTTACGTCCCGACCTACAACTTCTTGTTCTTGGCTTAACGAACTTCTAGGTCCTGCCAGGAATCGGATGGCTTACTAGACTGGGACGGGCTGGTGGTGTAGGCGACAGTGGCGCCGGTCTTCAAACGGCAAGACTAGGGGTCAAATCCCATCGTCCCGGACCGTCACCCCGTAGTGAGGACTGACTAACGAACTACGTGGTATCGGCAGTCTAGTAAGCCATTTCGATGGCCGGCATGACCTCTGAGGTCGTTAAGCCAAGAAGAAGCAGACTAGACTTGCCGATACCACGAAGTAGGATAGTCAATCCTCACTAAGGGGACTCAGGCCTGTCGTATTAAGATCAGTGTCGCTGTCGCCCATGTCCCCCGGTTGAGAACTCTCTGAGCTAGAAGATTAATCTGCGTAGAGGAACACCAACATGACGCACCTGTTAGTCCTCACTATTAGGGAACGGTCCGAAATGGATTTGATACCCGCTCCAGCCGTGCGAAGACTGTCGTCTCTATCGACTCTACCATCATTCATATTATTCAGCTTCTTAACTGACAACATTTGAAACGCTTGATTCTTTTATTGATTGAACGGCAAAATGATTCACTCGAATTAAGCTCGGTACTTAGTTTGGAGCCTAAAATAAAGGATAAACTGAAATATATTGAATAAAATTCAACATATTAATATATTCGCGGCTTCCTTAACACCTTTTTAATGGATGTGGGTTGACGGTCCTAACAAGTCAAAATAATAAATCAAAATGTAGAGACATGTTTACGAAAATGCATTCAACGATTATTTGTTGCAAGGAAACAAAAAAAAAAAACATGGCTCATGCACATTAAAGCATGAAGTACAATTGGTTTTGCGTTGGACAAATATAAACCTGCTTTAGAAGTTTGTTGACATACATGGCGCATGCCATGAATCCACCATTCCTACTGCACTTTACAAACCCGACCGACTACAGCTGACAAAAACCGCTCTATGCGTACTGATTTTGCGTATGAAAGCAACGGCAGTCGCAGGAAAATAAAAAGAAGGAATTATTGTCCCCATGCACTGCAATTAACATTGATAGTATTGAAAATTATTACTCTTCACTTTGCTGTGCGTAATTTGCCTTCAGGCAGCAGCATAAGTGTCGCCCGCCACCCACCTTACTCACCGAAATAAGGAAACCCTGGTGGAAACGTTTCGTAACGCAGCGTTTTGTTGGCACAAAGCAGGAAAACTCAGGAAGGAAAAAAGAAGCAAAACAGTAGAATGGCTCCGAACGCTAGTTTATGAATGTGTGGTTAGAAAACTGTATAGAAAATGAAATGAAAAACAATAACTCCCTGCTTCACTGTCCATTCTTGTGCCTCTCCCCTCCTTTCGTATATCACGCTAAATGGACCGAGAAAAGTTACACCCACACACACACACACACACACCATCACGCTTATCTGTGCTCCACACTCCACTTTCTAGCTGGCAAAATGGGTGTCCGTAGTTTGTTGTGTTGTTTTGCTGCTTCCATGCTCCACGAAACGAGCATCCCTCGGTGGAACGGTGATTTGTGGTGCAAAGAAGGAAGCTTGTGTAGTTGCACCGTCCGTACTATTAGCGGGACCTCTGTGACCACACATGGCAGGCAGGGAGTGGAGAAACCATGCGGTGGTCTGTCGTGAGGTAATGATAACGCCCGATTCATGCGGCAGAAAGAAATTAAGGGCATCAGCAGCATCTGCAAAAGGGTTGCACTTTTGCACGGTACGCGCTTGAGTGCGTCAAGCGGACGTCTGGCCGGTGAACGGTTGTGCAGAAGTTTGCGACGTGTGTTAAATTATGTGTTAGCTTCAAGCAGAGACGATTTCGTGCAATTAAATGTACATTTAGAAATACTCAGAGCAGTGGTAGTCTTTACTTAATCGAAAAATAGTCAAATGGTACCAAAAATCCTTACCCTATCTCAGATCTCAGATTTTAACGATATCATTACTAGGCAACTCCAGCGTAAAAATCTAAATCAACCAAAAAGTATTATAGAAAACTGTTCACATCTTTCAAGTAGTCTTCGAAAACTGTATGCTGTAATTAAAAACAATTAAAAAACTATGAAAAATTAAAATAAAAAACAAATAAACTTACGTTTGTTTGAAAGAGTTTAAGTAAATTTTATTATACGTACTAAGTTAATTAAATGAAGCCAGATTATTCTTCTTTTTGGATAACCGATCTCTACTGGGTCACTCGCCGAAGCAATAGCGATTCAATTAGCCACCGACGAAGGACTACAGACCGACCGACCGAACCGAACCGTGCGAGTGTTTTGGCTGCCTTGGAACACGGCGCCTCCAAAGACCCCCACATCCAACTCCTTGAAGACATCCCTTCCTCAGCCGAAATCGTTTTTATGTTGGATTCTGGGTCACTCCGGAATTCACGGATACGAAAAAGCCGATCAGCTTGCCAATAATGGTCGACTCCGCCCTGATGAATCACACAGCACCCTTTCACGCCGAGATGCAGTCACATCCAACGAGTCCTTTCCCGTATAGGTCGTACCCGCCTTACACACTCCAACATCCTAGAAAAATCTAGTCCTCCACTCTGCAGCTACAGCTATGTAACCGATTGCCATGGTTACACGACACACCGAGCCTCCTGCCAACTAGATACCCGAAAAACTTCATCAGAGTCGCCTTAATCGATTGTTACGGCTGATCTATTTAAATAAAGAAATTTTAGCAAAAGTTTTAACTTATCCATTATCATATGTCATAATCGCAGTAGTGTTCCATAATATTTAAGCCACAACTGCAATAGTTTTGTATTAGATTGTACCACTTATTTATACAGCAGAGAGGAAAATGTAGTCTCTAAGACTCTAAGGGTCACTGGGCCATCGAATGGCTTACTAGATTTGTTAATACGACATAGTTGGATAGTCATTCCTTGCTATGGAGAAATGATGCGAATGGGTTTCGAACCACCGTTCTGATGTTTGAAGACCGGCGCCGCTGTCTCCTCTATCCCAGACTAAAGTAAAGTTTTTCTTAGTTTCACTAGCCAATATTGACTTTTACTGACTGTCAATAAATCTTCTACATTGTGTGACTATAAAATACCTGATTATAGAGTTCGTGGAAGGCCGAACCGACCGAAGGTGGTATAGGCGACAGTGGCGTCAGTCTTCAAACGGCAGGACCTTGGTTCAAATCCCATCGAGATCGTTCCACCGTAGTGAGCACTGACTATCCAACTACGTGGTATCAGCAAGTCTAGTAAGTCATATTAGATGGCCGGCGTGACCTAGAAGGTCGTTAAGCCAAGAACAAGAAGATATTTCCTTTCCTTCGGTCGAATAATGCCGCTTGTCGTAAACACTTGCTAAATGGATTTGAATCATTATAGCATAAAAGAATGACGTTTCGGTGCAGCTTCCTCCATAAGACTGTTTTAGGAATTATTGATGCCCCATTTATTCCTAATAAAATGCTTCAGGTAGAACTGTTAAGACAAAGATACTTTTTAAGGGTAATCGATGAAGATTACCATCACAAAACAGCACGAGTGAACCTTATAATGCAAGCAGTAATTTTGAGGATATAAATATGACAATTAATCATGCTAGAAACAGTTTGAGAAAATTATTTGAACCATCAAATAGTCAAATTATGCTAGAAAACGTTAATTTACGAATAAATGAATACGTTTGAATCGATATTTTGTTGATTTTCTTTGTCATGCCTGTTTATTGTTTTTAGTTGAAGTGTTAGTTTGGTTGTTGTACTGTAATTAATGTTTAAATTAACACATATTTGTCATAGCCACAGTTGTTTATAATAGAACGTATAGAAAGCTTCTTGTTTCAGTGCCAATTTAAAAACTGAATGGAAAACACCATGTGATAAATATAAAATTTTGAAAAAATAATTTAACATCGATACCGTAATGATAAACCACTTAAGCTACAGCTCAAGCTACTGTAAGTTACATTAATTAAAGCACCTATAAGTGAAAACCAAAGTTAATCATCACCAACCGACACATTCGGTCATCTTCGCACACGACCAGCAGCGCATGATTGTATCACCTAATCTTATCGGAGAAATCTCCCTCCATACCAGTAGAGTGCTATTGATTTTTCCCTGCTTATTATACCAAAAAAAAGGAGCTTATTTTCTCTCACACCCACCCGCACGCAACGTACAGCAAGAATCTTATGAATGATTCAAAGCATACAACTGCTGCAACGATGATGATACGAATAATGAGGATGAGCACGGGTGAGACCGAAAGCGACAGCGATTTGTGCGTCCTGTGCCAAGTCAAAACAATAAATCGTACACAACCGTGTGTGTGTGCGTGTGTGTGTGCCAGAAAGATTTGGGGATGAAAACTTCCTTACTTCCTTGCGGTGGGTGGATCGTCTTGTCCCAAAACTAGCACATTGTGCCACACATTGAAGGCAATTTATCATTTCCCGGCCCGACACTACGCGGGTGCCTTCTGGTTTCCTTACATGGTTTTTCCTCAAACAGACACACACACACACACACTGACATTTTTGGAACCAATGTGTGTGTTGTGTATAAAAAAGTAATGAAAATGATTTCTTGACCGAAGGCCACACCTCAAGGACTTGCGGGGTGTGTTGAGGGTGTGTGGGAGGGTACGAGAGATTGAGTCCTGTAACTTCGAACGAGTCCTTTGCCACCACGCGCGTAGAGGAGAAAAAAAGTATCTCTGTGTGCCGCTTTACTTTAACGGCAAAGACATTTTGTTGCTGGCTAGTTGGTTGGCCCGGATTTTGTCTTTTGGGGTTGTAGTTGCTGTGGAGATTTCTCTTCTCCCTCCTCGGGGGTGCTCTGTCACAAACAGAAGCTGACCAGAGCTGGTCCCACTGTCTCGTCTCTCGTTAACTTTTCCTTCCCTTCCAGTGGCAGTGGAATGTGTGCCTTATTTTTCCGTTTTTCAAAGCAGAAATATCCTTAGCAGAATATCCTTATCCTTATCGTTCTTATTCTTCGCTACTGTTGTCCTTTTCTACTGTACACTGGTCGATGGTTGTAATGGTCAACAAGGAAATGTGTGTAAGGAAGGGTGAACGGGAAGGCAGGGCGAGGAAAGTAAATTGAAGTGAAGCGATAAAAGCCAAATTTGTTCAGCCACTTCGGCGAAGGACACCATCATTGAGCGCGCGAGCGAGCAAACGGAAAACTAACAGAAAACCCCAAAAAGTAGGGAGTAGCGTTATTTTGTTGAGTGTCGGAAGGAGATGCTCTGAAAGTGAGCGAGCGAGTGAAAGGTTGAGGAGTCAATGTGTTTGTGTGTGTGTATGGGTGCAGTACTATACTTTAAGAAGAACGAAAGGACATTAGGAAAATGTCCCTTTTTCCAACCAGCACCAAAGGGCATCATCACATGCATCGAACGGCTTCCCTTTTTTTTTATTTGCGACACAAAAATTAAGCACCAAAAGTTGCTTACTTTTCAATGTGTCTTCTAGGAAAAGTGAGGAAAATGTCTTCTGTTTAAGAAACACTAACACAGCAACAGCAACTCAAACAAAAAAAAAATAAGAAAAGGAAGTCAAAACTATCATCTGCAAACAAGGAAGACTCTTTCACCTAACCCCGTATGCTATCGAGAGGAAAATGTTTTCCACCAACATAATGAGCGGGGAAAGGATATGTTTTTCGCACTGATGCTAGGTGTTTTTCTACAAACTGATAAAACGGATAAATTTCTCTCACTATGTGCTGCTCCGTTTAGTGGTACGTGAAACGGTTCTTTGTTTTCGTTTGAAGCTTGGGAAAAGGGTGGCCAACGTTGTGTGTTAAAATATGCTCCACAACGATAGTGAACGAAGGGCGGGAAGTGAAGCGTTTGTGGTTTGTGGATGAAAGTAAAAATGAAGGCAATGGCGACTGATAAGATAGTTCAATTACTGGACATGTTTTTTTAATGTTTTATTTAAAAAAAATGTTCATTTAAGAACTTCTTATTTAAAGTTCTCCAAAAAGGCAAGCTTTGACTTACAATCTCGTCATCGTAAAAGCAAGAGCTAAAAAAACTGACAGCATTTTTTCCATCGCACAAACAACTGACAGCATTACACCCTTCCGAAGTGCAGTGAGAAATTTGGAATCTCTCCCCTTTCACACAGTCACGGTGGTTCTATGTTGCTCTTTTTCCTTCATTTGTGTTTGAGCGTTTCGCTCTTTCACTAATTTTCTCTCTGTACTGCTTCAATTTCTCCGCAATCAATTTGCATCCCTGCGATGGTGTGTGTGAGTGTGTGCGAGAGAAAATGCAAACCCCACCAGTGATAGTTTTCTCACAGCAATTTACGACTCACATTGAGACGATAAAAGGACAAAATTCATGCTCTGGACTGGGTGAGTCGTAAGAAGCTCTGAAGGGAAAAATAATATGAGGAAATGAGGAGGAAAAAAATAAAGAGCAATAAATGTTTTAAAAGTCGTGTTAATCAATTATTAAACAAGAATTGTTAAAGATCCCTCATCAATATTTCTCTGAAAAGATATAAACATCAAAATGCGTTACACCAGAGAATGATCTATGATTTTCTTCATCTTGGCCGGCCCAAGGTTTAGCACGTTGGTATGACGTGGCCGACCTGACCAATCTTTTCTTAAAAACTCAATTTAAGGCTGTATTCCTCCATCCATTGCTGCATCCAATTTCCGACAGGTTTCATCTGATTTTATCGGACATCTGTTCTAGCCAACAAGCACGCTGTACTCCTAGTACAGCGTGCTCATGCCGAACGCTGATATAATCTTTCATGCAAAACGCTATAACAGTTACCTAATAACAATTGGGTACATAGAAAATATTATCGATGAAGAGGCTGGTTTAGTGTAGTTTATTTTATCCCAGTTAATGAGTAATCAGCAAACGGCAAACCATTAGTTTCGTTTGTGATCGGACTGACACATTTAATTTACATTTTCCACTCAACATAATCAAATTTAAATTACAACTCTTATGTGTTTCTACACGCTCCGTCGTTTTTACGTTTGTCCCATGCTCATCATAGTCCAGCGTGAGAAGCATCGATTCGCGAAGACTCAGCGTTACTCACTGGCCAGCGTACTCACGTCTCGCCAGAGCATAATAAAAAAAACCACACCCCTTTCTAGGTAGGGGTAAAAGCAGCAGCACAACCATGAAACTTGGCAACGCTGTACAAAATTGCTGTCATTTTACCCTATTTGCGCAATCGTATTCGTTGAGCTGCCGTCCGTACATGTATTCGTGTGCATTTCCCCTCTTTTGTTGCTGAACGGAACAGCAACAGCATGTGTTTTACTTTTTGCTCTTGAGAAAATCGGTTTGATTCTCACAGGATGAGAAGCATTCGGCGTGTGCTGTAATTTGCTCACCCCAAAGGAAAGGACAACTTTCGGACACTTGAGAGTGGGAATAAATACTTTCGCAATAGGATTAACAATAATATTAAATGCTTCGTTTTACAATATCTTCCAAAGGGTGGAAAGCTGAAGTTTTGAAGCTAAAAATTTACTTGCGCCGTTCTCTAGCACCGCACGCACGCATCGAAAGCGAGCTGTGCGAGCCAATCGATAATTTCCTTAACGCGCGAAGCTACCACTTCTAACACAATCTAACTCAACTCTTGAACGCTTCTTCGAATTCCCTCGTCCTCTCCGGAATTTTCCAACCAAAATTTCCACCACCAAGGGGACATCGAACCGAGAATGTACCTTCTCGTAGTCGTCTTTTTGGTGAGTCGTGGTGAGATCCCTCGAATTTTCCCCCCAAAAAACGATAAAGGGTGCAATGTGTGAGTGTTTGTGTGTTTACATAAACTTTGACCGTACCGAGACCGTCGACCGAGACTATTTTGTCCCTCTTTATGGTGCTATTTTTCCTCCCAGTAAGATAGAAAGGAAAACTTCTTCTTCTGAAGCGTTCCCCACGAAGCCACGAAGGGATTTATACTGTCACTCCTCTGGTCTATAGAAATTGACTTTGCGTTTAGGAGATGAATAGAAGCTTAGCAAAATTATGTGGAAAAAATAAAGACACGTTTCGAAAATCGAACCAGTAAGTAGAATTGAAATCTGCATTCACGCAACGAGATGATGTAAACGAACGACTGTCAATGTTCCTGGAATTGGAACTAAAGATTCCTTACAGCCGATACCCGAACGCTGAGAGATGTAATTGATATCGCACCACACAATGCCACGCACGTTCGGGACGTGATTTTGTGCAACAACGCATTCTTCGTTTACCTCTCGTCAGAGTTTTCATTCGGCGTCCCAGCAGCAAAAGGTGTTCGAACGCGTATCTCGCCTTCCCGGAATCAGTGCGCCGCGTACATCGCTCGGATGCGGAAAACTGCACCGAGGGGAGATGTTTGAATTGCAAGCAAAATGTCCGTTTTGTGCCGATGCATTGAACGGCCATACAAATATTGACGTGGCCTACTGTGCGGTGCGTTGTTAACCCACGGTTTGCTACTAGATTTGGCGTTAATTTTAATCTCAAGCAGCTATTTTAAATAAATATTAATAGGAAGAGAAAAGTGATTAAAGAGAAAAATCCTGCTACCGGGGGTTCTTATTGGTTTGAACGTGTCGGAAGTACAATAGTGAAAATACATATTTGCGGGCTACTTACTCTCAAGGGTTAGCACCATTCCCCACCCCGGTATGGCTAAACATACACACCTAAGCACGCACCAAACCGTACCGTAGAGGTATGGCCGATTTAGCAATGCACACTGAATGTGTCGGTTGGTCCTGTCCGTCCGCGCCCAGTACGTTCGTGCGTCCGGTTGTGTTTGAGGGATTAATTGAGCTTCATCTCTCGCTAAATTGGCCGTCCAAGTGCAACGCGTACTATCGTCCGCTCTATCGCAGCCTTCCCGGCACCATCGAAGCCGAGTGCTGCATCTCGTACAAGCGCACCAATAGAGCTGTTGATAAATAAGCATTAATATAGCAGCACCACTCCCGCCGACTCCCGGAACCTCGGCAGTCGGTCGTCTCTCGGGCCGGAGTGGAGCGATTCGATTGATACGCTTTTGCATCCGCCGTGTATCGGCATTCTGCAATAGTGAAGGATGTGCCGATCATTCGCCGGATACAAACGAATGGACACACAAACCCCCCCCCCCCCCCGCCGCCACATGATGCACTTGTAATATCTTGGTCAATTTACACCGGTTATGGGTCATCTTGTCAGCACCTACTCTAACCACCCGAACGCGCTGGCTCCTGTTCTTGAGCTCCCGTTTTCAAGCCGACTTCTCGACTGGAGCCTGAATTATTGGGCGAAAATAGTGGTGCTTGAATGTGGTCGGTTTTCTAGTTTTAGCTTGTTTTATACTGTTTGTTTTGGCTTCCGGGGGAGAATGGTTTTGTTTTGAGTCGGGAAGCAGGCTTTCCAATGCATGACAAGGATTTATTAGTGCTTAAACAATGTTTTAAGCTTTGGGTTTAGTTATTGGAGGTGCTAAAATTTCTGTGTACTAGTATGTAACGAATTTCTTTAAAAATTTGGATACAACTCAGCCACAATATAGAATAACTTTAGAAGTATTGTATGGAATTGATTCATTATTAAATATAAATATTTTTCCATTTATTTGCATGCTCAAATTATACCAAAACTTCTCCACCATTTTACAAAGTAAAGTTTATTTTGTGTAGGATATTTTTTATTAAGGTCTAGGGGAGATTTGAACTCCGATAGTGCTAGAAATTTGGCTTAAAGTTAGAGTTATCGAAACTCGGGTGATAAAATTTTGAATTTCTTATGAATATTATGAATATTATGAATTATATTCATATTATGAATATGAATATTTTCTCCTTGTGCATAGAGGTAAGCAAGTTGTCGTGATATAGCCAAGATGCCAACCTGTTTCCAGGAATATTGGCATCCAGAGCTACATTCCTTGCCGATCCGATCCTCAGCAGGTTTGACTCCACTTGGACGACTCTTGAGGGCGGTTTCCTCATAACGTGTTCCAACCAACCATTTAATTGTACCAAGCGGCTAAGGAAAAATGACAATGGTTTCTTCCTCTCTTCCGAAATACTTCTTCTTTTGATAGCTTTTTTGCCATCAAATGCCATTATGAACTAGATTTGAAGTCTAACTATCGGCCTAGAAGCTCTTGCCTCTTCCAAAGTGTCTTGTTGCTGAATTTATCTGAATTAATCATGATCGACTGCCGCCCTCTAAGACTCATCTGCTTATACAATATTCTCTGAAGGACTTAACCTCATAAACATTGCCCTACCTCAATTTTGGGCCAGCAAGCCTTCTTGTGTCCTTGTCTTAAAACTTCCCTTGCCTTGGACTTTTCGGTGTTATTCTCATAACGTGGCAGGTCCTTCAGAGCCTTAAGAGAGCCTTAATTCGTTACACAATTGTAAATTAATCGTTTATCTTACACAGTCAGTCCATTTTTGGAAGAATTCCATATCTCAGGGGCGCTTGTATGCATCTACGAGATTTTGCAACAGTTTGTAGAGTTAAAAATAAATAATTTGAAGACCTGGCAGAAAAGGAGTCCTATCATTTTGTACATTTTTGAAGAAAAAAAGCCTTTAAAAACTATTTCTTATAGCAGCAAGTTTTTCAAATTAAGCTTCTTTTCATTGACCTGATTACAGCACCAATGTTTTCACGGATTGAGAAGCAGATGGTCGCATGATATGCCATTCTTCTCTCACATTCTTTTCCGGAATTATTTATCATACTTCGATCGCTCCAAAAAACCGTCATCTTTTGCATGTAACCAACTAGCTGTTTGTTTGTTTTCTAATCGGTACGGTAAACATAAAGCAAGGAAAGTGAGTTGGAGGAAAGCTGGTACTTAAACGCAATCCTCCAGTTTAGTAGTGTTATGAAACCATTCTTTTGGCTCATCATTGCATGTCGTCAATAGTGCTGGACAGTTCTCGTCAAAATTCGTTGTCAGAAAATGTGATACAAAACCACACGCACAGAAAAATTGAAGAAACAAAGACTATTTTTAACCATAAAATATAAAATGGCGCAAAAACTATTCGCTTAAACAAAACCAAAAATACAATACGATTTGACGTTTGACTGACGTCTGTCTCCCTGCTGGACAGGGCTGGTGCAACGGCACGCATTAAATTATTCCTCCCCAACATGGAGCTTGTATGAAATTTTCGGTCAGCATCCCTGACCATTTACCAACATTAGCAACAAACAAAAACAACAAAAAAAAAGCACACCGATCGCGTTTGTTATGGTCAAATAAACAGCGTGCAACTTATCAGCATGCTGCTATCGGATATGGCTGACAGATTGGATTGGTTAGGGCTGAACAGCACATTTTTCCACCGAATTTGATATCTGTCAAGGTACAACGGTGCAGTTTTTGTGTGTAAAATATTGTGCGTTTGTTTTTTTCTTTTGCAATCAGAAGCTTCTGTAGAGAGGGGTTCATTACACCGTTAAAGTAAGTTTCAGCCTCCCAATTTTCTGTTACACATTGAGCCGAGATGAAGAGAGTAAAAGTTTACATGATTTAGAATTTACGCTAAAAAATCCAAAAATCGACCCAAATTGAAATGGATTAGATTCCAGGACACCAGGTTCCCTAATTCATTGGCTAAAGATTTTTTCTACCGATTACGGGAACAAATCCCAAACACAGACGTACACAAACACACGCACAGCGTCCGAGTGCAGCTCGAAATTTAGCGTCAGCGTTAGCGGATGCTACGTTTCCGGACAATTACAGTTGCAGTGAAAATCGAACGAAATCGATACGTTTTGTGATGGAGGGTGGATTTCTTTTGCCACGGCCACAAAGCCAGATGCTGCTAGAAATTGTAATCGTATATGTTTGTGGAGTGAAACGTAATTTTTTTTTTTTTGGTTGGCTTTGCTATTGTCTGCTAAACTTCCAAGAGGGAAGTTGGTATGGGACGATAAAGCTTGATATTTATTCTACTTTAAGGGAGATTATTGAGAGAATAAGGCGTACGATATGATAAATTTAAACAAGAAAATAAAAATTCATTAGTCATTCAAATTGAGGATCTGAGAAATCCTCACAGCAGAATGGTAATATGAGAATAATTTTCAAAACCGCTATTTATTTCTCTCAACTCCCGCATTAACGGAACAGTTTGGGTGCTTGAAATGAACTAAAAAAAACAAAGGATGATGTTACGTACCAGCATAAATGCACAGCAATTAGATGAAACCTCAGGCCCTGCTCTAGCTGTTGTCTAGGGACCCGCGGGTTAAAGGTTAGCGACAATTGTTTTCAATAATTATTAAACCCACAGGAGCACAGGCGTCGTAGCCATTTTTGGGTGCAATGAGAGAATCTTTTCTGGATTGGTGTTTTCAAGAGGCATCGTTGGAATTAGAAACTGCGGGTTGAAGTTCACAAAAAAGAAAAAAAATTTAACACGTTTTTTTTTTAAGTAAAGAAAATTCTTATAGGAAAAACCTTCCTTCTTTCTTCACGCATCCCAGGGCACGCGAAGCACGCTAGGGGCTCGAATTCATTCATGACCCCAAAACGCTGCTTAGAAGAACAAGGGAAGGTTATACCTTTCCCATTCGTTGTACCGTCATAGTTACGCCATTCAATTTATCCCTCACAGCCCTCCTATTACCTCCCGTTTACCCGGATAATAGTGGCAATAATGGTGGCTTCAGTGTGCAATTTCTTTTCAAAGGCGGCAAACGTGCTGAAGGCTGAAGAAGCAATAAGGAAATGTGTACGCCCGATGCTTCTTGGGGTTTTTGGTTGGCTAATGTGGCAAACCTAGGTATAGAATTCCTTTTGCCGAACACTTACGCATTCTATTTAAGGCACTGCGTGATAGATGATGCTTCTGGAGGGAAGAATCTTTGCCTATTGTTCCACCTTTTTAAGGAGCACCCGAACTGAAGCAGCTGAGCACCGTGCATCGTACCATGGGCATGGTGGTGTGCGCTAAAAATAATTCTATTCTGAGAACACCATCTGAGGAGTGTAGAAAATCGAAGCAAAACCTTTCTTACATCGGTATTCAATTATTTGAGAGGTAGAAAAGGAGTAGTGATACGTTTTTTTTAATCAAATAAACTAACTTTAGCAAGCTTATATTACAATTATTTAGCTAAATCAACACCACGATGATGGAAAAAACTGGGTACAAAATAACCGCACAAGAACGTGAAGGGGAATAACGGATAACGCACCCAATCTTCATGATGCAATTATGGAGTGAAGCACTCGGTACAAACGTCATCGGAGCGCATCAGGCCATCATCGTCTTGAGTGTCAGCTGCATCTATAGAGGAGACATCTTAGCACCCATTGCCACTGTAAAAGGGTAACGGATCTGCTGCCATAGGGAGAAACTAGTGAGTGAAACTAGTCACGGCGTGAAAAGTTTCTTGCTCGATAAAGTTTTATGTTGAGGTAGATTACTGTTTTGTTACCTTTTTTAATAGATAAGATACCACTTTTTAGAAGTTCTTATTCAGAAGCTTTAGTAAAGTAATCCTGCTTTAACTCTTTTACTTCAGCAACATATCAATCACTCCAAGTCTGGGTGAGAAAACCTCCTCCCTCTCTCACTCACGCACCTTAAAGCAACCATAGCAACCCTGGAGCGACAGCAATGAAGATGCTGTGAGGTACATAAGATTGCTTTAGTTGCTGTTGCTACCGATGTTGCTAGGGCAATCTGCTTTTACAGCACACGCTTACTACAGCGCCATCCTTGGAGCATTGACGCAACGAAAAAGAAAACGAAACCAGTGCCAGCAGTGGAGTGCATTTGCTTTTCTTTACCAATTCCCCTTTCCACTGAACGCTTCCTTTTACGCTGAACAACACCGCGTGGATGCTGTTTGGCCAGCAGCCAGCTATCCTCGCATTTGAGTACATTTGCTACAGACGCTCGCCGCTGGCGTGGGGAAACAGCCGGAAAACGGGGATTTTTTCGTGGAAATCTCGACGTCGTCGTATGGTAGCGGGCGAAGTGAAGGGGTTGGAGTTCGGTAGAGTTTTGCAGGTATAGGTCATGGGTGTAGCGCCGGTGAAGTGTTGCAATTTTCAGCACCTAGGGTTTGATGTTTTCGGGGGGAAATTCACAGTTTTCTCGGAAAACCGTTTAAGGCTCGGTTGACAAACGCAGCTTTGCGTAGTACAAAGTGACGGAAGGTAGGTTGCCCTTTCCCGGTTTATCCTGTGCGTAGTTTGAGTGTTAAGTTTAATTTAGCTCTGTAAAGCAACCGTTTCGCGTTGTTGGAAGGTAATTGAATTGATTTATTTATTATTAATTATTTCCTCCAATACATGCGTGTCTTTTCACAATATGATGTCAAAATTTACTATTAAATTTATTTTTAAAATTGGCAATGGCAATAATTCAATGCTTAGTTTAGCTGAGCAGTTACTTTAATCCAGTTAAATTATCACTTTGAAAATATATTTCATTTGGTTGTGATTGTAATTTTTATGCTTCAAATGTTTAATATTAAAGATTTAGCAGCTCAGCTCTCAAAATTATTGGCAAATTTTATTCTCATTTTCTTGAAGAGGTTAATTTTGTTCGTCAAAAATGTAAGATTTTCATAACGTCGTCATTCTGATGAGCTGTTTATCTTTGTTATATCTTTTTTTTACAATCTGTTGTTTAATTAAAGAGCTATGCAACAGTGTTCAGCTCTCTCTCTCTCTCTCTCTCTCTCAGCTGCTCTCTACTTTTGAACGATAAATTTGTAAAAAAATTGTAACAGCAGGTAGTATTTGATCTGGAGTCCGATTTACTGTTAAATCCTTGTTACTAAGATGTTTTTATTTTTCATTTTTTCACTTCCCTTTCTCAATCTTGTCTATCGCAAACTTTTGATAAATTGATCATTTGATTTGTTTTATTAATTCATTTTGTGTATCGAAACTTTAGTTTTATACTTTGCAAGTATTTTTTCAATTTTTCTTGACATTTTTCTTTAGTTTAATTTTTTTTATTTTTATTAATCAACAAAAAATAGTCTTCGATCAAAAGAGAGAATTTCACTTGAATCTTTGTTTGTTTTATGAGCATATTTCCTAGCATTTTCCCGTCGGGTATATGATTTTACACAGTGGCAAATATATGGTGGAAGGAAGCAACGAAATTGAAACATTTTAAAAACAATCAGGCATAATTTTTGTTTAACGATTTCGCAAGAAACGAATGCCTATTTCTAGTTGGAAATGTATTTTTGTGTAGCGACACTCTAACAAATCACGATTTTATCGAAAATATTCATCCAATGAATCCATGGATTTAAAAAACCCAACGAATCCTCATTTGAAGCACCATTTAGTCCATTTGAAATAAGAAAACCTTATCACATCATTCTCATATCTTCCAAGAGCACACAAACACACAAAGTCATCCATTTCTATTCCGACTGCGAAAAATGCGTGCTCGAAATCCCATCTTCGGTCTCCGGAAATTTTAAAAAACTGGTCCGAACTCGACACGGTGCTGGCTGCTTTTGCCACCGGTTGTGCTGAATTGTGTCGATTTTTGCCCACCGAAACACACACTCGCGAGCCAGCCGCACCCGTTAGTTATCTCGTTCACGCCTCCATCGCAAAGACAGGGAAGGAAAATGCATTTCTCCCCCACTGCGGCGCACTCGAAAGGCGTGTCCAGTGGAGGGTTGAACAGCACGAACGAAGCGCAAAAAAAAAAAAAAAGCAAGAGCGCCCCGGCGGATCGGCCCGCTCCTATCGAACGGTGCGTCTCACACGCTCTTCGTTCGCCCGGCCTGTTTGACCGGTGGTACGGGTTCGCTTTTTCCCATTTTCCCCATCGGGGGCGCGGGCCGAAAAGGTGCTTGACTGTGGAAGGTAGGTCGATATTTACGAACACTTATCTACTGTGCGGCCGCGGACGTTCCTAAGCTGATGCTGGAAAATTCAGTGGAAATTTCCTCTCGAAAAGCTTGCGTTTGTTTCACGCTTGGGAAGGCGTGAAAATTTACACGAAGCCAAGCCAAGACAAACGGAACGCAAAACTCGTCGGGCGCAAGCTTTGATGATGGTGGTCTTTGTTTGATAGGGGAAAAAAGTTTTGCGTACATTAAATTGGGCTGCCATTATTGGGTGGTCGAGTAGTAGAGTTTCAAGAATTTGAGGCTTTCGTTATAAGTTGTAAAGTTGTCTTTATAAATGGGTAATTCTTAAATGAAGTTAAAGAAGAACATAAAGAGCATAAGAGCAGGGAAAGTAAATAAACTTTGAGAGTTATATGGCTGAGTTGTTCAACAATATTATTTAAGCTACATTTGAAGTCATTTTTGTATAAATTTTGATGTAAAAATGACTTTTTTCTGTACTTACTCATCCCCAGCATTAACCAGTAGCATCTCCACTAACAACAAAAAGACCAAAACCCCTCTCGGCAAGAGATTATCGATTATCACCCTGCTCAGTTATCATCAGTAGTCGGTAGTTTCGCGTTGCTGCGCGAAAACTTAGAGCATCCTCAATGTAATTTTAAAATCAACACCTTTCATCGGTCCCGCTTGTCAGGAAGCAGCCGTGGTGGGTGTCGTGGTGGGTGCGAGCCGCTTGTTTCCAAACAAATTTTAACACTCTCGAGTACGGGGCACAGGACACGAAAACGGACATTTCCCATTAACTGGGCGCCTCCATCGTTTCGCACCAAACTCTCGGTGTGGGGTCAGTTTTCTTCCCGTGAAAACAGCACCTACACAAACGCACACACAGGAGTGAGAAAATGAGTGTATGCCTTATTGGATAGCTTTTCTTTTTCGCCAAACACACACACACACACACACACACACACAGTGGCAAACATATTGCGTGAGTTTGTAAGAGAGTGAGTGAGAAAGAGCAGACGGTGAGTGATAGAAAAGGTGAAACGTTAAAATTGTGAGCTGCGAGTGAGTGTGCGCGCTAATATCGGCACCATCGGTCACCACCCTCCACCCTCTTTCTCCTAATCAACCTCACCCAAAAAACAACCAACCACCCCGAAAAGGAGAGGGAAACTATTTACTCTTTTCCACTGTCGTTTTTCTCGTTCTCCCTCCCTCTCTCTCGCTTGCTCTCTCGCTCTCACATTCTCTCTCTCTCTCTCGCTTTCTACGATCACCACCCTGCTCGTCCAGCGCGGTGGTGAGTCGCGCGTCACCTTCAGGGCTCGAAAACCAACACCAGAAAAGTGCGCGCCTTCGATTCACACTCCTTCTCGTTGCGTTGCGCCATGTTGCGTCGCTTTCCATCCTCTTCCTTTCCACCGCCCCCGCTACTTGACCCACAGCTTTGGCGTTCGGAATCCGTTTAGAGGACATTGTGCGGTGGGAAGGGGATTTCGGGGTGGTTTTTGTAGAGTGATAAGCGAGTAGTGGAAGGGGTGGTGGTGGCGTTGGGCACCGGGGGGGGGGGGGGGAGTTTCTGGATGAATGGGGAGAAAGGGAGAAACGGTGGGGGAGGGAGGCGGGTCGGTGGTTTGGGAAGTTGGCAGGCGTCTGGTAGCGACGCGTTTTGCGACAAAACGGCGACGATGACGAGCTGTGGCCGAGACTCGAGCGAATCAGTGAGAAAAACTCGTTCACCGAGCGCGGACAACGAACCGGCTCACAGCGCAAAATTGTACCAGGCGGCGTTGTTTCGCTTGTCGCTGGCGTAGGTGCAGCAAAACGCGACGGCGTACCGCACAAAATCACCGCATCCGATCGGACGGACGGTTCGTGCGTTCGAGCGCGATTAAGCCCGTGAACGTTGGGAAACCGTTTCGCTTGATGACTTGTACCCGAGGACTTGTGCAGATTTCTTTGCGTGAGCGTCTTTGTGCGTGTATGTGTGTGTGTGTGTGTGTTTATTTGGCATTAATTTGCTTTCGTTGAAAGTATTTGTGTTTTTTGGTGTACAATTTTGGAGTGAATTGTTTAAAATGTGTGACAAAGAAATGTAAAGAAATTAGCAAAACAACGCTTTAAAAGTGTGGAAATGTGTGCTCACAGTACGATTTAGGGCAGTGCAAACATTAAAAAGTGGATGAGGATGGCGCATAACAAATACATCAATCACAGCAAACAGTGAAAAGTTTATTTTCTTCAAATAAAAATACAAACCAACAGTGTGAAATGAAGTGTTCAATGGTGAATTGAAAAGGATGTTATCAGCAATTAAGCACGACCCTTCAACATTTTATATACGGTGCACAAATCTGTTTGGAATTGTGAGATGAATGTAAGTGTTTAAGTAAACAAACGAAATGTTACCTTGAAGACAAGTTCGACAAAGGTCCAAAAGCTTTATTGAAGCGGTTTATCGCTGGAGAACAATTGTTAAAATTGTTGCGAGAAATATATTAAATTTGATTTAAAAACTAAATGAATTAAAATCTGTTACTAATACAGAAGAAGCAAACTTTCGGTGAGCATTATAACATAAAATCGACAATTTTAAGCGCCTAATTTTGTTGACTGTTTCGAACGATGTGTTCCATCTTTGGGATTGAAATCCACTGCTCTAGCATTTGGTTCTAATATATACTCTATTTTCTAAGGTTTAAAGCTTCATCGCAACTTACGACTTTCATTTGAAGAAAAGAGAGTTTTGTTGTGGCATTTTACTTTAATAATCAAACTCTTTAACACTTCATCGGAATGATGAGGAATGAAAACCTCTTCTGTGCTTGTGTAATTTATTTGTTATTATATTTCGTTTGGTTTTGCTTTTGAATCATTGATTTAAATTCATGGTTGAATCATACTGGATTTAATTTTGTTGGGAGCATTGAAAAGGTTTTCTTTTAATCAAATCATTGCAAATGGAAGTTGTTTATATTTTCTTTTCACGATAGAGTGGTTTAACAGTTATTTAAACAAATCGTTAAGAGAGAAAAATAGTAGTTTTTTATTTGGTTAGGGAATAACTTGTTTGTGAGCAATTTCTTTTTCAATTTTATGTGTTTGCACAATAAGTAATGCATTTTTCGATTTTAGTTTAAAGAACTTTAAAAATGAGAATCTTAAAGGCTTGCTTGCTTTATGCACCATTTTTATTTTCGATCACATGCCTTATTATGAGAATTACTTTAGTATCAAATTATAGTTTAAAAACAGTTGTTTGATTGAATTAAATTACTGCAACACTTGAAGAAACAATCAAAATAATACATTTAATAATACATAATAAAGGCTTCATTTCAAATACAAAATAAAACATTTCTTACTATTCCAATCGATGGATGGAAGAAAAAGGAAAACATGATTGTGTTTATTCTATTCAAAAAGCCATAAAAACAAATAGCAAAAATACATATGCAGGACTTTCCCACATCTCCCCCTTGAATTATCTATAAAAATTTATGAAATGCTTCGATGATAGGATACAAAAACACGACGGACCATCTTCGTACGTGTATCGATGTGAGTGTGGGTGTTGAATGTTTCTGAACCGGAAGCTGAGAGAAGAGAAAACCCCCAAAAAACCGTTAAGCAAGAATGAAATTGGTTTCGATGAAGCGTAAAATGGGAACGAATGGGATAGCGTTTAGGAAAGAATGTTTAGCAGCAAAATTCGTTGGGATGTTTTTTCATATCATTCAAGGGAAAAAATGGGACCTGAAGACAGTTTAATTACATTAGATTTACTAAAATAATAGTTCAAAACTAAAACAATTTTTTGCCGTCGGTAGTACATTAGCAACGAGCATCCTTGTTCGGTATTGGCCACTTTAAAATGGTTTTACGAGCTAAATTTATTTACCCAACACAAAAACAAAAACAAAACAAGGATGGAACGTAAAAGTACATTAATTTCTAAGTGGCAGAAACTCTCCCACAAAACAAAACAAACAAAAAATCATAAATCAAACCATAATCGGTCCGTCTCATTGCTACCGTTCACCGTTGCATGTAAGTACAATTTACGTACATGTCAATTAATGGTAACACTACCAACGATTAATCTTCGAAGTAATTGAAACAGACGAAGAAGTGAAGGCTCAGAAGTGGCCGACGAGTGTCGAAACCATTTATCTACCAGCAGTGTGCAGTGTGCAGTGTGTTGAAATTGTTAACTTTCACTTTTGGGCCAACCAAACCCAGTACGGTTTGGTGTTTTACCTATTTACATAAAAGCTTTATCGTCGCTAGGTTAAATAAACAAAAAAAAAAAAACTACACACATACACGCTCCATTCGTTTACTTTCGGCCTTAGCATCATAAAATTTTCACAAGAATTGTATGAAATGTACAAAAAACACCTCAACCTAAACAAAAAACGCCAAAAGGAAAGAAAAGGAGAAAAAACCATTATCGTGTTAAATTGTACAGAGAGAAGTGCAAAAACAAAACAAACATCAGACACACACATACACAGACAGCATCAAAAGCAATAGAAAGGATAAAAAAAGCCCAAACCAATTCAGGGTGGCAAAAATGGTGGACCAAAAGGATAGAAAGCAAAAAAAAAAACATAACAACACCACGGGAAAAAAGGTGGAAAAGGTGTGTAAGGCGAAAAATAAATAACTGCCACAAAGCGACCACCACCAACGACACAATCAAACGCACACACACACACACCTTCGCTGGTTTAAGTATTTGTTAGTCACTTTTTCGAATATCGCATCCAAACGCATAATGCTTTCTTTCTCTTATGTACTCCATAGTAAGCTGAGATAATAGTTTTTCCCTGTTTGAAAAGTCCTCTACTGCTCTGCCTCTCTCTCTCTCTCTCACACACACGCTCTCTTTTAGACAGAGGGATGAAAGATTCTCACACCCCGTTGGAGGGGTGAGAAACGAATGCACAGAAGTAAATATGTTTGGCCTGCTAAGATCTGCTCGGTGGACTGCTGTCTGTTTGCACTGCTCTGGTGTGAATGTGTCACCCGGTGGTTGGTGTGAGCAGTACCGCCGCTTGGTTGTGTGTGTGTGTGCGTGTGGTTGTGTTGGAGGGGAAAAAAGCGGTTCACAATTTCACACCAGCTCGCTAAGATGAGATGAAATGAGATGAAGGTTGGGTCGCGTGTTAAAGCGAAGACCAAAGAAGTGTTGGTGTCACCTAAAGCTTAACGCGCTTTGAGTGTGTGCTTTTTTTTCTGCTCCTCTACTTCTTCTTAGGTGTGTATGAGGTGGTGGGTGGATGGTATCGAATCTTATAGGGCGAAGGAAAACGGTTCAATTAGTAAGAGTGTGAGAGAGAGAGAGAGAGAGAGAGAGAGACTGTGTGTGTGCGCGAGAGTGAAGACATTTGCAAGAAGGTTTCAATTGGGGGATGGTTTACATACACAGTACTTGGTACACTTGCAGGGTGTAAGGGAACAAAAAAAAATATTGTCACCAAGAAGTTTTGTTCACATTTGACACTCTCGCACACACAGACGTTGTGTACATATTAGGTGTGATTGGTATATAGACTTAAGGGCAAGAAATAGCGCAAGACTGGACGACAAATCTGAGCCAAGCTTTAGAAGTGAACGGTTTTCCTTTAACGCCTTCCAACACCTCTGCGTCACATAACATTACCCAAAAAAAAAAAGGTGTCTCACTTGAGGGTGTGGGTTGCTGGTGAGAAAAACATACACCTTAGCAATATTCCGTCTCATTCTGGTCAACTTCAGAAGTTCCTGAAAACGCCATCCTTGCAGCTTAATGTGTCAAGTTGAAGCTGTCACTTTCTTCTTGATGTCAACCAGCTTCTTCGAGTTGAAGAAAAGAAAACAGTGTCTACCAAAAGAACAAAATGTACCATATTTACTCAACAGTAGCACTCAAAGTTAAAGTTCTTTTTTTTCTTTTTACCTCCCAAAAGTCCTTCTCCCATTACAACACCTCTTTTGTGGATCTCGATGCTCTTTATTTATTTTAAAGGGTTTACCGATTTTCCAAAACCGCTTCCCTCCGTATTGGGGGTCGAAGATGAGGCATACATAGAAGCTAGGCAAGAAAAATGCGTCGTCGAGGAAATGTCAAAAACTCGGCGAAAGCCTCCCCAGGGAACAAAGAAAAGTCTTGGCGTGAAGAAACGGCGCGCAAACCAATCCGCGATGATTATAACACCACTTAGAGGGAGTGGCCATCTTTAAAAAGAGCATGTGCATGTGTGTGTGTGTGTTTGAGGGTGATGGAAAGAAAGAGAGAGAGAGAAAGGGAAAGAGAGTGACACAGGTGTGAGCGAAAGAGCAAAAATGCCATTGAATTGTGTGTGTATGTGGGGGGTTGTTCTTACCCCTTCTTTCTCTTCTTCTTAGAGGGTTGAAAAGCGGACACTAAAGCACACAAGAAAAAAAAAAACGAAGGGAAAACGACTGTAGACAGTGGGCCCGCAGAGGGTGCGGCTTTCAACACGAAAGGTGTCTAAACCGGCACCAACCCGAGCACACGCACGCACACAGCTTTAATGCAGTGTGTAGTGGCGGGTTGAATCAACATCACACCAACACACCCTGACGCGCGTCGTACATTGAAATAAGGGTAGGTTTCCGAGAGGGCGAAAGCAGAATAAGAAGAAATGAAAAAACAACACAAGCAACCCACGGCCAGCGCTTACCAATACAGCCACACAGCCGGACCGGGTTGTGGACGTGTTGTTTTTCCCACCTTTCTTTCTCCACTCACCACTCGACCGTTCGGCGCATCGTGTGCGTTTGGTTGAATATGTGTGTGTGCGCGTGTGTGGGTAAGAAGAAGAAACCACGCGGCGGCTGTTCATTCATTTGCCAGCGCTAACCATTCACTCATTCTAGAGTCGACCGGCGTGAGGTTCGTATCGAGGCGTGCGTGTTGCGTGATTTGCGTGTGGCGCGTGAGTGTGTATTGTTGGCATCCCTCTCCCACCCCATACTACCCCTCTACCCCTTCTGAAGGGGATGATATGGTGTGACCGGCTGTGCGTGTGTATGTGTGTGTGTGCATTGTTGTGTATTGTGCAGTTACATTTTTATCATGCTCTCTCGCTCTCTCTCTCTCTCTCTCACATAAATTTCGGCATCTCTTTCACTCTCTCACACACGCATACAAATACTCGTGAAATCCTGATGAGAAGATGATCCTGTGAAGTAATTATTGGTGTGCAACTGGATTTTAGCGTAATTTTTGTACGCTGCTGCATGATGCTGTTGCAATGCAATTTTTCGAAATTGATTTTCTGTGTGTTTGTGATTTTACTACTACAAAAGTGCGTTGTTTTACTGTGCTGATTTGTTTATGAAAATTTTGCAACGAGAAACTCAAGGATCGATCGCCACAAAAAAATAATTTGCTGCTGGTGAACGAACGAAAGTTAATGACGAAATTAGTAGAAATAATATGCAAAAATTTGATAAGTTTTTGGCGGGATGCAGCTGAACCAAGTCATGAAAAATTTTATCATAATTTTGTGTTTTAAAGAGGGAAACCATTTTTAACTGTTTTCCAACAAAAAAAACTGTCTAATTTTGTGTTTTTTTTAATAATTTGCCACCTTTGTTCACTAAAATATTTTCAAACACATCTTTTCCAAACGATAATCTACTCTCAAATTTTGTTGTGGATAGTTGTGAAATTTTATTTCAATTTAAAATAAAATTTCCTATAATACTCTTGGTGAAGCGAAACCTTTTACTTAATTACATTTCCTCCTCTCCAAATATTTCTCATCCGAAACAGTGTTCTTCCGGTGTGGTGGTGAGCAACCAAAAATTGTCCCAAAATAGGCCGGCTACGATTCAACAATTGTGAGAAGAGCAAAAAAATTGGTTACAAAAGGCCACAAATTGAACGAGAAAACAGGCGACAACCAATCGTTTTTCAGTGTCAGTGCTAAAGTGTGAAAAGAAAAAAGGAGAAAATACAAAGAAAAGCAAGAAGTTTTCTTTTTCCTAAATTGCGTGTTATCAAAAATGTGTTTTACCAACGAAATATTACAATCGAAGCTTGATCTTCTAAGAGGTGAAAAGTGATAAAAAGCTCGCTTAACGGTGAAGTTTCAATAAAATGGATCGAAAGATTGTATGAAAGTGGTGGATGTTGTGGTGTGTTTAGTGCAAACGTGAATTGTTACGAATTAAACGTGCCTGGTGAGAGGTTGATCCTTGCACACAATCGTCCCGTAGTGTGTGCTGTTGCTGTGAGCAGGTGCAGTGAATTGAAATCTTGGCGGAATTGTTTCAAAGTGTTCGGTGTTTTTTTCCCCGTTTGTTAGGAACACGGTTTACACGGTATAAAAGAAAGAAGCTTACAAACACGTCCAGCGAGTCTCGAGTGCTGTTGGAGCGAAAGAAGTAGTGCTAGCCGCAACCACTCACGAAACGCTGTACCAGTGCGAACGTTAAGATCCTTCCGAGCCTAGCGAGAACCTCGTGCAAAATAGGCTGGCGTGACACCCACGGCTTTCTCGGTGATGTTGTAATGAGATACGACGGCCAAGAACTGCTCCAATCTGACGACTTCAGTAGGCCGGCGAAGGGAATGGCCTATCATCCATTCCTGCAGCTACCGCGACCGACTGACTTCAGCGTCTCGTCGCTGTTGACCGCGGGTTCGCCGCCGTCAGCGCAAGCCCAGCAGCAAAACTCGCCGGCGGCGGCCGCCGCAGCCGCGGCCGCCATCAACATGGCGGCCACGGCAGCCGGCACCGCACCACCCGGTGCCGGCGGGCCGCCCTCCTACTTCCCGGCCGCCGCCCTCGCCGCCCTGTCCGGCGGACCGGGGGCCGGTGGTCCACCGCCGTCCCATCTGTATCCGGGCGCGCTGCTGCCGAAGCTGCCACCGCACCATCCGCACGCCCATCATCCGCTCGGGACGGCCTACACGACGGCGGAGGATGTGGTGTTGGCGGCGGTGGCCGCCCATCAGCATCATCCGGCGATGAGGCCGCTGAGAGCGATGCAACCGGAGGATGACGGTGTGGTGGACGACCCGAAGGTGACGCTGGAAGGGAAGGAGCTGTGGGAGAAGTTTCACAAGCTCGGGACGGAAATGGTCATCACCAAGAGTGGCAGGTAGGTGTTACTTTGTTGGGGGGGGGGGAGGCTCTTTAGATGGATGGAAGGGAAAAAGGAAGCGAGTGGAATTGGGCTTCCAGTTAGGGTACAAAAATTGACGAACCTCGAAGATTTTCCGCAGAAGAAGTGTCCAGCGCGTTTTACCGACGGCATTTTGAACATGCGTACCGGTGGTTGACAAATGCGGGCGGAAAAGGTTCGTCGTTTGGGACGCATTTAACGAAGTGTGTCTTTGGGTTTATTTCGTTGCAATGAATTTATCTAAAAACATACTTTACTGATATCATACGGTTTTCTGGCAGAAGAATAATGCTTCATTTCAATTAAATGCCAGAGCTAAATTAATTGGAACCGTAAGACTTGGATCTTCTTTTGGAATTTCCCAATAGTTCCCAAACAAAAGACTGATTAAATCTTTTTTCGTTTGTAGTCCTGTTTAAAGGCAATATTCGAGTAATATTTAGAATTTTTAAACCTCGAACAATATGATGTGTTACAACGTGTTTAAACTTTCATCTAAACAATCAAGGAATGAAAGGAAGAGGTTTCACATGTACTAGATTGCTTATAGACGAATTTTTCTAAGACGAAAGTCTTCTAAATTTTATATTTTAGTTCTGGGGGTTTTCCCATTTTATTTTAGATTTATTTACTTTAAACGATCTTTGGTGAAATAACGGTATTTTCTTCAAATATCCTTTGCGCGTAAGTGTTCAATAAAGACCTTCTTTATCAGCTACTTTACTTTACGCTTACTGAAAAGTGTTCTTAATATGAAATTTTTTTAAATTTTGTAGAATATTTTTTGAAGAATTTTTGATGAATTTTAAAACAATTAGTTTGTTTTTAAGCCGAAACTCATGAATAATTGGTCATGTTGCTTCTAGTTAACTTCACTTAGTAAATTAGTCATTACAAATTTAAATTACTGAGAGATTCTATTGTTAAATTTCACATATGGTCACATACACAATAAAGTAACACAACTTGCGTTATTAAATTTGAGGAATTGAGTTACTGTTGAGTACTCGCAGCGATCGAACATCGGCGAATGAAGTCTGTGTCGAGGGCAATTATTTGTATAAACATAAAAATGAGATAAACTCACGAATATACATTCGTATATGTATAAATAAATACAAATAATGGAAATTATTATTGTGAAAATTAAATAACAAATAAAAATAAGGTTAGGTCAGGGGCGGCTAAGCGTGATTTATGCGACAGAGGCGACGATCCTCAAATGGAAGCACCGTGGTTCAAATCCCAACCGGACTTTGTAGTATCGGCAAGTCTAGTAAGCCATAATCATTGTAAATATTGGCATAATCAAATCAAATATTGGCATAATCATTGGATGCATTTAAGGTTCGATTCTAAATGCCGAAATCTTTTCGTCTTTTTGTACCGTTGTGATGAAAACGTTAGGCTATAAATTAGGGCAATTTTCTTGATTTTTTTTCAAACTGTAACTTGGACTACTTTTCACCTTAAACATTAGCTTCTACTGGTTTTTAAGACGTTTTTTGTGGTTTTTAATTTTTGCGTAATAATTTCAAATTTGTTTAATTGAAATAAACAAACATAAAGTGCTATAAATTGCTATGATAATGACGATAAATAATTTAAAAATCGTATAAAAAGGTGATCTTATTATTTTGTCTATCTTTCTACATTCTTGAACTGGATTTTTCGCTTTAAGGTCGGAATCTGTCAAGGATTCTTGCAGTCAAAAATGGCCTCATTGAAATAAAAAAAAAATTATTGACGTTTTATAAAAAGACATTATATTATCAAACGACAATAACATCAGTTTGATAAATACCTTTGTCTTTTCCTTAAATCTTTTGCTTACTTAAATTTCTTTAAACATGCTTCAAATAAACCAAAGCAAGTAGAATAAAATAATGGAAACTTAATTCATCAACGCGTTGATTGTAAATGCACCATCGAAGCGTCCGGCACATCCGCAACAATTTCCTTTCAACTTCAAGTTCTTTGTCACTCATAATTGCTTGTGGTGTTTCGTTGAAGTGGAATCGTTCAAAAAAATTCACGTTCTTTGCTTCGTTGTGTTTTCAATTGTGAAAAAAGAAGTAGCCAAAAAGCACTCCATTTTTTTGACCACACTAGCTCTCACGATACTCTTTAGACTTGTCTTGTGCTAAACAACAAATTTTCAAGTGCTACTAATTCGCTAATTATGCTCCGAACACCTTGAACAGCAGCATTGAAATTTAACTCCAATTTTCAACCCGACAAATAGACAATTAAATGGAGCGCTGGTTTTGGGTGTAAAGCCGGAGCCGGGCTGCACCCTGACACTTTACACTCCAACATCCAACCCAAACCAGAAGAAGCTCCTGCAAAATAAACTCCGGCAATTAATTTACATTTAAGGAAAGTTTCTGCACTTTTTTTTTTTCGCCCCTTCATTTTCATTGCACTGCACTTTTTTTCCGTGGCACGAAAAATAGCAAAGTTGCTTGCTGCTGGTGTCGGCCCAGACACACTGTTCTTCGCACTCCACCGTCGCACCACAGACAACTGAAACACGAGCGTTTGTTGATTGTTTGCCACTAATCATCATCAGCCGCGCCACCATCGCACCCGGCGAGAAGCCACCGGGAGGGGGGGAAACAAAATGCAAAACAAAAACTAAATGGTGCCAACCAACAAACCTGTGTGCCCAAGTGTAGTAGAATTGAAAATAAAATCAGCGGCCACCGAATCTATCGCATCACAATCTCACCTTTTACTGTGCGGATTGTGTGTGTGTGTGTGTTGGTAGTGCGGCGGCAATCAATTTTTGGCTGAAGGTGCAAATTGTAGGCAAAGTGCACTTGAGGTTGATTTTTGTATTTGTTTTCACCTTCCATTTACTGTTTCGAATTTGGTGGCGTCTGCTTGTCTTATTGTGGTTGGCTGTTCTATGGATGTTTCGAGTGATTTGGGGGTGTTTTTCAGGAATGTTGTGTTGTTTGCTAAATAGAATCAACTTACACTTTATTTTTATAATATTTTTTTATTTTTACGAGTGTTTTACGAGCGTTAAAATTCATTCTCAAATCGAACTCCATTTTAGACAATTGATTAACCTCCTTTTGCAGGAAGGCGATAAAGTTTATCATTCCGATTGAATGCTACGAAGAATTTTTGACCTAAAATCACCTCCTTTGTAACTACTGTTAATTGAATTTGTTCGGTACGAAATTTCCACCGAATTAGCCTTGGCCTAATGCGAAGCTTCGCCTGTGAACCGAGCACACCAGTTCGAGTTTTTGTGACGGACAGACTGACACTTACTGGCCGGGATCAATTATTAAATTCGAAACATAAATCATCACCCACTAACTTTCGAAGCTGATCGATCGTGTATGTGTGTGTGTGTGTGTTTTTAACTGCCTCATTGCAACAGTGATCGGTGTTAAAAGTGATAAAATATTAAAAGCATTACTCCATGGCTTTCTTTGACCGTAGCGATGCGCGAATATTGGTTGCCACTTTTTGCACTAAACTAAGCTGCAAAACCGCGTGTGCACTGATTGTGCAATCTAGTGCACTGAGTGATAAAGGTGCAATTGCATCTCCTGGCATCGCACACACACACACACACACACGCACACGCTCGCTCGCTCGGCGTGTGCGCTGCGATTGCAGCAATTCAGGCGGTTTGGGGGAGATTTTTTCGCTTCCTTTTGCGAGCTCGATTGGGCCCATTTTGCCACATTTTGTGCCGCTTTTTTTTTGTGTGTGAGTGCGTGAGTGTGTGTCCTCTGTTGAAGCTTTTACCTATTTATTTATATATTTTTAAATATTTTTCCCAACGCGTGCAGTGTGCGCGCGTGTGGTGAATTTAGCATTTTTTTTTTTCAAACATCAATTTGCAATATTCTTTGTTTCAGGCTGCAAACAAGAAAAACTCATCGTGTTTTTAAAAAAATAAATTAAACAATTTCAACACTCACTTCAACACGCCGAAAAACGTAAAAGAAGTAAAAGCTGGAAGCTACTAAAGTAAATTTGGTGTGTGTACAGATTCGAAAATAAAACATGGCTTCCACCAAAACAAAAAAAAGCACCACTCCAGCTCCTGCATCTGACGTTAATTCAGTTGAAGAAGGTGTGTGTGTGTGTGCTTGTTTTTTTTTTCTTGTGTGAAAATTTCCATTTTCCTGTGCACAGTTTTAAACGGATGTGGATAACACGATGAAAAATGGTGATAAATAAAAATTCGCTTCGGAACACTTTTTCCGTGTTTTCCAACCCCCCCCCCCTCCCGCTCCCCCCGAAAGTTCGATTTTTTAACCCCCATTTTCCAGCGCCAAGCAGCACTCTTTTTGGTGCCGGAAAGGTGTTGGGCTTTTTCATGATTAATTTCATTTAACATTTTCACTCACTGAAGGAGCGCGCTTTTCTGCCACCATTAAAAATCGAAATGGGTTGCTTGGCTGGTTGTTTTGGTTTTGGTGCCTCTCTTTGGTGCCACAGCAGCACCGTACCGAACGTTCAATTTTCAATCGATACCGCGGGTGTTGATGATAGTATGGATTATCTTTTAGCCCACCGGCGCGAAGGCTTTGCGCGATGTTCCGATAAACGCGGGCTGTTGACACGTGCACCAATGTGCTTTTGTATTTTTAAGTGCGTCGAGCGAGTGAGGCTGCAAAAGCGATCGAAAAGGGGGTGCTGCTGATAAGTGGAGCTTATAGGGAAAAATCGTTTTTTGTTTTGTTGTTGTGCGGCTAGTATAAAGAAAAGAAGGCGAAATTTTTAAACCTTTATCGCCTGATCAATTTTTGTGTTGGTGGCGCATGAATCAATAATGAATTGAAAGCTTTATAATAATAAATGTAATGCAATTAGTAAAACAAAGTCTTTGTTCTCCCTAAAGCATTAAATGAAGCATAATTAGAGCAAAAATTACAAGCTGCATGAAGTGAGCAGGTGTTTAGAGAATAATTTTTATCTCTCACCATTTCTAGTTCGCTAAGCTTGAGGTTCATACAATCATGTCCTCCAATCGGGAGCAAGAAACGACTAATGATGATGACAGATTGTGGTAACAAAGCAAGGGAAAACAGCTTATCAAACCACAAAACGTAACGAAAAAAAAAACCTCAAGCAATGAAACTAAATTCAGGCTCATTAGAAAGTGGCATCCATAAAATCCGGTGAAAATGTTTCCACGGTTTTTTCCCCCCTCTCTTCTAAACCTTACCCGCTTTCAAGCGTATTCGGATTATAGTTTTATTGTCTGGTGACATTTTGGACAAGTTTATGGGTGTGTGTTTTGATTTCGTAACAAAACGAGTAACTCAAACGCACAAACTCAATCGAAATAAAAGTGTTTAGTGGCTTTCAGTAATCAGCAAAGCGTCTCAATGTCAGCTTGTTGTTGCTCTCTCTCTCTCTCCCCATTTTCAATTGCTTTTCATACTCATCAAAAGCACCGAAAAAACGATCGCTTCACAACGCCCAATTAGCAAGCCCAAAACTAGTACGACCCAACAACCACCGCCACTCCAAAAAACCTAATTACAAGCAATTTATGTAAGCGTTAGCACCCCAGCCTACCGGTGTGTGTGTGGCGTGTGGCGTGTATTTGGGAAATAATTCACCTGCCCGAAAAAAAAAAAACTCTTTGGCCCATCACTTTCACACGCGCTTTTGCTGATGGTTTGCGCTTCGAAAACTCCTTATTTTGGCACCTCAGTCAGCCCCGTCGCGCTCGCTAGAGTGATCGTGAGCGGCCACAGCTCAGTTGTTTTGGTTTTATTTTTGGGTGCTCGCTCGCTGGCTGCTCAGAACGTCAAACGCAACCGAGCCTCGAAAGCAGGGTAGATGCAACAAGCGCCAACATGATGCGAAGTGTCTAATTAGGATGACAGGGGCACCCGGTGCGGGCTGTTTCCGTGCCGTGTTGGTACGTTTGTGGGTCGGTTTGTGAAGTGCAAAGCTAAAATTAGGCATGGCAAGTTAAAGGCCAGTTATCTTCTTCTTCTTCTTCTTTGGCACTTCCTTTCTGGCTTCCTTGGTTTGATCACCCGATTACCGGTAGCCTGATAGCGAGTCCTGCGTACTGGATATCGGACCACCTGTACCGCGAAATGGTTGCTTAGGAAGGAATCAATAAAAGGAGAACAGTAAAGAGAGAACAATTGTGAACAGGAAACAGTTCATAGACAATTTTATATAAAAATTTAAATAAAAAATTTTAAGTAGAAGAACCGATTACGTCCGTGGTAAGGCAAAGAATAAGGAGGAAATGCCTTATTTAAGTCATCACAAGCCGTGTTGACAATGTGGTATTGCACCACCACATAAAAATATTTTAATATTTTTATAAAAGCTTTAATTCAAATTCCTATTGACAGATTCAGTTAAAAATATTAAAATAAAAGAATAAATTTGATATGTTTCGGCACAACACGAATTACTTGAGCAATGTGACACTATACGGCGATTAAAATGTACAAAGAGTGCAAATAGAGTAAATAAAACAATAGAAAAAGAAAACGAAACGCAAAAACGAAACAATTGTTTCAACAAAAAATGCTAAAAACAAAAGGAAATTAAAACAAAAATATAAAACTTAAATAATGATCAAACAAACTAATAAAAAAATAATATTAGAAGAACACACTAACAAAACCAAGGAACAAAACTCGCTAAAAATAGTCCCAAAATTATAATTAAATCAATTAGTTACTATTAAATCCATCAAACTGGCATTATCATGCACAAATCCGACCGCTCCATTTCGTTTGATTAACCATTTTCTGCTGACACTTCCCTGACACAAGCCCTGGGACGGGACGGGAGCTAAGCTCCCACTTAATTTGCCATCTTAGCCGCAGTAACACCACCAACCATCACAGTGGTAGCCTGCTGAAGACACAGTCAAAGTTAAAAGTGTGGAAGGTGTAATACCGCAGCCAGAGGAGCAAGAAAAAGCGGTACGACGGGACGAGCTTAAGTATTTGCCGTGATTAAAATTAACGCTTACTTTCAATTTTCCACTTCGATCGCACTTTTATCTTTTCATCTTTGCTTGACTGTTGTTTGCTTCGCCTCTTTTCCTTCACTGTTTGTTAGTGCCAGTCAGCGCCAAGCTCTCGGGCTGACACCACCCGATATTGCACCCGCGTGGGGATGCACTTTGAAGTACGCGGAGGAGGTGGAACAGAGGGGAAGGGGGGGGGGCTTAAGTTTTCCCGAGCCAGCGGTTCGTTTCCTTTCATACAGGAATGCCGTAGCGCCGACAGGTTCGCGTTACGTGTGTGTGTTAATCGGGCGGGAAAATCAGCCTTCAGTCTCATTTAGCTGGGAAATATCCTGTCCTGTTGGTGTATGTGTGTGATGCATGTGTAGGCATGTACAACAAACACACATGTACTGCAAGTTTGCAAGTTCGGTGGTGTTTGAAAATTGATTATAAATTCATAAAATAATTTGTTGATCCTATCGATCAACTTCGGTGAGCCTGCGAGACTTTGGGGGTTGCATTTCACTCAAACAAACCAACCCACCGCTCCTTTTCATACAGACACACACACACACACACACACACACACACACACACACGAACAGGTGCTTGAGGTTGGGTAATGGAGCAAAAGTGCGAACCTGAGCGAAAGTGTTATTGATTTAGGGGCTGAATTGGAGCACGCGCGCTCGCGCGCCTTTTCTGCCCGGTGCGGTGGCCTTCAAAACGAGTTGCGCTCGGTACATGCTCGGAGGCTAGGCCTTTTGTGCGAAGCATCAGCACACTCGTAGCCACTGCGTAGAGATTAGAGAGATGGAAGTTTTAGCTTGCGGGCACACCACACCCCGGAAATCGGTACGGCAAGTGTTGGACTTTTTGTACCCACATCCGGTTAGGAGAGAGCTTTTCCATATGAAGGGGGGTTTTTCTTTCCCCCCCCCCGGTGGCACAAGGTTATACATGCATACTTGAGCCGTATTCGGTGGCAAGAGAGACAGAGCGAAAAAGAATGGGTGGGAAAAAAACCGAACAGCAATAGTCATGTTTGAGTTTTTCCTTTCCCGCAGGGCAGAATCATTCAATTTGTCCCACACGTCCTCCAACGGCTACCTCAAGGATTCGGAGCCAATGTTCCTCTTCAGCAAACCAGGGGTAGGGAAAGAAACCATAAGGAAGAAGCAGAAGAAGAAAAAACCCAAGCTAAATGAAGATTGAAAAGTCCGCAGCACAAAAGAGCTCATTCTTGGAGGGCTTTTCATGAAAACCATTTTCCGTACATTTTTCACACATGTGCCAGCGTACTACCGCGAGCACCGTGAACAACACTCACTGGCGGATGACAATTTTGTGTGGCCTGCTGTTGGCGCATATCTCTCGAGGGAAAAACCTCGATCAGACACGTACCTTACCGGCGACACACACACACACACACACGCGTGGACGGCTGCTTCAGTTCCACGAAGGAAAACTTCACGTAAAGCGGACACCAGCCCCACCGGTCCAGCGACATGGTTGTGCGGAGCATGCATTTGGTAGCAGCGAAAAGGGATGGGCAGATGAAATCATCTCTTTTGTCCTGCAGGTGTTGATCCGTCCGTTCGGTGAGGGGGGGGGGGGGGTTTCTTACGTTGTTGTTGTTGTTGCATTCAAGCAGCACTATATTTGATTGCTTCCACCAGAAGTGGCATGGTGGGATGAAATTAAAAAACACGCATGTGGTAGTAATGCCTTCGCCGTCGTACTATTTAGTAGTGTAAAAGGGAACGATTTCGGGGGTAAAGATTCATTCATAACTGCAAAAATATGCTCGTCCGGTGCACTCGTTTGCAACCGCAACGTTACAGTACAGTGCAGCAAATGCGGATCGGGACAGCAGTATTTGACGCTCTTGAATGGACACTTTTTTGGCAAAATATAATTACGTGTGTCATTTTTACTGTAAAGAGATGGTTAAATTTTACTCATAAAATGTTCGAAACTCACGTAAAAAAATAATAAAAATGTATTATTTTGCTACTGAATACAGAAACCTGAAAATAATAGCAATGTATGCATCGGAACTAACGCACAAGAAAATTTAAATCAAGGTAATAAAATAGTAACTTATAACTTCGAAATATATAATGTCATTTATTCAAACAAGGAGCTATAAAAGCTGCTGCAAAAACAAGATCCACCACAGATTCATCCAGAAACTCTCTCTGGATTCATCTAGATTACTAGATTCTCTCGTTTCTCTCGATTCATCTAGATTACTAGATGGAATTCTAGAAGAAACATAAAAGTAAACAATAATAAAATAAAAAAAGTCCCTTAAAAGCAAGGTTCTATACTGTTGTATGGCAAGACCGAGCTTAAAATCCCATCCGGACCGTTCCCCCGTAGTGAGAGCTGTCTATCCAGCTACATGGTATTGGAAGGTCTAGAAAACCATTCGATGGCCGTCGAGAACTAGTAGGTCCTTAAGTTAAAAAGAAGGAGAAAGAGACTTAGATCGAAATAGGGTTTTTACTCAAACTTTCTGTCTATAATTAGACAAAAAAACTCCATTTGCTTAGATTGCTTAGATTGCTTATTTGCCTCACTACGGGAGGACGGTTTGAATGGGATTTGTATCCCGATCATGCCGTTTGAAGACTGGCGCCCTTAATTCCGCCCAATAATTCATTCCAATGATTTGTTACTCACAATTTTCCAAATATTTTTTACAAAGTGTTTGTGTGAGTTATTTTGCCGTGTTTTCTGACATCATAAAAATCACCCACAACCCCCCCCCCCCCCCCCCCCAAAAAAAAAGGAAAAAATAAACAATTCTTCGTCCTTCAATTGCAACGAGTCCCGAATCGCTTCTGTAGCACTGCACTTCCTTAGCAAACAACCAACACAACCATCGGCAGTTACTACGACTGTCGCTCGTAGTAATAATGAGCCATTTATGTGTTAAGAAGGAAGGCTTGTCTTTCTTTCACTCTCTTTATTTTTCTCTCTCATTCTCTCTATCCGTTCGGTGCATCACAACAACAGCAACAAAAAAAAATTCAAGGGTAGATGAACAAGTGCAAGTGTGTGGTGAGGTGTTAAAATTTCTTGTCCATAAAACAGTTTTTAACACCCTCGCATAATGAGTAGCACTCACACCCGCACCCGCCACTCCTTCCTTCCTTCCGTTTTCCTTCGCTTCTTTTCCCATTACTTCCCGCCTGCATTACTGCAGCCGAGCTGCAGCCGAGCTGCAGCATTGCACCTTACCGGGCTGCGTGTTGCACTTTGGTGGCTCACCCAAAACCACGCAAGGCAAGTGCAGAACGAAAGCAATGACTGCAGACTCCCCAAAACACAACCCAGCCACAGTGACGGTATTATTATACATGCACTGGGTGCAATTTTATACCGGCTGGCGCGTGGAAATTCGCATACACACTTTTCCACCCGCCGGTTGGGGTTGGGTTCTTCTTGTCTCTGTTTGTTTCCTTCTTCTTGTATGTGTCGGCGTTTTTTTTTTTTGCTGTTGTTGTGTCAGCTCCGCTCCGAGAGTCAAGCCCAACCTGGCACGTGATGTGTGTGGCTGTATGTTGGCAAGTGCTTTGAGGTACGTGTGTATGCGTGCATCACATGGTGGAAAATTCTGATGTTTCGCGGCACAATTGCTCTTCGTTGGGGCGCGCGCGTGGTGATGCTTTAGATATGGAAATTGAACACTTCGCGAGGTAACAAGTCTGTTTTTTTTTTTTACTTGCTTTGTAGGGTTGTACGCCCTTGTATTCGCCTAGTTTTTTGCTTCTTCTCTTGATTAGCGGACGAGAAGGACGACGCGTGGGGTTGATTGGAGGAATGTGAGTGAAATGCATTTTTTTGTAACTGCAAAATGTCACGAAAATAGATGCACACATGCAAGCGAGGCAGTAGTGGACATCAACAGCAAGAAAAAGCCTTAGAATTTAAAAAAAACTTGTTTAATTATTCACGAAACTTACTGAGAAGAACTATGAAAACAATACCAATAGTTGTTACATCAAAAGTAATGAAAAGATTTTTTGAATTAAAAAAAACTTAGACACTTACGAAAAACGGTAGCTATAAATGTATAAGAATCAAGAAAGACCGATTCATCAAGACAAGAAGGTGGATTTGTGGAACGAATATTTATAACAAAACTACAAAATGAACATAAAAGTCATTTTTCATCCACTTTTACTGAGGAAACTGCTTACAAATCTACTACCACTAACGATTTTTCCCACACAAAACTCATGCCAAAACGTGTCGACCACTGACTGTGCATTGCATAGGGAAAATTAGTGTCAAACGTGATAAGCCATGTCGGGTGTCACGCCACGCCAAAACATGGAAGGCCGACCGACAAAACATCGATGCCTAGCCGATGCTCTTGTGTGTCAGGATTTTCGGTCGTTAATTGCAGCTCGCATGCAAACCCTCTCCGGCAGGGGTGGACGAGTGAATCGCGCCAAAACGCACGCAGCGAAAAATGCAACCGAAGCTTGTTGCATACACAGGCGGAAAGCTGGGGTGAAGCCGAAAGGATAGGGAAAAATGAACAGAATGTGCGGTTAACACATCACCGGACACACACACACACACACATGCACAAACATCACGAGACACTGTGTTCACCGGTAAGTCGGCACCAGCATTTGCGTATCGGATGTCACCTCCGAAAGGCTCCCGGGAACCCGGGAAGAGAACCCGTACGAAAGTGTACTGCGGTGGAAGAAAAGTGTATGCGTGTGTCCTCTAGGGAATGTGCACTGGGAAGAGGTTTGGCAGTTTAGAAATGGGACGGTTTCGATTCTTTTTTTTTTTTTTTTGACAGTATCGGACCAAGCCGCACCAGCCAGGGTTTTGTGCAGCGCAATTAGATCGCATGCACACGCTAGACAATGCATGCATACACAAGTGCAAACCGACAGTACGCGAGTCACACACACACACACACACACACACACACCGCTATGCGTCAATATCAAGTCGTTTTAGAACGTAACAACAGCAAAGGGCTGCTGTCATCTCGGGTGCAAGCTTGTAAATTTGCAATTCCAATCGCTGGATGCCGAACGACAAAAACCACCGGGGTGACAACGGAACTGGACCGTGACAGTGATGGTGTGTGCACCGGTACGAAAGATTCACGACCGATAATGAATAGTCGCAGCGCAGTTTGATTGATGCGCAGATAATTCTAAGCTGTGGTCAGCACTCGGCCGGGTGTAAACTGTTCGGTGGGCAGTGTGTGAGCATAAATTAGCTCAGAACGATTAGTGGACTGGTGGTGGTTGGATAGGTGGGTTACGCATAATGAAGCGATTGAGGCAGGTTAAGATTATTTTTATCATAATTGTTAAGAGGTCAAGAATTGTTGGAACAAAGCTAACAGAAAAAAAAACTTCGGAAGCGAGCTCTATTGAGTCTGGTTGTAGTAAGTCTAAGATCTTCACAACAAAAATCTTGGTATTCTTCTTAGACGACTCTATAGAATATGAAAAGATGCTGCCAAATATTTTCCAGGTCCTCAGATTATTCCTCGGATGCCAGGTCCTCAGAAGGATATAAGAGATCTTGGAGAGTCACTGGGATAACTTGCTCTTGCTTATTAATACTACATAACTGACTAATGGAACGGCAGGGTGGTGTAGCCGACAGCGGCCCCGGTATTTACACGACTGGACCAGGGTTCTAGTCCCATCCGAACCATTCCCACGTTAGTGAGGACTGACCATCCAACTACGTGATATAGGCAAGTCTAGTAAGTCATTGGAAGGTCGTCGTGATCTTACGGTCGTAAGATGAAGTCATGAAGAAGAAGATAATATCTCCTAAGATATTTAACAGATCCTTAAGAGTTCGACGACCTAAACAGTGGTGGATCAAGATCTTTGGATGCCGCGAGCAAAAAGGACCCTGAGTTTAACATACTATTTCGAAATTGGTGAGGTTATCTTGTAGTCTCTGTCTTCAATAGAGCATTTCTTTTTCACTTCCGGATTTATAATGGGGTTCTTGTAAATGCCAAATGCCACTTTGTCCAAGCTGCTATTTATAACAAGATCAGGGTCCTATCCGTTGGGACTCCATAAGGAGTCCCGATGCTCCCCAAGCATCTGCTTGGCTGGCTTGTACTCCCCAGGACTTAAAATCACTATCATGCTCATGATTGAATAAACTACTTCAAAGATCTGAATCCCACAAAACTTCAAAAATCAAGACCATACGTCTTTTAACATAGAAAAGCTCAGCTAACGCTGTCAGTTAAAGTTTGACTTGATAATTTGATATGTCTAGAAGTTCTCATACGATAGCTGTCAATATGAGTCTTTTATTTCAGCGGGACACACGTAAAACAACCACGAGACAATGGAGGAACCGCTTAGTACAGGTTATATCCGAGACTTTCAATTTCATTTTCTGTCCAAGCTTTAGCTAGTTCTAGCCGTTCAAGAAAACAAAAAACCTACGCTCCTCCTTTGCGCGACACATTAGTAAGCTGATCCAACACAAGAACAGTGAATAAACGGGAAGCTCATAGGCAACGGTTCGAGCGTGGCAGCAAAGTATCGAGCCAAGGTGTGCGTTTCGGTATTGCGTGCCACGACATCCGATCGGTAACAGGAAGCGAGACCGAACCGTATAAGGAACCGCACCAGCCAAACACGGGCGAGCGTACGCACTCGGTACACAAATGGTGGTGGGCTGGAAGACTTGAACACTTCCTTCTCAGGTCCGTGGGTGGGTGTTTGTTTGCTTTTTTTTTTTTTTTTTTTTTTGGATAGCTCAGCCGATGGTCGATTGCTCGCTGAACTTTATGAACCACCATTAATGGTCGTGTTGATGGGTTATGTTGGGGCATAAAGTCTAGTAAAGCCGATCGAAACAAATCGGTGTAAGCAAATGTCTGCACCGCACGGCCAGGCGGTTGTTAACCGGCACAGTAATACCGACAATCAGCATAAAAATTTAGCAGCTGTCCGGACGGAAATCGGTAGAATACAAACGGGCAAGAAAATCCTTGCAGCGCTTTCCACCTTCTGCGGTTCGGCTCGGCAGCAGTAAACGAGCGTCGGAAAGATCGGCGCGAAGCGTACCTCGATTTGGGCCAGGATCTTGCTTCACCTGCTGTACAAACCGGCGTCGGGATGCAGATTTTGCATACATCTCTCCACATATGTGTGAGTGTATGTTTTTTTGTATGCCGATTATTATTAAGTTTCACCACACAGACGCACCCGAGACCTCGAGACTAGAAGACTAGAGGTATGACTCTGGAGGGGAGTATATTTTTTTGCTGTTGTTGTGTATTGCTCTCTACGGGACCTCGAGTCGGGATACATCTAAAGGACATCCGATGTCTCGAAGGAAGGAAGATTGACAACTACTAGTTGTGCGGCTGCGGCTTTTTTGGAGCTGGTCCCTTGTTTTCCGTGTGTTTTTTTTTAATTTTTTGCAAACCCGAAACTGCAGGTCGGATCGGGAAAAGACAATGCAATAGAAAGAAAGAAAAACTTCATCCGGAGCATTATAAAATAGAAAACCTGAACGGAGAGAGAGAGAGGGAGAGTGAGTGCTGTTTAGCATCCCTTTTATTTCGTGATTCTTTTTTGTTATTAGCATCAACCCAATTGAACACGGGTGGCGGCAAAAGCGTCCCAATAATAAGCATATCATTTTTCACATTAGCTTCCTTTTGCCGAAAGAAGTGGAAGAAATAATATTAATAAGAAATAAAAAAAAAAAATTCTCAAAAACCCACACCCGGTGTGGTTTCGAGGGGTATGTTTTGGGCTACGAGAACGCTCGACTCTGTGTATGCGATGGAGAGGGTTGTCGTGCTGTCACTATCGAGTCTGGACGTACAGTTTGGCAGGCATATTAGCCACAAGAAGCGTTTCCAAATGCCGCACTAAGACGACGAAGGGTCCCGGCTCGTGTGTGGCAGGGCTGCTTCTCATTAGCCCTGTGCCGTTTCGCCGAGGTACCGAGGTCACCCAGCGCGGAACGATGGGCCGATGTGTAAGTATGCGATAATTGTAACCCCTTTTCCCGGGCCCTGCTTCCTTGATGTGTGTGAGGCGTCAGATGATACGGTTACATTGTTGTACACATTTGGCCGCTTGGTCTTTACCTTGTTTGGTAAGTGTCGGTTTATACATGGGAAGGTGCGTATGTATGTGTGTGTGTGTGTGCGTGTGTGGCTTGTGTGGTTTTCCCTCCAGGGCTGAAACCGGTGCCATAATATTCGATCGTATGGACAGTGGAAAATGTGTCGCTTTTTTTAGTTGGAATGCACTTTAAATGTCTAGTGAATTATATCATTTTTATGTAACATAAGTTACGCGGTCAAGACACAAAAAATTATCGATTAATCGATTGATAGAGACGCATTGCTTTCTAAATAACGAAATTTCAGGAACTGAATTTTGCGAATGACAGAATAATGTTCATTCGTTAGTTCCATGAGTTCATTCGTAAGTTCATTTAGTAATTTATAGCAACGTTAGTTTACGATTGTCCTTGCTATACAATGAAATGTGTGTAACTACCCATTCTGTCAGAACACTATTGGTTAAGGATTTCAACAATTTTGATGAAAACATGTGAAGTTATTAAAGATGTTTTCAAATAATTTTATAGCACTGCTCTGCTTGAATTCACTGATACCAGCTTGTTAAAAAAGCTGTTCTTTTTTATAGTTTCACAAAACAGCCCTTTCGACGAAATCTTTGTAAATCCGCCAACTAAGGCACTACTAAGGCAAATGTGTACTGGAAAAATCCTTAGAATTGGTTAGAAAGGCAGTTTGTCACTGTGGAGTCCATTTGAGTTCATTATGGGATCAATTAATTTTATAGCATTAAGGCGTTTCATAAGCCGAGATAGAAATGACGCAACTATTGACCAATTTTATGGAGCAATACTGATTCAGATGAGACTTGCTTAAAAAATGTGTCAATCTTTGCGTTTTGATTGGTCTAGGGTGACCTATTAAGCAAATATCGCACCATCAACTTCAACTAATCCCTTGACACTTTGAACGAACAAACGTTTATTGATACATATCAAATGCTCCGCGAAGCATTGGGCGATCCCGCGTAAATTATCGGTATATTGATCGCTGTAAACTAATATTTACACCACTTTTTTCCCATTTACGAAACGATGAGCACAATTATTTCCCGTGGGAAACTTTGTTTTTTTTTGTGCTTTGCAATGATTTTGCTGTTAGATTATATCACGCCGGGGTTCACAGTGCGTTTGCTCCATTGTTTCCTCTACAGCAGCTTGGAGCTCCTTAGGTTTGTGAAAGTGAATGGGTAACTAGTTTGTTGTGTGCTAAACGTCTAAGCTTTAGCATTTTCCTTTTCGCTCTGTAATTGAGTTGTCACAATTTAATCATATTACATGACGAAGAGAAATAAAAGAAACGAATCGAACAATACCTTTTAGATATTGTGGACCAAACTAAACGGTGCATCTGCACAAATACTGGCCAAAATTGGGCTGCCTCAGCCAGCAGACGAAACAACGACGTAAAGCGCATGAGCAGAGCAAACAAAATTTATTGGCACAATCTCATTCCATCTTATTAGCACCACCAAATTGGCATGTTAAGCTCGCAGGTCGAGTAGTTTTCTCGGGGCAGGAGATGACGCTGAGGGCATCATTTTTGACGAAGGATTGGAAGTTGGAAGGAAGGCTACACCGGACAGGGTGTTGTGGGTCGAATTATTTTCGTGCCACGCATGGGCAGAGGAGCTTTCAGATTGTTGATTTAGAATCAGTAACGGAAGCAACTGGGGAAGATGAAGACCCGGCCTGATCCGCTCGGTGTGCGGTGTAGCAGCAGGGATCTTGTACAAGGGGCTGCTGCTGCTGCTCATCAATTTGTTATGATTTAAGGCAGTGCAGACGTAGCACAGAAAGCCACCCAAAACAATCGTAGGAAAGAGTAGGAGAGAGAGAGAGAGCGAGCGAAAGAAGCTTTTATCCTACAGGCACTTTTCGAACAACCCAACGAGACAACAGGAGGCACTCGATCGATTTTCTTTCCGCAACGATCCTTGTGCTCGGCAGGCACAGCAGCTTGAAGATCTGCTTCAAGGCTGATCGGAGAGGCACTGCGAAGTACCAGAAGCGAAGCAGGCACAAGAACGGACGAACGAACGAACGGCCGCAACGCCAAACCCTCCATTATCGTTATTAATATTGGGTGCCTGACTGTTGAGATCATAATTACACGTTTCATGGTGTTTTGTTTATATTTCAAAAATATATCTTCCGTCGATGCCAGCGCCACCAGCGCTGTTATTATTGTGGTCGCTTGGCTTCCCCTCCGTTCCAACCGTACGCCACCCTTTTAAGCCCTGGGTTCGTTCTCGTGGACTTTCTCGTGCACGTTTCTCGTCGCCTAGTTATCACCTTGGTGTTCTTACCGTTGGGGTAATAATATCATCAGCAGCAGAAGAATGGAGCTGCATTTTTTGTTTTTCGTTGGTTGGAGTTCAAGTTGTTTTTTTGTGGTACTGGATCCGATGGTATCCTGGTTCCGTTATGGGTTGGATGTGGGATTTTTGTTGCTTGCTGTTGTTGCTGTGCTTATGAGCTTGATTTATTCCTTTCGATCCGGGCTTGATCGGTTGCTTGATCTCATTTGTCGGATCTACCTCGTTTTGTGAGGAAGGATGAGTCAGATTGTGTATTCAATGTGGGTCAAATGCTACGCACACAATACGACAGCTTGATTCATTTCGCATTAACGTGCACAACAGGTGATCGTGTTAAGTGGCGATGTTTATCTCGAAAATATTTACCCTCAAAAATTGTGTTCATGTTTTTCTCAATATCCATTTTTAATCATTTTTTATTATAATTTTGTTTAGTATCAGTTAATATGAAAGTAATAAGAAGAGGTTTAAACTGCCACTAGAAAGACAGCATTAGCGTGTTCGTTCGTTTGACAGATACTGACAGCATTTCATATTTGCTATAATGAATACTTTGCTATAAAAAAACCCATACCCAAAGACACTGTTTTACTGCTCACTAGCAAAAATTTGACATTTAGAACACTTAAAATAAATATGAATAATAAATTCACCAAGCTGATGACAGGAAATCATAACTTTTTTTGCTGTTGTACCGGCAGTTTAATCAGATTGCTAAACGGTTGCCGTACGCAAACCATTCACCCCGGGGCTGTCGTTTAATGGGACGCAAGATTTATCTTTCGCAAGTACTTGCATATGTACCGCGCTGCCTATACCGTCGTGACAGACGAGGCGCCCGTACTTGTACGCGGCGATATGTGCGATTTGCTTAGCGGTTTTTTTTTTTAATGACCACCAGCACGGCGGTTCCTCTTCGTCGACCAGCGTTAGGGCAATTAATTTATATTTATAGTCCGAAAGGATTAGAGTCCGCCACGTTCCCCCTACACTGTGGATAGGTTTCTGCAGAAAACGGCGGGTTGAAATCTATCCTACTCACCGACGCTTCCTTTGATGGCGAGCGACGTTTGCGAGCGAAGTAGTATTCATTTTCATATTTTATGTGCGTGTGTGTCTGTGGCTGAATGTGCGTTTGACAGCTAGAGTTAGTGGGAGAGGACGAAAGCTAGAGCGTGCAAATAGCATTTGACGCATTCATGATTAATTCAGACGATTCAGGCGAGCAGGTGACAGAAGCCACCGTTTTCGAGATCGACGTCGGGATCGCATTTTCCCGATCTCGGGCCGGTGTCGGTGTGGTCATATGTTTCGCGATCGGAGACGTTTAATTAGAGCTGCAATAAATTTGCATTTCGTATGGGCCGGTAGTGAGGAGTGGGCAAATGTCGCTTTTTATCTTATCACGATCGAAACGAATGATCGATTGATTAGATTGGATAAGAGGTTTGTTTCAGCCAGATTCTCAAAACGGAAAATATTTTTTTTCGGCTTAGTTCAAATAGTCAAAGTTTCGTAGAGTCTTAACCAATCCAAATTCGATGAATAGGAATGAATTCGTATCAGAATAAATGTTGAAAACCAAGTGTATACAGAACAAAATTTCAATTTCAAATCAGAACCTTTTTCAGGACCCGATAAAGACCGCTAAATAGATAAGAAAATTCATTTTCCCACACCCGAAAACTCGATCTTTTTCGTCGCTTCTCTGAGCCGATAACTTCATCCCATCTCTTGCAATTCCCGATGGGACGCTATTAAAAGATTAAATCCCTCCTGTTTTTTCCCCCCTTGGCGTTACCCGAGCTTCCCCATTTGGTAACAAACCATCGTTTATCAGTTCGGTAATTATCGATATTGACGTGGGCCCCGACTTTCACTGCCGCGTTGTCGACTTGTTCCGATTGGTCGTACTGCATCGTTTGACCATTAATGATTATTGCTCCCAAGGGGAGTAGCAGTGTGGGAGAGATGATTTTCAACTACTTTTCTTCTTCTAAGACAAAGATGTAACGACTCGTTTGGTGGTGCTTGGTGGAAGTAACAACCCTGTAGCTTCTGAAAAAACAAGTTACAAGTTCATTTGCCAAGATCATTTCTTTGATACAGCAGAGCCAACAAAAAGGCATCCATCTTTAAAGGATAGTATCATCCTTGATGGCATTAAGAGGTAAAACGTGAATCAAACGACACCACCAGAGTGAACAAAATGTTCCCCCTTTCTACCGACCCGTTCCCCATTCCCCCTTTTCCACCATTGCCACTGCACAGAAACGTAAAGCTAATGGAGCGAATGAATACGCTTCGGGTCGATTTTTGCACCCATAAATGGACCCTCGCACCATTCAAAGACACACGCTCAAGTCAATGCCAAGCCAAAACCCACCCTCGTTGAACAACACCCCCTTCCCACACTCATTCCTCATTCCCCATTTTCCTTCACCATCTGTTCGTCAGGTGCAAATCTTGGTGCCCTCGCAGTCGCAGTTCATTTTGGATTCAATCGCTGCCTTTGGGCATTCGGGCTGCAAAGCCCCGGCACGCCGCATTATTCGCATCATAACACTGCGCCCGGGTGATGATGATGTTGACCATCATAACGCGCACAAATGCGAGCGAGAAACCGTTGGCATTTTATGTCACCGGGCACTGTTGACACGCTTGCCAATTACATACCATTCTTGCGTCCGCGACACCCGTCCGATGGCCGAATGGCGTTATTTATGTTACTGTAGCTTGCGGTGAGGCCTGTCTGTGTGCTTTAGCTATTTCTTTCATTCGCCGTTTCTGGTGTGAGAAAGGGGAGGGAGGGGACAGCAAAAAAAGGAACGTCACCTCGACACCAAATCACCAACTGTCCGGCCACGCTGGTGATGGTGTATGTAATTTTACAATTTATCAACACTTTATTAAAAGAAAAGAGTGAACGCGAAGCGGAGTGTAATTTCTTGCACCTTTTCCATCCTGCCACGCATTTTCTCTTTCTTTTGACCGTGATGGGGTAGGAGGAAAGAGGATTTGTTGTTTGTTGGCACAGCATAAATAAATTATCAAACACCTTAGCAGTTGCTCATAGTCAAGGCAAGATTATACCCGGTTGTCTTATCCAGTGTGATTTTGTTGAGAGTTACAGGCTTCGCCAAGCCATCATCATAGGTGCATAATTTAATCCCGCTTGTTGCTTGCTATGAGCCGTGATTTTTGTGATCCCTTTGGTAAGGTGGTAAGCAGGTGAGCATCATGCATTCAAGAAGCATAACTGTATAACTATCACGTGCGTGTGTGTATGTGTGTCTGCTTGACAGGTGTCTCAGACGAGGTGTTAGCCTGCAAGTGAATAACTCGTTAGTAGGCTGAGTTTTTGCACCCTTCTGTTTTTTTTTCCATCCCATTATGGAGAAAATGATGGAAAATAGTATTTATACGAGTGGTACGAGAAGTAAGAGGTTGGAGGTTAGAAATGCAGAAGCAATCCATTCGATAATTATCATGTTTGATCGTTGATTGATAGGAAAATAGGAAATAGGTGGTGTCCTAGTGGGTTGTTACTACTCATTAGATAAGTGATTAATTGACACAGAGAGGCAGTAGCTTTAGTGAAGGAAAAACAATGGGTTTTCTTCATCAATACTTCATTGTTTTTATTATTTATTATTACGAAAATATTCCTTCTTTCCCCATCTAAATTAAGCAATTAATCACATGTAAATCGATTGCCCAAAATCGAGTACCGCATGTACTGTAATTGCCGAAAAAAAAAAGACAACAACTTTGAATAATTATAACCTGATTCAGCTGGTCAAACACAATTTATTATCGCTCGAAAAAAGTGCATCAAAACAGGGCCTAAAACAGCATTGAAAAGGCAACAGGATTGAATTCACCTCTCTGTCGACCGAGTGCCCCTTGTCCAGCGCCTTATTACGAATGCATAAAGGACATGCAACGCGTCGCCCGGTTTGCGATGACAGTCGCGAGCCCAGTGCGACGCGAAAAGGATACGCGTTTTGCATTTTAGATAGCGGTTGGGCCGCAGCGGTTGCATTCCCTGCGGTGGGACAATTAAATTTGGATAAATACTAATGAACCGAACGTGAAAGATTATGTTTTAATTGAACGGGCGAGACGGGATCCAGCCGGCGCTGGATGGTGGCTGAAACTAATTAACCTGCTTTTTGTTTTTTTGCTCACCGTTTTCCTTCACATTTCCTCTGCCCGCTGAATGAACGTAAAAACTGAAACTTTTAAATAATTCTTAAAGTCGCACAAACAAGTCGTTCGTCCTTTAAGGTTGTTTAATTATAATTGATCAAATTTCCTCACGTCGATCGACGTAGCGAGCTGCGAGCTGTCGACAGGATAATGAGACAGTGGCATGGCATGACAGCGGCAGCTACCCATCCCGCAAGGCACCGTACGTTCCGGGCCGGTGATGTAGTTGTGGTTGGTACGGAGCGATAACATGTGAGCACACCACACCACGGAAATGAAATGGTCGTTACAAAGAGAAAAAAATTGACCTCCCAAACATTAACCACCATCTGCTTGCGATAGAAAGTAACAGCATGCGATGCTTAATTAGTTTAATATTTTTAGAAGAAATTCACTAGAAATATGCTTAGCGTTTTAGCATGGAAAGTATGGTTTTGATTTGTGAATTTTAATTACTTAAAATTGCCTATCCCTTTCAAATCATTACAACAAACATATGTCATGAGAATGCAAAAGATGATCAAGTAACCCTCTCCGGGCAAGCTCGATAAGATTGAGAACTTTTTAACAAATTGTGATAAATTACTGCTAAATAAATTATTAATATTATCCCAACCATCCCAGCTCGATTGGAAATGAGACACAAAAAAAAAAAAGCAACGCAACAAAGCAAACAAACAAGGGCAACATTTGTGACTGGGCTTGAGAAAGAAGGAACAGCCACAACCAAAAGTGCACCAAATATTACGTGCGTGCGTGCGTGCGTGTGTCTTTTAATGTTATTATTCCTTTCCTTACCATTTTTATTCGATAATGATGAGCCCCGCGAATGATGAGGGAATGATAAATCGGCAATCGGTCGTTCTACCGCACCACGGCAACCGATCCCTCCGCTGGTAACAGGGAGAAAAGGAAACTGGTTTGGCGCCAAGCAGCGGTACAGCGGAAGCAAAGTGTCCGGGTGGAGAGGTTGGAAAAAATATATAGAAGAAAAAAAAAGGTAATATGTTTCTGACCCCCCAAACTAAAAAAAAGGGAAAGAAAAGAGAACAAAAGAAGAATAGAAAAGCGCCTTTAGCTCTAAGAAACAAATGTTTCTGATGAAAGGAAAAGGGAAATGAATAAAAAAAAAAAAACAAGCAATAGACAGCGGGACACGAAAACGAAACATCGCGAATGATGAAAAGAACAAAATCGGAAGGAAGTAAATAGGAAAGACACAAAAACAAACCTCTAAAACTATCAACGATAATTTATAATACTCAAATTATGTTATTTGTTTAAGAAATTATTCAGAGAAAAAATACAAGTGAAAAACAAAGTAGTAAACTGTAATCCATCCTTCGGGCTGGTGAAGCTGGCCAGGCAAAACAAGGGGTAAAAGGTGGTGAGGGTGCGGGGTTTTATGCGTCAAGGATGTACGGCAGCATAATAGCCTTTATAGCGTTTTGAAGTTCTTCCGACGGTACGTTGCGAGAGACCCCTGCTTTAGGCGCACCTGTCATCATGACAGTTCCGCTAGCTTGTACGCTTTGCCTTTCACTTTGTTTCTACGTTTCTTTTTTTTTACAAGCATACTGATATCGGTCAGCTTGTTATCTTGTGTTTTATTTCCTCACCTACCGAAACTTGTGTATTATAACTAGCAGACGGTGTTCTTCCTTTTTGTTGGGAACGGTTTTTTTTATTGTACTTCAAAGTAGTTTAATCTTCAGTTTTGTTCGGTGCAGTTTAACTGTTCGTTTCGTCGTTGACCTTCAGCTTTAGTCTGCCGGCGTGGGGAAGCTTATGGAAGCGAACAAATTGATCACCAGCTGATCGTGTGCGGTGTCAGTATGACATCTTCCACTCTTCTTCCTATGCTGCATCGTATGTTGCATGCAGGACTGATTGAAACATTAGCATTTTGATCATAAATTGATTGCTTTATCAATTTGCTTTACCTTCTGTTTCTTGCAGTTTTTAACATTTAATGACAGTTTGATTTATGTTCATGCGCTCAATTAAATTTGTCTTTCAAAAGTTTCATTCCACGGCTTTGGTGGATGCTTTTAGAAAACTGATTTTTTTTTAAACTTCTCCAACTGATATGAAATAGTTTAATCTAAAACGTCGTTATCGAATGTAATTGAATGGGACTGCACCAACGAACACACACATTCGCGATCGTGACAATCCAATTTAGAGGAAGGAAAGGAAAGGAAAAAAACAAACAGTCACACCTAGTTCCCAGGGTGGTTGGATTTCAAACACACGTAGTAGAAGGTAAACGGTTGCGAGCATAAATCATTAGTGTCGTGTTTAATTTATACCTAGATTGCAATATAATTACAACCCGTGTCTGAGTGTGTTATAAGGCGATTCGGTTTTCGATTCAAACGTGCTCTGGCTCCGCGGTTGAGTGACCAACGTCTTAAAGCGACTCTGTTACCCGTGAGGATTTATTTGTTTCGTGTTAAAATCTGAAGCATGCTATTTGCTATAAAGGTACCCTTTTTTGTGCTATAAAATCATCCTTACAGCATTCACAATTTCTTCCTTTTCTTTTGCATTACTAAGAACAAAGATGTGATATTTTCTTTGACACAATCTTCAACTTCTGCATGCAACCTCACCTAGCTGGTTCCTCGCAAAAGAGAAACCCTTGATACCGAGACGATTGACGCCAAATAATTAGTGCATCGAGGCAAATGTCAGTGCCATAAATCTGTTACGTCCGGTTCAACCTTTTTACCATACCATCGTACGAAATTATTATGTTCTCGGCACTCGAACAGAGCCATTGGGGGAAAAAATGCTGCTTTCAACACTTCTTCACGGTACCAACAAAATTCCAACTCGCTGTTCTTGATCATACTTAATTTTTTTTTTTCTCCACAACCAATCCCTGGATGTCCACATTTAAGCACAGTCAACCATCCCGTCACTACCCTCGGGCGGCCGCCTCACTGTTCAGCCAATCAGTAAATCAATCAATTGGTGTGTTGCAGGCAGCACCAGATACCAGTGCAGGCAGCGGAAGTCTGCGAATCGATCGATTCGAAACTTCCCTGCGTGACGGTGACGCCGAAGCGTCGCGGGACGCGTCGTAAATTATGAATTAATTTCTGTAGACTTTTGCTCGAAGTTTTGGAGCGTTCTTTAGTTGTGGAGAAAAATCAACAATAACGACAACAGCTGAGCAGTGTAGCAAACACGTTCTTTGGGCGCTTGCGTGAGGGACTCGTTTTTTTTTTTCGTTTGGTTGGACACTTCATGTGTGGTGGATCTCGCTCTCGTGTACTGGTTAATTTATTTAAATGAGTAACGCCGGTCACGATGTGCGTCCAATGTCCGAGGGACAGGATCGTATCAACTGTGACGCGTTGTGACCTACTGATGGATGGCGTAATTGCAGCGTTCGTTTTAGCGCGAAATTATTCAATCTCTGTGGGACGAAAGGACAATCGAATGATGGAAACTATTTTACCATAGGAAAGGCTTTAAAACTTTCATTTCTCGTACACGCATAGTGAAGTAAGGGGGAAGAACATCTTATAGACCTACAGAGCAGACAATTTTCACTTTTTGTGTGTGTGTCGTTGTTTTTCCTCTGGTGCATCCTCGTAATTAGGGGTTTCTGGGAAGCAAAACAAACAGACCACAAAATTAACACCACTCAAACAAGGGGTGCGTGATACAATCGACCAAATTCCTGGTTCTGGACACACTATTGCACACCCGTATTTGCATCTCAATTAATCGCTTCGAGAGCGCCAAGAAAACGAGGACGAATCCTGACGAATTTTGACGAGTTGCAGTTGCATCGTGGATGAAATGCTAAACAGAAGAAGTTGCTTTACCAAACCTGAATTCTCTACGTTTTGGGCGTCCAATTTTGAAAAACGCTCGGTTATGTATATGTGACTTTTGTGACTTCGTTTTTTAAATAAAAAAGGTAGAAACATATCTTGATGAATGGATAAGAACATGGAAGAAATATGCAAACATGTTAAACACGAAGTACAATTGAGTAAGAAAAAAGCAAACACAAGTACAACAAGGAAGGATACTATAAAACAATGCACACCCAAGCTCGAAAAGGAAACCCAAAAAAAAAACTGCTACCAAGGTTAAAACGAAGGAATTAAAAGAACGTTGAAATACAATCGAGAAAGAAACAGGCAAAAACCAAAGCAAAAAAACAAAAACTCCATATGAAAAAATACGCTACCAGACATTGCAGCATGAATATTCATAACCTATAATAACTATATCAGCATTACTGCCAATAACAATAACCCAAACAAGCTGCAAGCCTCATCCTCAAAAAATCGCTCCCAGTGGCCCTCCATGAGGCATGAGGACATTGAGCAAAACAAAAAAAAACAGGGACTCTCAAATACTTCAAGGACCAAAAAGCCTTGGGAGGTGTACGAACAGCGAGGTGAAAGCGTATCGAGCAAAGCAAATAAGCAAACGATGTGGTCATCGATGGTGGTTCATCATCACCACTACGCCCGTTTGGTTGTTGGGCGTGAACCGTGGATATCCCTCCATCCCGGGCCAACGGGACGCCAATATCACGAATTATGATTCGGTGGTCTCAGAATCGCGACGCCACTACCCCAAAAAAGGCTCTTCTCTTCAGTACGATAGGAACAAAAAAAAAAAAAGGGTGGCCGTTAATCATGGTATCTCTGTCTCTTTCCCTCGGGTTGCTCCGAAAAAAAAAAACCGGAAGATCCCGTCCGTTTTGCTGCTGACAGGGGGGCGTTGGGGCGCGTTAATCACATGGCCAGTGCGAAACGCGAGCCCGATCACTATCATTCCTTCCAACTCCTCCAGACACTGGTGCTAGTTCTGGAGAGTCCTGCTGCAGTGTTGTTTCTTCCTTCGCCGTTTTTTTTTTGCTTGCCCGTGTTTGAACACTTTAGGGAAGCCCACCGTTCGGAAAACCTTCACACTGGGGGGAGGTTTTCGTCGTCTCGGGAAGAAGATTGAGACCCCTCGGGGCAGATGGTGATAATGACTGGCTGGAAACCACACACACCATGCCAACAAGGCTTGTTGGCCGGGCACCGTTTCGATTAGGAGGTCCTGCAAGACTACGGTGTCTACACCGGGCAGAACTCTGCAATGGGAGTTGGAGAATGGGCAGAACCCAAGATCGTCTCAAATTGATTTTGGGCTCGTTTGGGTTTTGCTGGTAGGAACGTTCCCTTTTTTTTGGCCTTTGCCCAGGGATGCATGTTTACTTTCTTAACGAGCCGTTTGTTGTGGAGGTGATGAATTTTCACATCATTATCATTGGCGCCTTGTGTTGTTTTTGGTGTGTTTTTTTTGTGTGTGGAGAGCATGAGGAATTTCTCGTGGAGCTTAGTACCGTTACTGTGGCGGTTGTGTGGTTTAAAGTCGTTGTGTCTTTTCTACTCTTGAAGAATTTTTATTGAAGGTGAAAGGTTGAAGCTGCACAAGTCACTCCGGGAACGATACCTTAAATGTCTTAATAGCCACAATATCTTTCACCTTTGAGCACCCTCAGCGAACAAATTAGTACAAGGTCTCCATCCGGAATGCTCAATCCCAAGTTGAAGAAAATAGAGAAGAAAGCATCTACTTTCTCAACAAATCATTTGCTGCCCCAAAAGCCCTCATCTATCAACGAAAAAAAAAAAACAATAAAAATGGACGGCAATTCATTCACTCTTAACCTACGAAGATCACCTTCGTGCCGGGATCGCGATCGTACCCCTCTGCGCTGAGGTTAAATGGGTGGCTAGCACTGTTTTCTCATAAATTCAACCACAGTGCATCGCAAGACGACCCAACGCAAGCCGCCCAGGTTTAGACGAGTTCGTGACGACGAAGTCTGTGGGGGTGCAACTCAGCGACAGAATCACTGGAAGCGTGGCCGTTGGGCTGGCGCCTTGCTGATCGAGATTGAGTGATTTCTCATCCCTTTTTCCACCCTACTGGGTGGGGAGGGAACACTCGCTACTCTCGCTTCACCTGCCACACCAACTCCACTCCTTCACACTGGCGAAATGGCCGGTTGAAATAATTCAAATTGTTTTATTTAAATACATCATTATCATCGCGACCCGGGCACGTCAGCATCATCGCACAGAAACGTCATCATCGTCGTGAAGGCTTGACCGCACCGGTCCTGAAACGGGGCAGCTGGAACAAACCCCGGTATCGTTTCAATATAGACGTTTTACACTGGCGCCTACCGAGATCATGTACGAAAGGCGTGCAAAAAGGATGGTGTGGCGCTAAATCTACAAGCATCCCTTGTTGGGTGCTTACACGGCCAGTGTGGCCAGAGTGAAATGGATGTGGATCGCGCGCACTCACTCGCTCCCTTTAACAAACACAGGGTTAAAAAATAAACATTACCTCCACCGAAGCTGGCTCCTCGATGACGGGACCCATTATCGTGTGGTGTCCCTTTCGGGGTAGTTCTGGACCATTCTTGCACTGGATCGGGTCTGGAGGTCCACAACCAGTGCGGGCCCTGCGGGCTTGCTCGCTTTCCTGTTCCGTGCTGCCACCGTGATCCAGGCCGGCCAGCCAGGCCTAATTTCGGGGATGGGGTGATCTGTTGGACCCGTTGGAGCTCATTTTCTACCCGGCGAGCGCTGGAGTGGTAAGGGGAAGCGAAAAATCATGATCATATTGGGCCAGCCAGTTATAATTTTCCCTCCCGGCTAGCTAGTGGTCGTAAACGAACCACCGGCGTTGTTGATCGTTTGCCTCTTTGAAAAGGTTTCATGCACGTCCGGGGTCTTTCCTTTTTTCGTTGTTGTTGAGGTTAAGCAAACATTACAAATTATGAAGTATTCATGTCACGATTTTCTTCACTTTTTAAAGTTTTTTCCTTGTTCTTCTTCAACCACTCTGGCAGGACTGCAGTGGAATAGTGGTGGAAGCAAACTTGCATAAAATAAAAAGGAGATGATATGGTTGGAAGATCGTTGGGTGGCAATAAACATCAGACTGAAAGCTTCAGCTTTTTTATTGCAAAATTCCTCAGATTGTTTACACACAGCTTCTGTGAAGTTCAAGAAATCGATCGATCTTACTGATCGTTGCGTAGAAAATGGAGCATCTATTTGCATTTGAAAACGATTGTCATAAGCACGCTGTCATTGATGTCAAACATGGATGAAAGTAAGCAAGCGTTGCAAATTCATCATCATCGTTAAACTGCTAAATTCTGGATCCCTCACCCTCCTTCTCTCTGTGAGCCTTCCATATCAACGCCACTCTGTCTAATCTTATCGGAAGAAGCAATTGCACTGTGGCATCCTCAAAAAAAAAAACCATCATCGACTCGCTTATCGGCCAAGCGGAAGCTGTCTCAAATGGACCGTGAAAGCCGCTCCGACTCCGATGGGTGACAAAACGCCACAAGAGACCTCGTTGATTTTTTTTTATTGATGCCCTGAACCCTAGAGTTCTATTTACATACAGAAGCTTCTTGTTTGCCCAAACGCTTTTTTTTTTTCAATACTTTGTTATTCTCCAAGTTATTAAAAGTATCACATCGGGCGCGATTGCGGTGCGTTATCAGCTGTTGTCGTTCGGCGGTCGTTTTGCTTGTCACCAGGGCCATTGACCAGGGTCTGCACTCGGTTGTGCAGTGAGTGACCCGGGTGGTCACCTCGACCCGTCCAGCTTCGAACGTTCTGACCTCGCCGGACAGTTGGTGAGGTCAGATTAGCACGGTGCAGATTAAAACTCCCAGCTAGCTGTGCTAAATAGACAGCTTGTCTGGCAAAAACATCGATCCGGTTGGTTGGTTTGAACGCTGTTGACGAAGTACGAACATATATTGATGCATGTTTCAATCGTGTTTCCCCCGCATCAGTCCTCCACCCTTTATCATTCCTTCTTGTCTTTCCCTCTCGCCACTGAACGCTCTAATTAAACCTCGTTCTGCGATGATCGCTGTACAAATCGCCTTCAGAGTGCTGTCAACCGGCGCAGCTTGTCACAGTTGAGCTGTCATCCGCAGTGTCCTTTTTGTCATCAGTATCATGTGAGGGAAGGCTTGTTTTTGTAGCTCTTTCAATTTCTCTCTCTCTCTGTGTTCGAATGTGCAATGTGCGATGCAGTTTATCAACGCGTTGGACACGCGTGCACTTGTGTCGCAGTTTCAGATTCACTATCATCATCTCATTAACACTGATTTACGTCCGCCTGTTCCACCTCGGCTGGATGGTTGATGCATCCGCTAAACTAACCCCTCAGCGATCAGCTTATCTTACTGTTTGCTTCCGTTGTTAGGTTTTTTTTTCTCGCTCTGTCTTTCCCTCTTGTTTACTGTATATTTTAGGGTTTGTTGCTGTCATCCACTCACATTAATTTTAATTTAAATTGCTAGTTGTTCGTTTGGTTTTTTTGTGTGTTGCTTTTACTACACATCACACTTGTTGTGACAGTTTAGTGATGGTGTTTTCTTGGAATTTTTATACATTTTTCCCTTTTTTCATTTACAAAAAAGGGTGACGAAAAGAAACTTAGTGATATGAGCGTTCCAAGAATTTCTGCCAGCGCTCACACTTAGCTCTGGGAACTATTAATCATCACTCTGCTTCAGGCGCGAGTGCAGTTTAGTACTGATTTTGCTCTTCATCACTTGTTTTCTGCCTTATTAAACTTCTCGAACTGTTTGTTTTTTCCTTCAACTTACGTAATTAATGATCGGGCTCGTGTGCACGCTAAAACCGTTGACGATCGTGATCGCGAGAGAAAGGTAGTACCTACACACTCTTCACTTCACTCAACCATTGAAAATGAATTAGTTTGTTCGTTTTTCTTTCGTCACTTTTTATGTTTACACTGGGAACGGGAAATCGCATTTCAACGCATCATCGGTTTATCACGCGAGATAGTGATTAAGTCATATCGCGCCACAATCACAAAACTGTCCGTACAAACAAAACAAAACAGCAGCGGCAACAAAAAATATAAAACCACTATTCGAGTGGCCTCGGAAAATCACCTTCCGGTCATCTCACGCCATCGGGCGCGTCCGGAACTCGTTTGACACTCCGTTACGGCTTGTTGACGCGTTGGTTAGCTTTGTTGCATCGTTGGTGGCACTGCTGCGATTGGTGTTAATCTGGTTATAAAAGGGACAGATTTGTTTTTAATTTTTGTCTTGTTTGATGTTCTTTTTTCTGTTTTTTTTGCTTTTAACCATCCACTAAGTAGATGATTGTGTACTGTTTTTGTGGCTTGTAATTGTGTTTGAAAGAGGCTAATAAGGAATTCAAGTATTACCGTTTGTTATTGGGTAAAAAAAATTAAATTATGCTCTTCCACTCTTCAATTTCTTAAACATTTTATAGTGAATTCTTATACAACCAATTTTATAAATAAAATCTAATAATTTTAAGTTAACTTCTCGCTATGTTAAAATAGGCAATCATTTTACCAAACATATTCGGAAATGATTTTTATTACTCAAAACTTAATTTCGCGAAAAAAACCCTTTGATTTATTGAAAATGAACACTTTAACCGGCAATTACTGTGTTCGTCGTGCATACCGGAACAGTGCAACGATGCGTGCACTGTAATTGGCAAAGCGTTAATTATGATGCAGCTTGAAAATGGTCAGAGTGTTACAAAAATTAAGAATTTTTACACGTTTATTTATTCCCAAGCTTTTGGCGCGCACAGCTTGGGTAAAAGCTAAAATGGCAGTTTATTATCCCACTTTTCGGCACATTTCGCATCACTTTGCGCTCGAATTTGTGGGTGTGTGTTGGAGTGTGCTAATGCACCCCTTAATAAAGCCCATTTGTAGGCGAGCCCCCCCCCCCCTCCCCCTATAAGCATCCCGCAAAAAAAAAGAGCGGAATGATAATTATTGCTCGCCGCGTGGAAATATTAATAAAAATCACCAAATAATTGCATATTATTGTTGCGTAGCTTTTTGCAAAAAGTTTTCGGGGGAAAAAATAATACATTTACATGCAACGAGGACTCGTACTCTACCAGCTTTTTCTTTAGGGGCGTACGTTAGAGATGAATAAATCCACCTTTTTAACTCACTCTGGCATGTCACCGTGTGTTGGACGGTTAGAAATATAATTCAAACTAAAACACAAGTTACCGTCGTGCTTTTGGAAGGAATTTTGTAAAACCAAAAAATATACGCTTTTCGTATTGGGGGTGACCATTTCCCCCCTCCCGCTTTTCGTTCACGCAGAGGTCCAACGGTCCGAGCTGAACGTGTTGGCGTGAAAAATGATGAACAAGGCACACAGCTGATTTATCGCGGTACAGCAAGCTTCTCGGACTCGGATCGCGCCTGGGAGTGGTTGGATAAGGGAAGGTGAAGAACAAAAACCTAACAAACCAAATATTAAAACGCATGTTGACCGACGGCTAGCTGACCGCGACGAGTCTAACGGGTCGCTAACACTTTGCCTTAATGTGTGTGCGGTGGGTCTAAGAGCATCCACCAAATTCGTTTGTTACATCGGTTTTTGGCATCGTTTTTTCTGTTCAAATCCCACGAAACAGGTGAAGAGGTGAACGATGGGTGGACCTCCGCCACCGTCTAGAGCGAGAAAATTTAATTAAGACAAAAACCACACACACACACGCTGTAGCCAGGGTAAAAAAATCAAAATGGATGGATGAGAAAATCCATCCATCCATTGGTGTTTCTTCTCTGCTTCTCTTCCTCTGGGGTGGTAACAAACGGAAAGCTTCATACCACATCGGACAACAGTTGAAACTTAGATTCAATTTTCCAAAAAAAAAAAAATAAGTTAAGGAAGACTTGCTCCGGAAGAGGAGCATCCGTTTTCGTGATGATTCCCCGGTTTGTTGCTCATTAAACAAACAACAGCCGAAACCACTGATACCAAACCAACGCTCGGATGGTGGAGAATCAAACCGGAGGAGCCGAAGGCACCAAATAATTTACGAGCATTATAATGTACACATTCGTATGCGCTCTACCGTCAGGCTCACACAAAACCCGAAACGGTCGCTCCGTGTCCCGTGATATAATGATCATGAAAAGTCTTTGGCGCGTTTTCCACACCTATAAAATCACTCAGCGGGACTAGCGGTGGCGGTGGCACTGACCGGAAGATGATTTCCGACGCGATAGGCCAAGAGTCGTCGCGCGTGGGGCAAATCTACTGGCAAACTAAGCTCGGAATAGTTTACCGATGTAGGCAAAGCTGGTTCTGGTTCTTCCGTAGGACCCACGCCCTTCGTGTGCAGTTCCACCATTCCGACACGTTTAGACGTTTGTTCCTGCTCAGCTTTGGAAAGATGAACATCTCATTTGGTCGGCCATTTTTTTAGACACTTAAACTAACCTAATAATTCTCGGTCGGTTGATGTTTGGTTGGTGTGCGGTTATTAAAATATTCCCCCACCGAACAACAGTGTGTGGAATGGATTAGAAGTGCTAGACATCGTGAGGAACTAGTGCTTAATAATTTCATGTTCCAAAAAAAAAAAAGGGTGAAGCGGGTGAAGATAAGCTTCCCGAAACGTGTACTAAAACCAACTATCTCGAACGCCACACTGGCTCCCCTCCAAATACTTCGCTTCGCTCAGTAAAGCAAGATGCCGGAACCGATAGTACCGGGTCGAAGGTGTTGCCAACCGTTTGCTAGCATTTTGGCGTCGTGTGAGCGTTCAGCCAACCGTAACCGTAACTGCGTAACACTCTACGGACGTTAGGGTGTTGATGGATCAGAGAACTCACCCCCCTTTAGAAAAAAATGTACCAGAGTCCGGGTGGGGTCTCTGTTTGGAGTGTTTAAATTTAAGCTCGACGTGGATGATTTTATGACCCACCGAAATCCCACACACCACTCTTACGCTCATCCTTCTTTACGTGGCCGAAATAAATTCAATAGACACCTTGAACATGCGTTTCCTGATGTCTCTGCGGCCGGGTGAAGCAGCGCCATCTTGTCAGGCGAGCTGCGTGCATGAAAATGGTGTTTCGTGTGTGGTTTAGCCATAAATTCCGTTTGACGGATTGGTGCTGTCGTACCGAAGGCATACGGAAAATACAGACGACACGCGTGAGATAGTTTTATGAAGCTGAAGCTCCACAATGAAAGTAAATATTCCTTTTCAGCACCAGTGCTGTTTTAAGGATGAGAGAGTGGTGATAAAATGCTTTAAAAGATATTTTCGCAAACATTGCAACCAATCGTTCAAAGTTACGATGAGCATCTTTACGATGTTACATTTAAAGAGTTATTGCTTAATTTTTAACCGTTTGAAGCTAGGCGAAATCGTTTATTTACGACCTGCATCACTCAACTGTTTGGAATTTGTAATGGAAAAATACTTATGCACTTGTTTTCTTATCTTTCTTCCACAGGCAAATGTTTCCGCAGATGAAGTTTCGCGTTTCAGGCTTAGACGCGAAAGCAAAGTACATTCTACTGCTCGACATTGTGGCGGCGGATGACTACCGGTACAAGTTTCACAACAGGTAAGTTATTGAAGAATTAATCTGATCTTCCGGTTAGAAGGTGGTAGACTTCAAAGAGCAACCAATGAACTGAAGTGAAGAAAATGATTAAATGTGAAAAAAAGAGATAGGGAAAATGAATTTAAATGAACTTATATCAATCAAAATTAATATTGGGGCGGCCCGGTGGTGTAGACGACAGTGGACCCATTCTGACCTTCGGATTTAATCTCATCCGGGTCGTCCGCCAGTAGTGAGGACTGACTATCCAACTACGAGGTATATCGGCAAGTCTAGTAAGCCACTAGATGGCCGTCGTGACCTTGGAAGGCCGTTAGGTCAAGAAGAAAAAGATCAACTACAATTAAAATGAATTTAAAATTACTAAAATTGGTAAGACTTGAACCAGTCTATTAACCAACATTTTGTTGGTAAAATGTGATATAAATTCGGAAAAAGTTAGAAAAGTTCTTTATTTATTGTAGTTTTATTAATCTATTTATTTAATTATTTATTTATTTATTTATTATTAGATTATAAAATAACAGTTCGTATTTTCAACACCATGTGTGATGACTGAAACAATATACATTATTATTAAGGAATTTCCTCCCTATTTTTTGCCTTAATTGAACTTATAGTTAGCTGATGTTTGAATTACTGTACTTTTATCAAGATATTCAATTCAATTCTTTTCTTTTTTCATGTGTTATTTTGCTTGCAAATAGAACATGCTGATTATTTTATTCTTAATTATACGCTGATCAGAGTTTTTGTAATTTTACTCTCTTTTTTATCTTATTTTATTTGAGAATGACGGCTCTACGCCTTTTTGTCCACTTTTTTCTCTAATATTATTTTAAATTATTTCTTCCCTTATTTTATTTATTTATTTGATTCCTTCATTCAATTTTGTCAATTTGTCTCTTTTTTCCTGTTCATCGTCTAAAATTCTTCTTTCTGTGTTTTTACTTTTATTTCCATGTTCTTTCCAGTCGGTGGATGGTGGCAGGAAAGGCGGATCCGGAAATGCCGAAACGCATGTACATCCATCCCGATTCGCCCTCGACCGGCGAACAGTGGATGCAGAAGGTGGTCTCGTTTCACAAGCTGAAGCTTACCAACAACATTAGTGATAAGCACGGATTTGTAAGTACCAATGTTTAATGTAATGTTGTTATCTTTCTCCTATGCAATTTTATTCATCTGGATGAATTGTTTGATTCTCGAAGTAGCGCTTAAGCGTTACAAAGCGTTACAATTGCAATGTCAAAATTTACGTCTCACTCGCCTGTCACTGTGTGTGGCGGTGACCTTACAAAATCCCATTAAAAATAGATAATGAAGTAAGAAATGAGCTTAGCCACCAGCAGCCTCCCCCCTCCTCACCCACCCCCCACCCCCACACCCAAACTCTAAACTCCAGTAGCAACCAATAAAGAACAAGCGACCCAAGTTGTCGCACGTGTGCATTAATGTCCACTCGGCTAAGGTCAGCTCGGAAGCGACCACATCTAACTCTGCCATCAAAACCCCCCGGGTGAGGGTAAGTGTAAAAAGAAAGCGCGTCGGTTTGAAGCCTCGTTTTTACGATGGTCCCTTGGACCTTGTCGGCGATTCGCTTTGAACTGATGCCGCCCTGTGTGCGTTAAATCGCTTGATCTGTGTAAGACCCGCTGTCGAAGCTAATGGATGCAGCATCACCCTCTTCGGCATAGTTCGGTGGCGTGAAGGTGAAAGAATGGGATGTCTGCCTCCACTCTTAATCTAAGCCACCGCGCGTTTAGCTTAATCGTGAACTCGAGGCTAGACAGCAGCAATAACGACAAAAAAAAAACCCCGTACAACCAGAAGCAACGCCACTGAATTTGCGTCCGGACCGGGGTCTCCTCCTACAATCCTTACCGTTTTGAGCTGTCCAAGCAGCAGGCAAACAAAGTAGTTGGGTTTTGTGTGTGTGTGACAATTTTAGTTCTTCTTCTTGCTCTTCATCATTTTGCGGTCCCCCTTACCCTCCCTCTCTGTACAACAAGATCACGGTAGTACGCTTAATTGTGTTTACTATCGCTAAATAGTACGCCTTAATCGTCGTCGGGAAAGATTTTCGGTGTTGGCCGTGCCGTCGGACTCCCTTGGTGTGTGTGTTTCGGCGGTAAGATGAAAGCTTCCGAGAGGGAGGACTTAGTCTTATTTACACGACAATCAAACGCAACTGGAGGAATTTGTTTGGTTCGGGTTGTCTGCGTGGCTAGTTAGCTCCCGCCTGGGAGTGAAGATGATGTGATCGGTAGTTTGTAGATCTCTCCTTAATTGTGTTACGCGCCCGGGCAGCGTAGTGTTTGCCGTGCGTTAATTGAAGTGCGGTTTGCTGGCATGCGAATTATCGTCATCAAAACACAATGCGTCCAGAGATGCGGGAGACTGATTAGCGTCGCTAAATGGTTGAATAATATTGGGTTTGATAAATATTTGATTTCTCATAGAACTAAAGCAAGCAAAAATGAGTGACTTTTGGTTTCGCAGCTCATAGAAATCTGTGGATTATGTACCAAATAAATTAGTAAATCAAAATCTGATTTTTGTGACGAAGGATTGACTATCCAGCCACGACGAAACTGTTCGCAAAGGCTTCTTTCTTATCAAAATGTGTTTGAGAAATGTTTGAATATTGATATCGATATTCAATTATCATCTGTTATGCATCACTTTATTAGTTTAATTTTGACGGTCTTAATCAACTGACCATCCCTGTAACTCTGTTTGCACCCTTTCAGAAAAAAAAAACCTTTCCAACTACGCTCCCTTACTACACACCCTTGCCGGCACTTATCAAAGACTTAAACGATCGCCCGCAATCAACAGCTTCCGAAGGATTAGCTCTGTTGTGCGAGTTTATTATTTTACTCGTCTACTGTTTACTAGACAAAAACACGTCTCAAGTACGGCCCTCCTGATCCATGATCCGCAATCAGTGCCCTCGAAAGGGGAATAAAAATTATTCACCACCAGAGGTCGTAAAAGTAAACATGCGAGCCTGCGAGCTGAAGAGGCAGCAGCCTGGGCACGGTGATGATGTCTGGTGGTGCTGATAATGTTGGTCATGGTTTTCGCCTCCGGAGAGCTCCCGTTTGCTGTGCCAAATTTGTCTAAATGGCCTGTCAAACCGGTAGCCGCTGGACGGGGTGACCGCTCCCAAGTGGAACAGAAATACACAGCGCAAAGAAGCAAACGCATCTTTTTTTGTTTTGTTTCAAAAGCTTTGAAACGCAAATAAATCAAACCGAAAAAGGGAAAGAAGGAATACGCGATACGAGCCGTTTTGGTCGGAGCAAGATCGCACAAAAATTGGGAAACCTAATCGGAAACCACCGTCGACGGGCCGAAAATCAAATGACGCTTGGGCAAACGAATGAACGCAAATAAGCGCAAGCAAAGGCAAAACAAGCCGTACAAATAATAGACGATCCGGCCAGGAATGGAGCAGAGATGCTTCAGTAGCAAAAAAAAAAAAAAGACCCGCAAAAGCGTAATTAAAACAAGCGTCCGACATAATGGATGATAAAGACGAACCGCTCGGCTCGACTCGCGGACATTCGCTAAGGACACAAGCGGTCTAGCATATTCGTCTTACTTTGTTGGGTGTGTTGCATTGATGTTGATGCTTTTTGCTTTGTTTTTTAGCTGCTGCTGTATGCCATGTTTGATGGATGGTTTAATTTGCGCGTAGAATCGAATAGGAATAGCACAATAAAAAACTCATTATCATACAATCACGCGCACACACGCGCATACTCCCATCGTGTCCATTGAGCTGATTTTGATAGTGAGAATTAGACAGCCGTAGCTTTGCTACTGGACTTTGAAGATTTGTGTCACACTGTTGCATCTTTGGGTCTGAGTAATTTTCAATTCAAATCCCCATAAATTGTCCACCTTTTCTGCGCTCCCAATCTGTCACCAATAAAACTGATCCCTTTCCCTAACGGGGGCAGCATTGTGGGTGATCGATAGATTATCGCCCTTGTTCTTACCTGCCTATTTATCGGACAACCCTGTTTGTCTCCGAGACAAAAAAAGGTAGCTCAAAAGGATGTTTTTTTGTGTCCCTAAGGATCATAAAGGAAATTAGCTCTTTAATAAAAAAAGCCCTGAGCCTTCAAGTGGATGGCCTCAGTTGTCAGAAGCGCCCTATCTGCGGTAGCCGATAGCGACAGGGAACACTGATAGTAAAAGTAGCGATAATCGCTTGTTTGGAAATTATTCCTACATGCCATTAATGTCTCCGGTGGTCCGCCCTCACTGACTAGGCACATCTGACCGATAAAAGACGACCATAAAAAAACAACGAACTGTACACTGTGCCTCTGTCCCTGGTGGCATCTGGCCGGTTGCGCTTGCTTGAGTGACATCGATCCGAAGGACGACCGCAAAACGTACCACCGGAGGATAAGAAAAAGCGGACCCAGGAAACGGTTCACTGATTCGTTGAGTGACAGAACTTCACGTCTAGCTGATGCGATACGGGACGAAAGGACGACCACTTCTAAGACATGCCACCGTCTTCACGGACCACAAGAGCCCGAAGAATTGAAGGATCCTTTCGCCCGGCTAATGTCATGTTCTTCGGCATTCGGTGTATATCCTTTTGGACCGGGGGAAAAGCAAGAAGAAAAAACATACTTTAAACCCACAAAGTTCGTGAGAGCAACGCGGGAAGGGCAGTGGTGCGGCATAACATACCCAAGCACCCAAGCACCCGGAGTCCTTGGAACGATTCGCGACTTCGCATCGATAGCGCATAGAAAAGCACCGGAGGCGCATAGTTCAATTTCTTGAAGGTACGAGCTGCTTCTATCGCTTAGAAAGGAAGAAAAGCCCCTGCGGGTGATATGAAGGAGTCTTGCGATTTCTTCTCCCTGTTCCACCCTCTCTCCCTACTTTATCCTTTCTTCACCTTGTCAAGAGTGTTGCCGCAAGGCAACGGTTTCGCACACACAATGAAATGTTTTAGAAAATTAGGAATATTATTTAGACATTGATCCCATTGTTCGTACCAAGATCCGAAAAGGTACTATCTCTCTCTCTCTCTCTCTCTCTCTCTCTCTCTCTCTCTCTCACACACTCTCTCGCTCGACTTTCTGCAACGCAACTTCGTCCTGCTTCGGGAGAATGCAATGGGTTTAACCCTGCAGGGGTACTGCACGGGGACCCAAGCACTGGTTCGGTACGGTAATTGAGTCGCTCGCTTGGATAGTTGAATGTCTGTGTGTGTGTGTGTCGGCAAAGTACAAACAGACGAAGGCGCGCGTCCCTGATGGCTCCTCGGGGGCAATTGTGGTGAGTTTACCGGGTGTATGACGATGCTTTTGTGGCATGGCTACCGGTCTGGGACGTCGAAAATTGGCTTGGATTGAAATTGGGTCGATCGGATCGGTGTAAATGGAGTGAGCTTCCAGCTCACTCCTGAGCTCTCTATTGTGTCGGTAAACGGTTGACTGAATTTGCGAAGAAGCGGTCGTCTCGATGCTACTGCTGCTGCTGCTGCGCTTGAGTAGAAATTCTATTTAGATTTAGACGTTTCGATAACGGGCCCCCTGCAACAGCGAGCCGTTGGACCGAACCGCAAACTAGCAGCGCAAAAAGAGAGCAGTTTTTGGGCCTGTTTTTGGCATACAGAGCGCTCTGCCTCGGGAGTCACCGGAATGCATGTCGGTAAGGATAATGCAATGAAGGAGGCGAGCAGGTAATATCGTTATAGTCCTGAAAGGATCGTACAAATTGACGATGGAATTGGATGGAGATTACGGGCGAGTGAGGATCGCTTCCATTATCTGCTGTGGCTGGAAATTGAATATCCTGTGTAATGTAGCTGTTGAAAACCCTCTGTGAAGGGATGAAGCTCTAGCAGCTGGTAAAGCGATAGAGACACTCCAAATGATCTAATTTTTTTTTTCGAATGAAAGAAGCAATACCTGAAACAGATTTTAAATAAAAATGTTTTTCATCAGTTGTGCGAAAAGTTTAGTACAACTCCAATGTATTAAAAGCGTAGCAGATCTTAAGAGCTAAAGTTGGGTATTAAAAAAACAAAACAAAGCAAGTGTCAAGTGTCAGCCAGCCTCCAGACCGAATGCTACTGATGTGATCAATTCTTTGTGTGGCAAGATTTGCCGACTTTCCTTTCAAACGTTCTACAGCGCCCGCCAGAGCACCGACAGAGATGCATAAGTACATTAAGGCTAGACAAATAGACAAACAAGCTCCTCTTCCCCCATCTCATTGCTAGGGAGAAGTCACTCTGCTCAGCTTCCCGGTTTCTATTTGCCGTATCATTACTTCATTTCTTTCGAGCGAAAAAAAAACAGTACATCCCAGGCGCATCTCTCTCCCTCCCTCCCTCCCAATGCAACACGAAGAAGCCAAGGTGCATTGAATGGACGAGTAAATGGGTGCATTTCAATATTGACTTGTCACCTTCCTCTATGTGTGTCACACCCTCGCGCAGTCCCTAACATCCCGGCTTTGTGAGGAGGTACGGAAAAATGAATCTTCAGCGCAAACAAAAACCTCTCTCACACTTGCCCGGTTTGACAGTTTGGTGTTTTGGGGAACGGTTTTTGCCGCCGTTCCCTTAGTCCCTCGCGATATTGCTTCGAGTTCTCGAAGCACACAATTCATCATTTCAAAAACGGCACTGGCTGACGCCATATCGTCCGCTTTCCGTGCGATTGGGTTAGGGAGTTTGAATCGAAAGACGCATGTGAATGGCTTTGTTTTTCTTCCTCCTCCTCCTCCTCCTGGCCCGGGGTTTGCCGGAGAAGCGCCATTTGGGGGCCGTGTTGTGTAAATTTGGTTAGGAATCGTTTCTGTTTGCGTGTTGTCAATGCTTTTTTTCTCTCGGTGGACTGATGTGAGATTGACGTGGCAGTAGCCGTGCTCTGCTACTGCACTTGATCAGCGGCGAGAGTGTGTTTGATGTTTGCTATACCTTCTACAGCAGGAGCAGCAGCAGCAGCAGCAGCAAAGACGAATAGTGTTTTGCTACGGTCGGCTAACAGATCGGTGAGATTGAAGTTGAGATTATTACTGTGGAATTAAGTCGTTACTGATCAACCTTTTTGGTAGCCATTTCTAAATAGATGGTAGGACAGGCTTTCGTGAGACTTAAGAGGCATCAAACATGGATTTCAGCAAGAAGAAAGGATCAACAAATTTTAAAATAAAATGTTGGGATTAAAATTCCAAATGTGGTTTAATTCTCCAAAGACACTTCATTATTGGACAAAACATTCCATTGTGGCCTACCAACTTCAACAATCCCTTCACTTCATTAGCTTCAATCAAACGAAACACGCATGACCAGAGCAGTTGAGCTTGATGGCGCGTAAAATTAGCCCTACATATGACACATACCCATCCCAAAACACCCTTTCTACAAAGTCTTCACACACCTTGACGGGGATGACGTGTTGTGCCCGAAATTTGGCGAATCCATTTTCGGTGAGGTTTTTTTTTGGGATGTGGTTTTAAAATTAGCTCAAATTATCCATTTTCCCTGGTAACCCTGGCACACATGAAAGGCGTTGCAGGCAGCAGACAAGCACACGTGACCATCAACCCACTCGGCTGGTTGGTTCCGCAACAAAGGACATCTTAGGACACACAGTGCAAAAACCGAACGGTTCGCCCATCTCCAGTTCGGGTTCAGTGGAGCATGTAGTTGGTACTCGTCCTTGTTGCCGTCCTGCCGTCCTGCAAAACAGGCCAGCTAGCTTTAAGTGAGTGAGCCATGGAAATAGAGCATCGCAACGATCACTTATCCGGGGGACACATCGTAGTAAAAGGATAATCGTTTCGGTTTGGTGAAATCTTGATGCCCGAGCTGCACACTTCACTGGTCCGGATCAAAGGATCCGGTGCGCTCCGGTCCTGGCGAGAGTGGAGATTTTATTTGCGGCCAGATCCCGGTGAATCGGTAAGAAATCAAACAAAATGCGCTCGTCAAAAACGGTCGTCCCAAACCACGTCCACACACACACACATACAATTGGAATGGATCGGTTCCGAAGGTGCGTACGCTTTGGGACCGGTTCCCAATTTCTCATTAGGTATGCCGCACCGGTAGCTGTCCATATTTATAATAGGGCCAATTTTCTTCATCACTTATTCACGGGCGTCCGACGGGAGGGTTTTGCGGTGTGCAATCATAATCACGATCACGAGGCGCGAGTTTTGCATAATGTTGTACCCGTCGTCGTGTCGAATTCAAATGGTCATCGGGGTAAGTTGCTTAAGAATCCGGCAGGCGTACACGCTCCTCGAGAATCTGTTCCTTTAGAAGACAAGCCAACAGAAAAAAAGACAACATGTACGCAGCCGAGCTTCTCCACTGTATTATTTGAAAGATGTCAATCAACGGCAACGGAGGGAACAGATTGAATGAAGCGAGTCCTAACAAAACCTCAAGACACAATACCGTCCGTCTGGATGGGTATTGAGAGGGTGTTTTTTTTTTTTGTTTTTGCTCTGTGTTCTTGCTGGCGGTCTCTTTTTATCGAATAGTTCTGACCGACCGACAGCAGACATCATCCATAGAGTGCCAAACTAGCGCGATATTTCTTTGGAAGGGGTTTTGAGGTTATAATATTGCGTAAAACGAACCCTTTCGTCCCAACACTCTCACAAACCCAAATTCCTCATTGACTCATCGGGGTTTTTAAGGGGAGGACAACTCGAGATCGAAAATACGTAGTGCCAAAAGCGTAGTGTAAACCCGGTGTGTCCCATCGCGCCGGGACGTTAAAAACGTTAACACTTCGTCGCGTTTTCAAGTGACATGTAAGCTAATTCGAATTTGTGTACAGATTTTAACTGGGCTGAAAGTATCGGGGAACGGGGAAGCAAAACCGAAGGCAAGAAGCAACTCTTAAGAGAACACGATGCCGCACCGATTTCTGCAAGGATCCATGGCCCAAATGGACTTCAAACTGGACAGCGGGTGTCGGCTTTTGGAACATGCCGTGGTTGTTGCTGTTAGCTCTTTTTTTTTTCTATGGCCCGCAAATTTCGATGGTCAGAAATCGTTTGAGGGAATGCTCCGGTAGGCACCGCACGGTTTCCTCTCGCCGGGGAGTTGTTGGGCCTTTTTTTTGTCTCGGTTGGCGGTACTTCTTTTGCTTGCTGAGGTGACTGTGTGCAAGTTAATTTCACGATTATCGGGCGAAGGGAGTTTTGTAGTAGGGTAGCGAGAGGATTGGAGTAAGAGGTGCTATCAGGTGGCTGCTTCAAACCTGACCATTGATGGATCACATTAATCTTCCGTGCGTGGGTTTGCTCGGGATGGATGATGAATATGTTTGCTGGTTAGGGTTTTTTTTATTAGGGAACTTAAAAATTAGTTTCAGAAGTTGATATAACCTTGCAGTCGATACGAATAGCTTAGAGCAACTCTTTTTATGTCATAATTAAATATTAAGGCGCAACAGGTTGTCAGGGAAGTTAAAAGAAAACTAGCTCACAAAACTGAACTCTTTGCAAAGTTGCCATAATGAACTTTGTTTGACTTAAATTTTATAGCACATTCTTCCCTTCTTTTATCTGCTTTCTTATCACTTTATTTCATTTGAAATATATCAAATCAAACGTTTTTTTTAGTCGCTATAGATATCATTGAATGACATAATTTTTACAAAACATTTAATCTCTAATCTGCTACTCCATCATAAAGCTGTCTAAATAGACAAACTCTATTCTATCACATTTTTCCGTCTTATGTCTTGTTTTCTTGGATAAGATCTCTTTGATCTGTGGGTACTTTTTCTTGTCGATCCTCATCTCGGCAATCGTTAGACGGCAAGTAGGTGATCTTTGACTTAAGATCTCTTTCCGACCGTGTCGGCAGATAAAACAGATGAACTAATCATTCATCTCGCAACTATTTATTGCCCTATCGCTCGGAGCTTTTACAAGCTATTTTTATCTAATCATCGTTTCGTTTGACATTTCCCGGAAGTTTGTCAAGCTGTCAAGAAAACTTGTTTCACTGTTTGTGCGTGTTTATTTTGCCACAATTGTTAGATAAATATGTTTCTTCCTTTTTTCTATATGAATGATTGATCATCACTAGACACGATCGGCAAAGGGGAAAAAAGGGGATAAAACATTGTTCCGTTCTGGAACACGGGAGCCATTTTGTTGCTTTTCCGTGAATTCGTTATCACACCACAGACATCTAATTAACCCCACCATCAAACCATCATCAGTGAGAGAACGTTGAATAGTTTTCCAATGGCCATTGTGTGAGAGGGATTAGCTCTCTCAGGATGGAGTTGAAAAAGAGTTGTAGCCTTTTTTAAGCTAAATCGCAAGGGTGCAGCATGCTAATGAATGAATGAAACGACGGACTGCAGGATGCGTTTACGGGAATACCACGCGTAAATAAAATATGTTTTTATATTCCATTATTTTATTCTCTCTCTCTCTCTTTCTGTCACACATCCACTCAAGAAGAATTTATTCGATAGCCAAAAGAGGAAGAACTCTTCACAGAAATTTTAATACCCATAATTATCGACCCGTTAAGCACCGAAAGGGACGGGTGGGTTGAATTTTTTATTAAAAGCAAGCCAATTTCCTTTCACGGCCCAACGGCCAACCGGGGTGAAGTTGATGCGATTCCCACGATCGCCGTGTCGCTTGGAACAATGTGTCAATAAAAGTGTGATTTGAAACGTTACTTTAGGCATTTGTTTGCCTTTTTTTGGCCTCTCTATGTTGTGGCCATTATACATAAATAAGCATCGTTGAAGTATGAACACGTACCGGACAAAAAAAAAAAGGAAAAAGGAAAGCCTGGAAGCGTTAGCAGGCGCACGGAAAACAAATGCTCATTAAACGCTCGCAGGACTTAGTGGGCCAATTTTGACCACCTTCAAATACAAAAACACCTCTTCACTTTCGTTCTAGCGGGTTTTTTTTGTAGGGCTAATAATCATGAAATCCGGGGATTCATACCACGAATGATATGAAGTTGAGCTGTGGGAGCACGAGGACCGGAGGAAACATTCATCATTTCTCACGTCATCGTCCACGCAATTATCCACCCATAATGTCCCATTGTGTGTGTGCGTGTGCTTGTGTGTGAGTGAGTTTTTTTATGAGAATCAGTCATAAATTAGAACTCACCGTTAACTGGTAGATTTCGGTTGCTTTGGACCAAATTTAAGCCACGGTATTCTAGTTTTCCACAATTTTCCACACGCCCGTATAGTAACGGGTGTTAAGTAGCAAATATTTCTCACACTTTCCGTTCACCTTTTCACTAGTTCATGCTACGATTTTGTGTGTGTGTGTGTGTGTGTGTGTGTGTTTTATGCTACATGCCAACACGAACGCCATTTGTGGCTGACAACAACATTCCAAACAAGCGCCCGGTTGCGTTGGTGTGAATATTACACGCACGCACTATTTCACGCGCCGGGTGGTAAAAATTAGTAGCGATTATTCTTTTATTCGTTTTCGGGTTGACATTTTCGGGCGTACTGGTGGTTAGACCTCAGAAAGCTTAGCGTGCCAGTGGTTCGCGCGTTTTGACAAATATTTATTGGCGAAGCATTTGGGGTTTGGTGTGCCGAGGTGCGACTAGAAACACCTTTCGATACAGTGGGGTTTACATTAAACACCGACACCGAGCGTTGGACCCACCGACGCTCGGCTCATATCTGGTGTCGTAAAGGCTTTGGCTGGCACCCTCCCATCCGCTGGAGTATTTGTTCGGCAGTGTTAAAGTGTGTGTTCCTGGAGAAAAAATGGATGGAAAAGCACACAGCACAGTTTCGTGACACCACAAGCTTATCTAGCCGAAGTGATCTTTACTTCACCGGGGGTGTTTTTTGTTTGTTTGTTTGTTGCCTTTTCCAACAATGAGTAGACAGTTGGGGGTGGTTAAAAAAAAGGGGGTCTATTAATTTCAACCCCCAAAAACCGTACCAGGAAAGGCACGTGTAACGCCGGACCACAGCATAAGCCACTAATGCTACCATCGGAAAGGTGCTGGTGCTGGGTGTGATCATAATTCATGCCCGCTTTATGTACGGTGTCCGCTCACACAAAATTCACTGAGTTGCTATCAGTTAGGCTTTTCTTTTTGGTTAATTATTAATTAGACCCAACGCGTCAACTAGGTTCATGCCCTGTAGAAAGGAAGAGGCTAGGGGAAGGTTGAATTTAGTGATTTTTTAAGGCTTTTCTTGCCCGGCTAGCGTAGTCCTTGTTGGTTTAGGGTGTTAATCATTTTGATTCAAGCAATTTTAAGCCCTGAAAATGTAAGGTTTTACTGCTACTAGCAGAGGTAAATTAATTCTCTTGCCGGTTTATTCAAATTGAGTGGAGATAGCCAAACACTTATTTCTGTCCGACGGGCTTTTTTTTAAAGGATAGAAAGGATATGACAGACCGGATAACTATGAGAAGGACATATTTTATAAACTTTATTTGTATTTTATTCAAATCTGTTGCTAAGTAGTACTTTCTTTGTGTCAAAACTGTAGACGAAAGATTTTATGAAATGCTGTTCGTTCAGTACGGAAAAGGTAGTTCAAACTATGATAATAGAGCTTCCAGTGTATTCTACTCGGAGTCGACGTAAGGTAATAATTTTTTCAGAATCATTCGGTCATAGTGCGTTCACTGCTAGATAAGATTTGTTCATCCTCTACCAGACGCAAGTTCCTCGCTAGTGGTGTTAAGCGAATTGCCTATCTGAAGGCGTGACAATAGTGTTGTTTAGTAATACTCAATACAACTAAACTTAACGAAAGATAGAGAATAAAATTCAATTTATCTTAATGATTAATAAATTATTTTAATTTTAATTCAAATTATGAGCAATGAGCCGTTTATCGATCGTTTTCTGCGATCGATAAACGGCTCATTATGCATGAATGTCTCATAGAAGAATTTGGCTGAGAATTGTCATCTTTTTCATATTTTTTTTTACCGTTCAACGATACAACCGCCAGTAAGTTTAAGTTACTGTTAAGGCCACGGGCCATGGGAGATTTCAAAGTCAAAATTTCAGGCTCTTCAAAAATTCAACAATCAGGAAGGACTCTTGAGTGTTTATGAAATTTTCTCGCTTTGAAATCGCTTTTTGAGAACCTGTTTGAAATTTCCCGCGGCATGCAGCCTTTACATTTTGTCAATCTTTGTCTTATGCTAGAAATCGGAACTGGACGGCAAACGTTTTAGAATTTACGTAGCAGTTATATGGCAAAATTTCATCTTAAAAAATACGTTTCAAAATACCATTATATTCATTTAAGAAAAAAAACAGATCCTACAAATGTAATAATTCTCTCTGGTAGACATATTCCCACTGCAGTGGGAAGCGTGCAAATGGAAAATCCCTTACAACCAGCCTCAAAACTGTGCATATCCGGTAAGGCTCTAGAGCAGCTGACGAGGTTTCGAACAAGAATAACAGCAACAACAACAAAAAAAAAGGGGTGAAAGTCCTTCAGCATTGCACCAACACCAATAGACACGGGAGCGCGTTAGACGCACGGACGCATATAATGATGGCGCTGCAAATATGGCCGCGGATTAGATGTTCCTACCATAGCTGCATACACAACACGGCTCGTTGTGCCAGAAACTACAGAACAAAAAAACACACACGTGAAAGGAAGGAAAAATACACACACACATACATACAAACACTAGGAGGGTTGAATAAAAAGGCTCCTGGGTTGTGCAACCCATGCACGAGCAAGGCCAGGGGGGGAGTAAAAAATGGAAAATAAAAACCACTCGTGCTAAGGCTCCGGTGTAATGGGCACTGAAGTACTTAAAGAAGGTGCATGCAGTCACACCTCGTCGATGGTGGAATTGTTCACCCGTACAGGGTGGGTCGTAGAATTTGTCGATCGCCGTGTATGCACTTCTTCATTTTGACAAACAGTGTGGTAAATGGAGGGTTTGGGCAAAAAAATGGGGATTTTTCATTCGAAGAAGATGGAACTGTAAGGCTCAAAAATAATATTATTGCTAATACAAAATACTATAAATGCCTCACACAAGCCTGTTTAAAAATCAAATTCACTCTAGCTCGATCTTAAATAACGTCATGAATTAAATAAACAATTTTAAATCAATTCAAAGCTCATAAATCACTCACCCTGTTTGGTGGCCAGATTGCATTACCCGTGCCTTGCACGAATCCATCTTTTTCGTCCCTCTTTGCTGTGGTCGCACCTTTCAACACACTCCTGTGACACACGCACACTGAAGTCGCTATGTTTACTCTAAAGAAAAGCGCAAACGGCATCTGTACCGGACTGCACTGTTCGTATCGTATGCATGTATGCACGTGTAAGGATATTATTACCTCGAATTTGAAATGAATTACACGTCTAACGATGATGATGATAATGATGATGGTGAAGGAATAAAGCAGCATGCTAGTAGTGGTGGTGAGGATGGTGATCTTGTAATGGCTGAGATAAATGAACTCCCTTTGCGAGATGTGGCTATTAAGGCGTAAAGTAGATTTGCTTTTTAATGAACTTACTTTAATGAAAGCATAAAGAAATAATATTTTTCTGCATAATTTCATACCGATATTCACGCACAAGAAGGTTCATTTTGCGAATCTTCTTACTGCAAACAGAACAGCCTTTTCCTTTGCTCACGCACTGGCTGCCGCATCTTCAATATCATATTTCTCCCGATTTGTCAACTGCCATATCCCGAGCACATTCATCATGTTTTACGAGCTGCTTTCACTGTGCGTTCGCAATCTGTCCCCCATCGTGGCTGTCACATCGTTTAACCTGGGGTTAAAATAAATTACACCGAGAGAAGATCGCTGTTAATGTACCGCAACACACCGCTGCGATGCAAAACTACGCACACAAGCACTACAGACGGCAAAAGTAGGGAGAGTTGAAGCTGCCGGAGATATTAATAGAATGTAGAATTTAGAAAAAAAAGGTAGCCAAGTAACTTGGACAGGAATGCAATAAAAAAAAAAAAAACGAAAACGCTGCAACGCTTCACCAGGTCAGCCAAGCCGGAAGGTGTGACCGAAACCACTGTCAGAATTTTTGCCCAAGAAAATTGGAAAATATTATCAGCAGCAAAGGGAAAAGACACAAATATGCGAGAGAAAGGAAAACGTATACAATATAGTTTGCACCAGAATTTTCCAACACGATGCGATGTTGGATAGATTGAGTTGCTTTTGGGCCCTGGGCAAGTGCCAGCGGCAGCAGCAAGTTTGTTGGATGGATGACTGATTTCAGGGTACACCTCACCCAGCCCAACTTGGGAAGCAAGTTATTGCAGACACATACGCATACACATTTTTTCTCGTTTTCCCGCAGCTTGGGCAATGAAGGCAAGAATTTTCCATTTTCATGTTTAACGCGTTCCTGTGACGCGGGTTTTTCGGCACGGTAGGAGCTCCCCACCTTTCGTTGGTACATCACCGATGCCCGAAGCAGAAGGTGCTACGAGGCCATTCCTACGCCGAACCGAACCGGAACCACTTACGATCGGACAAGAAGGCCAACTAGGAAGAAAAAAAGTATTTGCGCGCCAGCTTTCCGGTAGGAATGTTTCCACCTTGCCACGTTCGACCCTCGCGAGAAGGTAACATCGTGGGCTTTATCTTACTCTCTCTCTCTCCCTCTTCGTTATCTATTTTATTTAATATGTATTTCTACTACAACATTACAAGAATTCCTTTACTTTTAAGCTGGTCCGTCTTTCGCTTTTTTCTTTCTTTTCGCGCGTTTGATGTTCGGCAGCTTCGCACAACACTGCGCTAGGCCATCCCGGCCATCTCGGTGCGTCTATAAATCGACAAAAATTGCACAAATAACTTTCTCAGACACCTGCTCCGGTGAGCAGCCAGCCGACCAAAGCCGACCACCGAAAACCCTCACCTTCTTCGGCCCCGGTCCGATTACATTGTAAGCGCATGTTGTAAGGCGTCTTTTCTTCTGCTTGAAGCTTGAGGTCAAACAGTAACACGGAACGGTCTCTGTGTAGCTCTATCTTACTCTATGTATAAAACAAGAAAACCACGCTTTTGCCTTTTCTTGAGAGACAACATCAAAAAACGACTCACCCAGGGCGTGAGCGCGCCGCGAGGCAAGAAGCCGCGAGTAATTAGCGATATTATTTATGTTTTGTGCCCCGGAACAACATGATAATTAATAACAATACCCACCTCATAAATAATTTACAAATAGTTTCACGTTTTTTTTCTACATTTTTTTGTGAGTGTGTTTGTGCTTTTTTCCTTCTTCACCGGTCGGCTTGTGTGTTTTAGTTTGCGTGGTGGATAAAGCTCTAGCTTCTCTATAATTGATGACTTGAACTTAGTGGTACAAAGTGTACAAAAACAGTAGGATTTTTTGTTGTTTTTCGGGTAGAAACGGGGAAAAAATTCTACAGAAAGAAAAAGGGTGGTAAGGATGAGGATGAAAAGTCCCAGGGTGAATAAAGGGAAAAGTAAAATAAGTGATAGCGGTGATTAGATTTTTCACAATATTGAAGCTACAAATTGTGCCAGGAAGGAATTTTGATTCGACATCTTTCATAAGTAGTGTAAATAATACTTGTAACTCTTGCTTCGGAGCATATATTGCAGAAAGATCCCTTTTCAAGCTCCTTTAGAATCAAGTATTTACCAAAAAAAAAATCCTCCAAGCCAAACACTCCACAGCAAAGGGCACGTGAAACTTGCAAAAAAAATTCATTTTCACCTGCATATTATCAGCATCACTATCGTCGACGTAATCAGAGATTTTCCGAGCTTTCTCTCTCTCTTTCTCTCTCTCTCTCTCTCTCTCTCTATCAATTAAGAAGGAAAGAGAAACCGCAAAATACAAGCTAATAATTAATGACCAAATCATAACCCTCCGACACCTTGACGGAGGTGGAAAATTCTGACATGTTCGGTCTTAGCTGAACTCCGGACTGTAACTTTCATTATCATTCATTTGTTTGTATTCGCATTGTATTTTCACTCCCTACCAGCTGCAGCGGTTTTGTTTTTCCACTCCCCTGCAGCTAAGGAAAGGCATCGGCACTCATTTGTCGCTTTGCTCGGTGAGATGGTACACACCACCGCCCTTAAAAGGGTTCGTAAATTGGGCGTTGGAATGCTACGGTTGTTTGTAGTAAATTTATGAATTCCATTCTTATTGGTGGCAATATCCATATTCATTCTATGCTAGTTTAGTGGTGGAAAACATTTCTATTCGCGAGAAAAAATGGAAGTAAAAAAATCGGAAAAAATGTTGTGCTGCCATGATGGTTTTGTAGGAGGAAGGATTGTTTGATGATGGCTTTTCTATACTTATTTATGCTATTTAACTGCTTTAACTTCCATTTAAGAGCATTTTTTGTCTATTAATCTTTGATTGGTCGTACCGTGCACTTTTTTTAATCGTGAGGAACGGCCTGACCGTGAAGCTAGCCTGTCTACATTATAACCTGCTACAATTTCACATAATAAATGTTCTATTTTTAAAACATGTTTCAGTTAATTTTAACAGTCTTCAAAATTGTGGTTGTGGATTGCTGAAAATATAGTTCTTATATGAGCATAATTTGATAGTAATTGTATTGGTTTTCTAGTATGTTTCTTTATCTTTGTAATGTAATATTCTGTTCACTGAATTGCCTTTCACATAATTCACTTAATCTACTTTTTACGTTCACTTCAAGCTAAAATTGAGAGTAAAAATGTCTTGAAGATAATTACGTCCTTCCCGAACCTGTGTTGGGGTAAGAGGTGGGACTTATCATTCTCAAAATAATTGTCTTTTTTCAATTAATGTGGTATCATGCTTATTTGTGCTGTGATCTTATCTTTTTGTATGTTTGGTTGGTAATTTAAAAGACTTAAAAACTGTAGTTAAGTATCAAAGGGTTCGTTGATGAATATTTAAGTTACTTTTTATATCCACCAATATATCTGATGTGGTAGATCTTACTTCTTGGCTTTATTCTACGGAAGGCTTTTATTTATTAATGTCATTTGGATTGCGCATAAACAAGTGGAAAGCGTTCAGCTGTTGTTGAAAAGCCCACAAAAAATAATATTGAATAAGCTTATGCTTCATATGTTTTATTCGGCTGCATTGAAATGTTCTAAATGAACCGTTTAGTTTTAAATGAGAATGATACTGTCTGTGCTTCTTTGTTTAAAATTATTATGACGGTTTTGTATGATGGTTTGGGCCGTATTGTCAATACCACATTTGTTGACTCTTTATCTGTGTTTCTTATTTAAACAAGGTTCAAATATTATTACAAAATTTTTTCGCAAAATTAAGCTATGAAGCCTTTTGTTGCTGTGTAGGGGACTTATCAAATAATTTGATACCAGAGTATTTTATTTGCTACTAAACTGGGTAGAACCTTTGCTTTTATTTTAAAATTAAACTATTTCCTTAGGATTTATTCGCATTCCAAAATGCATAATTTATTACAAACATAGTTTACAAATAGTTTAATTTTCTACCACCAACATTAAATTGGATATACCATTTCCATCAGATTTGTTCTCTCCGTGAGCTGAGAGATAAAGACGTAAAGGTCCTCATTTAATCTACTTATACACGGGTACGTAAGGATACGTTTTGCTCCCCTTCTGTTTGTACAAGGATCCGAGAACAATACAACCATCCTAATTAGAGCTCAAACAACAGCACCCAAGTTAAAAAAAAGGAAGTCCTTTTTGGTAGATTTTTATCAACAAGTAATAGATCGCCAAAAACCGAGATCGGCTCGATAAACTACCATAAATGTTCGGAAACGGCAATGGACCGGCAGAAGAAAAATGAAACCACAAATCCTTGCGCGCTGAAATTCGTTATCTAAAAGTAGTTTAAATCCCATCTCCCTCTTTCCCTCTCACTCACTCCCAGGAGGGGATTTTCGGAAAAGGATATTCTATTCCCTTGCAGAAAAAGCGAGAGCAAAAGAAACACGAGGGACCAAATGCTTCCCTGAAAGTGATACCGATCGGCACCCGTGGTGCGGGGAGTGAAATCACTTCCATTTGTAATTTACGCTTCGCCGGCAACCGCCAAAACCGTCTGGCCCGGCCAATCACTTAAGATGACAAGGTTACCACAATCGTGACAGCGGGAACTGTCTGGCCACAAAATCCCATCGCTAAGCCGCACCAATTAGTCACCGAGAAAAGAAAAAAGGCCCGTCCTGCCGGTAAGGGTGGCCTCGGCTGGCCGTGTCACGTGGGAATTAGGTGCTGGTGTGTAAAAGATTAGATGAGCTGATGATGTTTGCCGATGGTGTGGTGGTATGGTTTTGATTTGAAATCGCGAGCCCCCGGTTGGGCCAAAAAAGGGGTGATATTTAATTGCTGCGCCACGCCAGGTTTTTCGGGGTGTCATCGGTGCGGGTTTCCTTTTCCTGGTTGTCCACTCCGAAACGGGAAATGGTGGAAGGTGTCGCTAACAAACGGTGCCAAGCGCTTAATCAGTTGGATGGAAAGACCGCTGTGGTTGTTTGAATCATAATGTCGCTTTGATGAAGTTTTAATTAAAAGAGGGTTACATCTGGCAGTTCGAAAACATAAAGCTGTTACTCCATTTTGTTTTCGGTTGTGTTGGTAATGATAGCCAAGTAGCTCAAACAGGTAATAAATAAAGTATGCGATGTCGCTGCTTAATGACTGGTTAAGAGAATCCATTCGATTTTGTAGCTGTTTAAGAAAGATGATTTTCATTGATAGAGTTTCGTAAGCATTCTGTATTTATTCTGTATTATTCTGTATTTTGAATTCTTCATTGTTTAAAAATTTATAGAAATCCACACCACTCCGGTTCCGCTCACGGTTCCGCGCCGTCGTCCGCCAATCCGTTATCACGGCCTTGATGGCCGCCTCTGTCCGTGTGGACGGCCTAAAAGGACGTTCTGAGCTGGGTCGTCTGGTGCATTGCGCATAACATGGTCAGCCCTGGCGAGCCTGGCGAGCCTAAATCGATGCACGACGGTGAGGTCGTCATACAGTTCTTAGAACTCGTCGTTCTAGCAGCTTCTTTATTGTAAGAAATTTTTGGTCATTTGCTCAGTATTTTTGCTTATTGAGTCTTAAAGTCATTAGATAAGCAAGTGACGTTTTGACTGTCAGTTCGTATGGAGCGTGGACAGCATTTTAGCCTCGAAACTTCAAAATAACAATAAAACTTGCTCAGGTTATCATAGATCCTATGAGTAAGATGTACTTTTCGTTATACACTCATGAATTTTAATCAAAGATTCTTAAATTTAATCTTCTGGACATGCTTCAAATGACTTTTCAGGCTTTTTTAAATTTAAATGTCCATTGCAATATTCTTTACAGTATAATGTTTGAAAAGCTTATTTAATAATATTTTTTGGACTCAAGGATCTTGTATGCTGTTTAGCTGCTGCTAGTGTTCAATAAAGGCCTAAAACCTTTCATTGGATTTTATTTAATTTCTGGAATATTATTGTCCAAATAGCTTCTGCTCTATGATTTTCGTTTCTTATAACGTCAATCTTATACAGTTTTAGACAAAAATAAAACAATCAAAACAGTTCTGTTCTCGATGCTATGGCGCAAAAATTCTAAAAGGAGAAACAGAAATCAACGAGGCAAGAGGTCGGGTGACACATTTGTTCAATTGAACCAAGCGCCGGCGCAAACATACACACACAAACACACACACGCATACTTCCACATGATGCGAAACAAAAAGCGGGGAGTTCAACTGCAACTATCCTCCCCGAAAGGAGGGGTGAGGAAAATCGCACTCGCATGTTTCTTCGCGCAGTGTCCATCCCTTTCGCACGCGTACACCGGTGTGGACAAAACGCACCAACACTTGCACACGACGTTGTGGTTACGTTGTAAAAAATCACACATGCCATCGGGACGGGCATTTGTTTGCCCTCCATTGCCCGCCATCATCGGTGCACGGCCTTTTTTTGCTGGTTGCCCTGCGGACCAACAACCGGACCAACCGGACTCGCCGGGAACTGGGCAGTAGTGTTCTACAAACACTACGACACGGTCCGTGACACACGCGCACGTCCGAAAAACATGTCGAGCGCGTCAATTATCGTGGAATTAATTTACACTTTCTTGCCGTTTTCGGGTGCGCAGGCCGGGCGACTTGCACGTAGAGCGTTTGCTCGGTTGCCTTTAGGTGGAAGCGTTGAAGCGTTTCTCGCTCGGCAAAGCAAATACAATGGGGCAGCTTATTAGTTTAGAAACGGGATACAGTACAGTATGATATTGTACGCATCAAACCCTAGCAAGAGAACAAGAGCTTTCGCAAGATGAAGTCCTTCCTTTCGTGGACTTATCAAAGACGAGCATCGCTTCACGTCCCCCGTGGGGAGGAGGCATGGGGGGAGGGGGAGGGAGATTGGGCCACACCTTATAAGGCGGAGCCGTGCTCTGCAAAGATGGGACAGGACAAAACGCGTTCGATCAGCTTCCTCCCTTTGCCATCGGGTTTCTTTTCCCTTTTCACCCCGGGACAAGATGAATCCAATTCTCAATTGGGCCGACAAAGAGGAAAACCTGAACGTTCGCAAAAGCGCAAGTGAGTGCACCGGACGCGACGTCGACCACGACGACGACAGAATGGTGTTTTACTTCTTATCGTTCTCGTGGAGCGCCTTCTTCTGTCTTCTGGTTTTTGTCGCGCTCGCTGTGCATTCCTATGGCGAAACGAAGGGTGAGCCGGGTGCCAAGGAAACGGGGTATGAGCATGAGAAGTCCACCGTGGTCCACCACACCACACCGTCGAGAAACGGTGTTGGGTTTAAGTGTACCCGTGCTATCCATTTGACCATTTTTCATTTTCTACCCGTGCCCCACCAACCAGTGCAAAAGGCTTGCTGTGGGCTAGGGTATCCTTGCTGGCCGAAAAAATGATTCGTGTACAGCCAACGACGAAAAGGGCCGGGTTTTTTTTTCGGTGTGTCTCTCTATATACTCGAGCGCGCGCGCCTTCGCCTTTGATGCAATATTAAATTACAAATCGCGTCGTCATCGCACACTGGCGTTTCCCCCCCAACGGGGGGAGGGAGGGATGATTTTTTCTTCGTGAGAATTTCCCTGTCTCTGCTGCTTCTTTTCCCTGTGGCGCTGTGTGTGTGTGTGTGTGTATGTGTTTTTGCCATGCCCGTTCTCACCCGGGGGCTGTTTGGGAAAGGTGTGCAAGCGAGCCAACTATACTTGGCTGGGACTGAACGGTCGTCGCAGCGTCACAACAGCGCGAAAGACGCACACACACACACACACGTACACGCTGTTATGTTGCGTGATAGCGGGCGCGAGAATGCAATCGCGACCAAAGCGAAAGAGGTGCGCTCTTACGCGAAGAAGAATCTCGTTTTCTCAAGATGGTTTCCATTGCAGAGTGCGTCGCCCGTCTGCGACGTGATGGGCATCGTTTTGTGCGGTTTTATTCCTGCTTCGGGAGGTTGTTTTGTAAGGTTTTAAAGATGGAGTTTATTCAATAAATGTCTTTTGTATATAATAAAGGGTTTTCCGTGCGAGTTTTGGTCCGTCATTCTTCTGTGTAAAATTCACTCTGTTCTATCGTTTACCATGGGCGTTATATGCTTCTTGCCTCTCGAGCCAGTCCAGTGTAGTCCAAAAAATAAACATCTAGCGTGGTAAGAAAGCCAAGAAGCATATTTCACCCACGGTACACGACAGAACAAAATTGTAGTTAATTTGATTTTATTTCTAATTACAAGTCCACTCCATTTATTGCTGTTGTTGAGAACAAACTACACTAGCGAATTATATTAAGCGACGTTCGTATTAAAGACAAATGTTTTCAAGCAAAAAGAGTCCCATAAAGCTTTGATCAAACGGAGTATAAATCCTAAAACACGCAGAGCCAATGTTAGAATTGCCAAGTTCTAAGGGGTTTGAAGTGTTGACCTATGTTTCGTGGATCACACCAAGAGTTCGAGCTTTTCTTTTGTACATTTTAAAACGTATCAGAAAAAAACTGTAAGACAAAAACTGTGGGCAAAAATGTCTGGGAAACCGTCAAAAAGGCTCTGAATGTTTGGAAAAAATGAACGAGAAAGTAACAGAAAAAAAACTTTTGGACGAAATGAAAAAAAAAAATATTTGGGCTATCGTCAACCATGGAAAAGCGTCAATAATCCTCGGTAAACCCTGTAATTACTCAAGAATTGAACTGAACAAACTAAACAAGAGTTCAATAACAATTGGTGTCTCTTTAGTAAGACCTTCTACAAGCAGAACTGTTGTGATGTACCGCGCTCATATAAACTTAAAATTTGCGGCAAAGTGACACATTACTAAATCTAACTTTACATGAACTTCACATAAACTAAGCTACAAATATTTAACCTTCCATTAAGCATTCGAACTCTATATTACGGCAGCACGAGTATAATCGGTACGGTAATAGTTGGTCACCGAGTTTTCTTGACGGCGCTTTAAACGCCTTTCGTGTTTGCAAAGTGTTCTCAAGGCTAAGAACTAATAAGCCGCAAAAAAAAATACACACACACACACTGTGCCCAAGAAGGAAAAAGAAAGAAAGGACAGGAACCTAGGGTGATAAGTTACATAAAACCCCAACAAACTCGGTGAGCGCGTATCCTAATGTACTCTCTTTTCCTCTCTGTTCGAAGTGAATTATGAAGTGCAAAATGCACCCACCAGTGCCCGTTTGGTTGGTGTAACGGTGGGAAAGGCCAACTTCCACCAAGCCCCACCTAGGTTTTGGTCGCCCAACTTCGGTGCCTGTTCAAGTGTCGCTGCTCGAGAAAGAAATGCAACTGCAAGCGATTCCGAGTGCGTCGGTGCACTTAGCAAGGGTAGTGCAAAACACGCACACAGACATGTGAACACGCACGTTAAAAGCGAGGACATGCTCATAAATGTTTATCGGTCGGTTAGTTTTAGCATATTCCGGCAGAGATATTTGTACTCAAAAGGGGTGCAAAATGAACTCACGTAGCTTGCTATAAAGTTACTATAATTTTATATTTATATTTAAGTATTTATCACATACAAATAAAGCTTTTCCATCGTTCGTTGTATCTGACAACAATATTATGCCCTTACCCAATTCTTCAATACCACTCGCACCCAGGAAACAATCCATAATCGGCTGCACAGTCGATGCATCTCCGACGGACCTTAGGCAACAATCTGCTTGGAGCACGACTTTCTAGCATTTTATGCACCCCCTGCTGGCTTTGTTGGGTCGGCTTCAGGAAAGGTTCGGCCTTTGTTTTTTTTTTGTTCAATTTCCTTCAACAAATAAGAGCGCCTTTGTGTGGTCCAAATGTTGGAGATGTCCACAGTTGAAGAGGAGCAGAAAACGTAAATGAAAGATTTCGTGATTTTTGTACAGTATTGCGAGACATTCTTCACCACTGATAAGAAGGTTCACAAAGCGTTATGATCGAGTTTTGAAGCAGAGAAGCTTTTTTTCTTCTCTAGACTGTTCCAACCGAAGTTCACCCCTCTGAAGGGTACGTATAATTCGTACACTTGCGTTTAATTCATGCCGTCGCCATCACGTCACACGAAACTGTGCCCGGAACGGTGTCGGAGTTTATTACTGTCGCGACACAAGACCTGTGCCTTGATTGATTCCATTTGCATTCGTTAGCGTGCGTCCGTGCGAAAGCAAAGTCCGGGCAGCTTGTGCCTAGAGATTTTATTTTATTTTATGACGGTTTGCGCCGTATCGTCTGTTATTGCAAATTAGATAAGCAACAGAAAAAAAAATGATACAAAAGTTTGCATGCTTCTAAACCGTTCTTAACCTCCTAATCTGCATATTGCTTTAAACCATTAATATGCTCGACTCCATCCAACTTTCAACGCTGAAATGCGCTTTTAAGCCACACACAGCGCTGATTAGTGTATGTGTGTGTGTTGAGTGCTGAGGACCGTCTATAATTGTTTATGCAAAGCACGAAACATCCGCGTCAAACTGTGCGGATTAATTAATACACAAAATGCTAACCTTGCCTTTGCTGACAGGTTTTTTGGGGAAGTTCAAACAGTCGCGCCAATCATAATAACGATGATGATAAACACTGCTCCGTGAGTGATCGGAATAGAGGTTAGAAATCAACGTTTGAAGGTACTGAAAAATTGATCACTCTATCCAGCGAGATAGAAATAGAGGAGCGTTTCCAGCTCCAGGGAATAGAAAATTGAAAAATTGAAAATCATCCTTCGCTACCGTCGCGAGGCCTGTTAACCTTGCGATGATTCTGCCAAGACTTCTTCGAGAGGACAGAAACAATGGACCTCCCACAAATCCCTGACACTAGCTCGAGTGATTTTATGTATGTGGGGGTCGGTATTGGGCGTTCGTACCGACAGTCCAGACCAGAAAAAGGTAAACGAAAGAAGAAGCAAGAGCTCACATGGATTTCCCTCGCCAAACTTTATATTAGTTTATGATAATTAATTCCACGGACTTTGGTGGCTGTTTTGGTGGTCAAGCCGTTTGTTTTGCTCGTGTCAAGAGTAGGAAAACATAAAGAAATATTTGTAATTTGCTGCTGAATTGTTTAACGTCTAATTTTTGAATAAAATACAAAAGATAAATTTATTTCTATAAAGAAAAATTAAGTCTTCAGATGCATTCCTTAGCCAAATTGTTATTACCTTTCCATTCGATAGTTTCTCTCCCCAAAAATAAGGAAAAGTTTGGTAGAAAAATATTTTTAAAAATACACACACATGCCGCTGCTACTACTACTACTAATGACAAATCCAAAAAGAGAATGACGCAGCACAGCTACACTGCTCTTTGTTTTTTTTTTTTGGGCGAACGAAGCATTCAATTAATTAACCATAAAAACGTAATCTAATCAAAATCTCATAAATCATCCTTTATAGGCCTTTTGTACATTTTTTTTTTTTGTTAAAGGCCGAATGTGTTTAGGTTTGAGAAAGAGAGAGAGGGAGATAGAGAAAGACAAAACAAACGCCCAACTGCGAATGGCTACACCTATTTCGTATCTAGGTCTAGCTGCTTGTTTGTACGAGCTTGTTCGATTTTCCTTCTTGTTCGTTCGACCCTCTGTGTGTGTCTATTTTAATGCTAAAAACCTTCAAACTAGCGCTAGAGTGAGTTGTTGTTTTGTTTTTTAACCTTGCTTCCATGTTTTTTGGGGCTTCAAGTTTAGCTCCGGAGCGTGCTCAACAGTAAGCGCTTGACGAAAGCAAAGCAAATTAATACATCTGCTACGCTCAGCAACGATCAGCGCTTACATTTGCAGGCTAAGGATCAGTGCCACCCAGCATGGGAAAGGAGAGTCTACAGGGTCTATTCGACTGGTCTGGGCGATTCAATTGCTCGTGATCTACATTTCTTTCGCGCTCGGTTTTTTTCCCCCATTGGCGTTGGCTCCAACAGCCTCCAGAATCTTGATAGCTTAAGGCACACAGCTTTAACTGCGCCAGATGCAGCACACACACACACACACACAGCCACGGACTTTCAACGGAAGGGATTCTTCAACATTATTAATGGAATAATAACAACACCGAGCACCCATCAACACCCATCTCATCATAACTGAACCTCTGTGTGTCCCTCGGTGAGGGCTCAACGGCTTTCGAGAAACTCACGGCTGGAAAAGAACGTACCACAAAGATCAGGGATATTTTATGGCATATTAAAGGTTGCTTTTTTCTGCTTCTTCCCTACCGCACGCACCCTCCGCCGTTCGCTTACCGGCGCTTCCTGATTATTTATGATCCGCTGTCCCGCGGTCCGATGACCCGCTGGCTGGGTACCCAATAAGCCGCAAGGGTATCCCAATCGGGCCGTGATGGGTTCGTTCGGGGTACGCGTTTTGTTAAACCATATAATTACATGTTTTGTTTGTTCTTGCTCTTTCTCAACCTTTCGTCCAATCGTGCCCTTCCGTCGCCGGTGCGCGTATTCGATTAGCCCTACAATGTAAAGCGACCCGTGGTTGGGCTGGCGCCTTGGTCTTGGGCCACTCTTGAATGAGCGATCGCTTTAAATCATGATATCGATTATGATCGAAGATGATCGCCGCCGTGTGCAGGGGAGGTCCCACCGTATCCGTGTGCTCACTCTAATCAAGTCATGAGTTGGAGGGGGGGGGGGGGGAGGGCGGAGACGCCGCGTGAGAAAAAGGGACAGGGGAGAGGGAACAAGGGATGGGGAGGTGTGGGAGACAGGAAAGCGTGTCACTGGGTGGATGATGATGGATGGTTTCGCTTCCGCGCTCGCGCTTGTGGGAACGAATTTCTCGCAGACATTTGTCAAACGTGATAATTGGTGGGTTTTTTGGTCCACGGTTCGTCGCTCGGGTCGCTCACGGGGCTGGCGCCAGTAACGTACGAACAAAAGGGTTCTAGGTTCGAACAGGTAACCGTAGGGATAGTTTAAGATCGATGCGGAATGAATGATCGATCGAATACTTTCTGACCGCTCACCGTTGCAGTTGAAGTTGAGCCAAGAACTGTCAAAAAATTGGGTAAGCTTCCAAGAGAATCTTTCTCAAATAGTTGAGATCTTTTATCTTCCTCGGTTTTAGTACAATTTTCAATACTAACTTATTCACGTCAATAGCTCATAATTAGTTTGATAATCTTCCTTGAACCATAATTGACAATGTAGATCTTAATTGGCATGCAAACTAAACTAAACTTGCTCTTCCAGAGGCAAAAGACAAAATTAAGAGCTGTAATACTAACCTCAAAAAACTTAAATTATCTGACAGCAATAGTTTGGGCCTCATGGGACTTTAAGCAATAGTTTGGGCCTCATTCTTTGAATAATAGAATTGTAAACACTGGTCGAAAATTTTTGTGTTGTAAAGCTTCACAGTATATGATCCATAATTTTTTCTTTTTGTTAATGGCTTACTGACCTTTTAGGTCACGGCAATCATCAAATGGTTTACTAGACCTGTTGATACCACGTAGTTGAATAGTCAAGTGCTCACAACGAGGAGACGGTCCTTATACGATGATTCTGCCATGCGAAGATCGCCGCTGTCGCCTCTAACACCGGGCCACCTTGCAGGCTTTATCTAAAAACAGCAATTTTTTTCTTTAGCAAATTATTATTTTCTGCAGCAAATAATGGCAGCCATTATTATTTTTAATGCGTAAAATAAAATGGCTATAAAAGTCTAACTCCTTTTAAAATGTAAGCTCACAACGAACTACCTTTAAGAGAAGAGTTGACAAGCTTCAGATTCGGGAATAGACGATGATTATATTTTTTCCTGGTCATTAAAGAGCAACTTTTGAAAAAGCATTAGAAATATAATTTAGAAGTGAATGGTATAAAGCGAAATTCTTACGCTTTAAACCAACCAGTCAGCCTACCAGTACGTCAGTCAGTCAGTCAGTCAGTCAAAGAACGCAACCAATCGTTCTCACTAAACAAATGACGACTTTAAGCGACAGTTCGGTAGCAAACCAGGCCACCATCCAACTGCAAACTGTAATTCTTGCTGTTTCTTACTTCCTCGTCAGCAGAGTTTGGGCAGAACGATCGAAGCGAAACCGAAGCCGACACCAATCAGGATAAAATAAACTCCCAGAAAACTTCACCATCCCGGTACGGGCGAAGATGGCGCAATGCAGTTTGGTGAGGGTGAGATGAACAAAGGGAACGAAGTCAAAAGAAACACAACTCCGACAACAGTCGACAGAAACACATCGACAACAGCCAGAGATCAGATCGATATCAGGAAAGCATGTGCGACGGAGACGTTTGTGCGAGGGAGATTGATTTTTGTGTTTCGCATCCTGGGGGCGCCTCAGCCCTGTCGGGGGAGACGTGAGCGCGCGCGCGCGCCCACCCTTATGGCGTTTCAGAATTCTCGATCGGCACAAAAGAAGGGACGTTTTTTTTTTTATTCATTCGTTACCTCGTTACCCCGTGCTCGGTGTTCCCAAAAGCCATAGACATCATTCCGCACGTCAAACGCTTGATCGACGAAATGTCGAACGGCATCGGAATCCTGGCTGCACCCTTTGCGATCCATTCGGTCCAGCGAGAGGGACAAGGGGAGGATTTGAAATGAGGATTGACATAATGAAATGCTTGCTTCGAGAAGAATGGTTTTCGGTACGGGCAGGTAGGTTTGAGGTTGTCTGCGAGACATTCTACACATCCTATTTATGTTCCATTTTTTCCTGTTACTGCGTTCCGTATTCCTTCTAAAACTAAGGCTAAGAGAAATGCAGTGGACTTCGATTGCCTTAGTCATTTTTTTTTTGGAAAAAGGGAAAAAGGTAGCATGAGACAGAGAGACAGGGAGGGTTGGCGTGGAAGAAAAAGCAAAACTTGTCATCATAGTCCTTTGGGAAGACAAGTTCGAGCGCATCGCGTCTATTTCCAACTTGGAGCCGGCATCCATCAAGGGTGGCAGTTTCTCCGTTAGAGACCCGGCAACGCTGGGAGACGTTAGAAGGGAGACATATAAAAATCAGTAAAACAAAATAACTTGACATATGTTGTGCGTCAAGCCCGAACAAGGGCCCAAACCCAAGATGGGGTTCGGGAACTTATGCTGGTTTGGCCGGTGCAGGCAGCAGGAGTACAATTTTTCGGAAACATCAAGAAGCCTGATTTTGAAGAGTTTTGATTCGGCAGCGCAAGGGCGCAATGAAAGAAAAAAGTCTCCGATTCGGTGATGTTGGACAATGGACAGTGAGGCGCGTGGAGCAGTGATGTTAGCAATGGTATCAGCGCCCTTCCAGTCTTACATGCGGGCGCAAGGGAGCTTAGGGAATCTCGAGTCATAATTTGATACGAACAAGCATGATGATCTTTAAACATTAGAAAATCTCTTTCCACTAGGCTTGTCTTTGTCCTCAAAAAAAAAAAAAAAAAAAACAGAGAACGGAAAGAATGTTTCCCGAATCCAACTGTGTCCAATTGAGACAAAATTGAATAATTGATTGAAAGAGAAATAAAAACTTTGAAACGAGGAATGCTCGAAAAGGTGGATAGGGGCTGCATGGGCTTACTTCTGGGGGAAACGAATTTTGGTAACATGCTTCTGTTTTGGAGTCGTCTTATGCGGGTGGAATTTGGCATTAGTCTAGTTGTTTCTTTGGGAGTTTAGACATCGTTTGTTGCGTATTTGTGTCCTCCTCAATTGTGATTCTCGCCTAAAACTGTGTAGTCTATCACTATTTAAGAGCAATTACCAAAGTAATCAAAAGCAATATACTCAGAGCAATGGTTGGTATCAAACGACTTGGGGTCTTCTGATGTCCATTTCAAAATGACAGTTAAACAAAGTGCTTTATAGCAGCACGTAGTACACAGCAATTCGACTTGACATATCGACCTAGGTGGTCGTCAAGCCAAGAAGAAGAAGATAACACAATAAATAGTCATTAGCGCACGTATACATGTCGAAAAACTCAGCATTTTCACTTAAAAAAATATAATAATAAGGTGATTTTAACAAATCAGTCTACGTTAAACAAATGCTTTTGAATACTGAACTACATCTCTAGAAGCTAGAAGTGTTTTACTCCAACCAATAATGCTGAAGGTCTGGTCAGCGACAACCTTCACGCTCCAAGCTCTAGAACCTGTTCGCAACAGAACTCTACCGCATTCGACCCACGTCCCTTCATGGTCAATTTTTGCACCGTCCAGTGTAAACCATGGCGAACCGATAAACGATCTGCACGCAGAGAAACTCCAGCTGCAGTGGGTGGCACTGGTTCCTTGGCGTCGGTTGGCTAGCCCAAGCTACCCTGTCCCATGCACCCTGAATCCATTCTCATCGTGGTGGTCTATCGGAAGCGATCGTACCGGCGATCGAGGAAAACCCGGCGCCCACCACACAAAACACAACAATGGCGACTGTCTGGCGCTGGGTTCGCCCGTGCACAAACAACTCCCGCATTCACCTGAGCCTCGCGGAAAAGCGTGACCAATTTATCCAGCCACCAATGCAATCCTGCCCCATGACGCTGGCACGATTCGCGATCATTTAAATATACGGCGATCATGTGTGCATGTGTGTATATGCGGACGGAAGGAAAATTCTTGCAGCATACCATTGGCAAGAACATTTGCGCAGGAACGTTGCCCGTTCGCAACGGCTTTATCACTGCCGATCGTCTGGCTTAGCACACAACCGAGGTGGTCCGGTTCCGAGCATTTTCGTGGCGCATCTACCCTTACCAACCCTGTTCTCGGATCCCAATTTCCCAACTCCTTGTAACTTCCCATACGATTCCAGATGAACAGCGTGCAAAAACAAATAATTCATAAATAATTGTAAACTACCTCCACCGGTGCGGCCCGGTTCGCGCCGAATCTTTTACCTTTTAGCATCAGCCGGGAAGCCCACGGACACACACACACACACACCAGATTTGGTCAGAACCGTCATAACTTTATTTCTCTCGGTAAGGCTTTATCCAACGGCTCACTGTAGCCGTTGGAGAAGGTCTTTTTGAAAGCGCAGAGTATCGGGCCAACACGCCGAAACGGTGTTGTAAGTCTTGGGATTAATGTTTAGAAACCGGTGCCGAACCGTTTTGTTAACAAGGTCCAATCAATCCTGTTCGCGGGAAGATGTTACCCCAAGAAAGAAGCAAGGAAAAAGGACAGGATAAAATGCGTGTGGTTTTGTGGTTTTTTTTTTTGCCTTGCCGCAGTAAGTTGCAGATCATTCATGGTCCGTCTTGGGTGGTCCTCCATTTCTAGCAAAAGTCTTTCGAGCCCCTTTCGTATGCATAGTTTTGCCAATCGATTTGGGGCCGATGGGCAAACTAATGGTGATTGAATTTGGGAATGTGTTGTTTAATCTCTGTTCTTTTTAAAAATTCATTGTCATTGGAATTAGGTTTAAATTAGAATATCTTAAACGCATTCGGCATTCTTTTGCAGCTATAAATGTCGTTTGAACTATTATTGATTATCTTAAACCTATTAAGATAAATTTAATCATTCTTAAAATTCTTAACCCTCTTGGTATTATATTTTATAGCACTCGCAGCTGCTCTTTATAGTATCGCTGAAGAGTGTATAAAATTGAAAACGAACAAGCCCAAAGTCGCACAGCCGAGACGCAGCGTTATGATTTTATGATGCTCAAAATGCAATAAAGAAAACAAAAGCTGAACCACACTAAACACGCTGGCCGAAGAAAATTGGACAGCAAAAACAAACAATGGACCCCACGACGATGCACCCAATGCCCCAACCCAATACCCGAAGATGAAGATGATGATGGTGATGAGCGCTTTTGGTCTGTGTGTGTGTGTGTGTGTGTGTGTGTTTGCAAGGGCCACGTTTTTACCCTCGGTCACGCAAAGGGTCCCGTGCGCAGCCTCCCAAGCCCGCGACGTGGGCTAAACGTTTAAGAACACTGAGCATAAGGACCAGCACCAGCATGGAAGGGTCAATCACGAGCAGCAGAACGATAATTATCAATTATTTATGATTTGTGTGTGTGTTTTTGGGGAAGAGGTTTGTTTTGGGGCTGTGCGAATATCCTCGCCATTCGAAGGCAGCTACACCACTAGACTGTGATTATCTCGTTACGAAGGGAGAGTGTTCGACGATACAGGAGCGAGACGCGAAACGAACTCATAAAACTGTTCTGCAGCTGTACGAAGCAATAATTAACAAAAAAAAAAGCTGCTGTTTAAGCAACAAATTAAGTGATTACAAGCAGAAACGGACATTTCGGACATGTAACAATCACAAACATTCACCAGACACAATGGAAACGTGATCACTAATCGTAGTCATATCGCAGGAAGAGCGCGAGAGCGAAACATCTCCAACACAGCTCTAATTGACTGTGAACTTGGGTACAAAACCGTGCGCCTTTCCCTTAACCGTGTCGATATCTTAAACGTTCCACACCGCTTCAATGCGCCTAGAAAAGAATGTACACATATTCATCATCATCATCTTCGGCGTAGAGTAGCAGAGGGGGTAGGGTTTTGATTCACGTTAGGTGTGGGGATAAGTAGACTGGGAAGCCTTTGGAAGGCTCGATTCCGCACGACAGCGTAGATCGGTTGGATGCACAAGCAGCTAGATAAGCCGATCGAGCCATTAGTTATCTGAGGCTCTGAGGCTTTGCCTGCTGCTCAACACTACCGGTTTACACTGATCGGGGAGATGAGGGATCGTAACATGCTAAGCTTATGTTTCTATTAATGTAAGTCGCTTTTCGGGCGAACAAATTGATGAACAATGTAATTACAAACAGGTACACTGTAGTAGATAGGTTTCAACAGCAGGTTCGTTTCGTGATTCTGATTCGTTCCGCAAGAGGGAATCGTAACGATTACGAATGAACTTGAGTTAATCGTTTTAGATTGGAGTTTTTATTATGCATACAAAATCACACAAGCCATCGAAATGCATTGCATTTGATACGAAGAAAATTAAACTATTGCTGCCGAAGAATATTGTCCTTTGGTACAGGAAATCTGCAGAGTAAGTCCAGATTTTAATAAAATAAATATTCATTGAACTCTGGGTGTCATAAATCCAAGAGTTTAAAGGGTTTTTTTTTTGTTAAGTCATGTCGAGAATGACTTTAAACTTTGGTCTACTTATTAAACAAGATTAAAGCAGTTCATTGAGCATTTGAAAATGTAATTTTGGGAGAATTTAAATACATATTAGGATTATGATTCTGGAAACGATTGAATATTCATGAAAGCAGGTCGCTATTCTTATACTTCTGACTCTCGATTGCGGCTATATTAATAACAAAAACGAATTCCAATAAATCTGAGTAAATTCATTCGGATTCTTTTCGCTCATTATTTGATCGGGAGAGATCATGACGTAGTTATCGATCATGACTTACATGACCGGCATGGACTAGAAGGTCGTTAAGCCAAGAATAAGAGTAAAAATTGGGAAAAATATCCACTGATTGTGGGACGGTCATGGTTTGAAAGTTGAGGACGTTGAGTTGAGGAATTATTTTTTGAGAAAATGAGCTCTAGTTCCAATCCATACTGCTTCGCTGCGAGAATGAATTCCATTCGTCCATCTCTAGAACACTAAAGAATTCATCCAGATGCTATAAAAATTCATTCTTATGCTTTCAAATTATTTCAAATTTCAAATTACAACAAACTAATAACATCTACTTTTTTTCCTTTTCTTCTCTTTTCTCTTCATAGGTAAGTGTTCAGCTTTCATCCATTAATCGATTGTCACACTAGCGCCTAACCAATTGCTGACATTGTTTAACAAGACATAACTGATTGCCCTTTTTCGGTGAATGAGTATTAGAACCTTTCGGAAAGGATCATACGGAAAGGTATTTGAAGTTGAAGGTGAACTGTATACTTACGCGTATGAGTTTCTTCTGGGTTTGATTAGATCAATTTTCGGTGAATCGGGAGGCAGGTGAATCGTTGAATTGGGGCGCCAAACGACAAACGAGCAGCTCGTTCGTACTGACTGTGGGACGGTTTGTTTGTTTTTTTTTTTTTTGTTGGTGATCCCCTGGCTAAAACGTGACTAAAACGAAACGCGAAAATAAAAAGACAATCCTCACATTGTAACGAGATCGTCGAGAAAACGAAACTGAGGATACAAACGAAGAAACAGAACAGAATGAAAGATCGAAGAGGTAGCGCAGAAAACTGTATCAAACTCGCAAATTCTTCCTAAAGTTTCCCCTTTCGCGACACACGGCACATGCTTCGGACGTCCCAAGCACGGGCGCCACATTATTTATGTTGATTTCTTCTGCCGAGGACAGCTTTGGCGAGGTTTTTCGCGTTTTTTCGGGTATCGGGGCGGCAAAACGAGGAAAAATTATAAATATTTCCTCTCGCACCGTTGGGCTCGTGCTTCCGTGGCCGAGACTTTGTGGAGGATTCGCAAAAGGCGCCAGACAGTGGGTTTTTGCCGTTTTGGTTTTTCGGTTTTGGATTCAGCTTCAAGCCCAACCGTCCGAACGATCGTGAAGAGAAGAGCTGATTAAATCGCTACCACGGCGTATTTGTTTACGCCGGTTGCTTTTCAAGCTTCATCCCTTGCTGCCCCGATATTTTTGTGCGAGGATCGCGCGATTTCTCGGCCAGTCTATTCCACGCGTCGTGCCGTGGGTACCTGTGCCCTTTTTTTTGCGTATGCTGCCTTTATGACGAGGCTTTTGCGAAGGGAAGTTGTAAAGAGGAAGGGATTTGTCGCCAACGTCGTCGCCGTTTGTTGTGTTCGGTTGGCGACAGACATCACCCCTACAACTGTCCCCTGGTAGTAGTGTGCTCCGGACTGGTAACGACAACTGGAGTGACCCTTTACCGGTTGGTAGGGTGAGACCTTTTGCGAGCTCGGCCTGGCGTGTGAAAGCACGCATGTACTGCACAGTGCACATGCAAATTGGGACCATCGCAAAAATAATGACCCCAACGAGCGTCATGAGCGATCGATGCGGCTACAAGTACAAAAGGCCATCAGGATTTGCATCAGTACGATGTGATACGGTTTTGGCGATTTTTTCCCCCCCTGTCTGTCTTGCCAAGTTGCGTGAATATTGATGAACGCTGGAGAGACATCATTGATTCTGGGGACATCTCATCAGGTGGAGTGGTTCGATCTTTATGCAACAATCACCCCCAAGAGACACACCAAACAAGATTACTTGCCCAAGTGTGGGAAGATATCGGAGGTCCAATTTTGTTTCTTTTCGGGTTCACCAAACAAAAAATGCGTCACCTCGTCAATAGCCCACCACCAGGGTGACTGGTAGTAAAAAGAAGAAATTAATTCCCTTCTCCATCAGCACAACACTCACCACAGCATGCAGCTGGTTAATTGCTCCATTCGTGCGGTGGATTATCCGTCTGTTCGTCCTAGACCGATCGTTCGTGCACCGCGCACCCGCAATGTGTGTTCGATGTGTTTCGAACTGGTTTTACTGGGATCCCAGAGATCGACTCGGTGGGTTTATTGGTTTTCTCCTCTTTCATCCAACCCCATCGCCAGCGTTTTTGTTTCCCGTTTCTGCATATTAATTGCCGATAATGAGCGAACCCGCTGCTGGTGGGACCACCCGACACGGCTTTCGAATTTCGCCTACCGCCTAATGAGAACGGAACGGGCTTAAGATGCGAGGAACGTTTGCTGCTTCCCCTTGCTGGTGTGGTGTTTCCGCGGCCAAACGAAATAAATATCGATCCACAAACAACAAATCCACTAACTCCTGTCGACACCTGCGGGACCAAAAAAAAAAAAAAACTGGAACGCTTCCCGCGAAGACCTCCCGGTTTGATGTAGTATCGCGATTGGAAGTGCAGAGACGCGAGCGGGAAGAAGCGAGTTCTTTTGGGTGACCAATGAATGGGGCATTGACAAATCGGCTCGTTAAGCGTTTGTTTTCGGTGGCATCTTCATTAGAATGAGAATGTCTACTACGGGTGAGGGCTTGAAAAATGAAGTGAAATAAGAATGTCTTGCTTGTGTGTTTGTGCGTGTTGGTGTAGAGATTGTGTAGTGTCCACTTGCAGGATGCTTATCTTGGTGCTTGAGAGCAGTCGATTGCGACATCAAAGCAAGAGCGTTTGGAGTGAAAATCACGGGGACTTAAAGGGAAGATATTCGGAAATTCAGGCTGTAGATGATATTTGCATCCGTATCAGGCGATATTAATTATATTAGTTTTGGATCATGCTCGTCAATTACCGAGAATTCTAAAGAATTTACTTTTCGGGAGTGATGTGAAGTGGAGATAATTAAAGCAAAATTCAATTGTTTTTTGGACTAAAGTTATGACTGTAAACAATATTGCTATCTTCATTTATGTTACAAGTAACTTCAATTAAAACTTAAACCATCAAACGTCTTATTTTCCAAGTTTCCAGTTTTAGCGTCTTTAATTACTTTTTAGCAACACTAGCAGCATCGAATGCTTTTAATGGTTTGACGTATCAAAAAATATTTTAAATGTCAATTAAAATCAAAAGGCAATTTATTTCCTCCTTGAACTGTGATATTAAGGGAAGCCATTTTTAATTTTTCTGAGACTCGTTTCACAGTATGGTAGTGTTATACATATTTTTCCATAAATAATGAACCTACATGACTCACATTATTTTGTTCCGCGTTCTTCATTTCGCGACATGCAAAGAAGAAACTATGTATTCTTCTTTTCGCTAAAGTATCATTATTTATGGTGAATTTTCATTCGATAATTCATCTGCTGGTATCAGGATCAGGATCAGGATGTTCATCACGAGTAGAGTGATAAGGAAATTTTGCTATATTTTCTTGACAAATTTTAACTTTTTTTCCTTCATAACAAAACACGGGCTGTAGGCGAACGGGGTTCAAATCCCATCCGGACCGACCCCCGTAGTGAGGACTGACTACTGGGTATCGGCAAGTCTTGTAAGCTATTCGTTGGCCGGCATGACCTTAGAGGTTGTTAAGCCAAGAAGAGGGAGAGCAGAACACAAATTTCATACTTACTGCTTTTAAGCACTTCGATAAATGCGAAAAGTGAATGCATTTTAAAGTGCAACTCGCATTTTAAAATGTGTGTTTGTGTGAACTCGTTAAGAAATGAGTACACTTAATTGGCAGTATTTTACTAGAGAGACTTGGTTTCCTTTATTTTAGCTAGAAACGAACCTGGCAAATGAACTAAGTTATCAAAGCAATTTATTTAAAAATGTGATTAATTATACAATTTGCTGTGCTCGTCAGTGGTTGTTTTCAAGAAACATGAGTTTATATAAAAATCAATAAAAATGTTATGGTCAAGAAAATTAATTTTTGCTGTCATAAATGAGTTCCAAAATGTATAATACAACATTGCAACCGTATTCTAAAGGGAACATTAGAATACGATCTAGAAGAAAAAAAAACCAAAATCTCGTTGAATCATCAAGCAAGCGCAAGTAAAAAGAAGCCAAAATTATGCTCTCGAAATTGTACACAATTCCTTGCGATTCTCAAGCCCAGCGTTCCATCATCGTTTCGATATCCGTTTTTCGGTATTTCTTCCTCAAAACTTCAAACTACACTTGAAGATTCAAAAGAAACACATACAAGCTTAAAATAAAAAAATCGAGAAGAGAAAAAAACAGAACAAAACTCCACTGCTAGATAAATTGCTCCACATCTTGAGCCCTACTATCCAGCGTCAGGACAAGGATCGCCGACTTTCTGACAAGGAACGTATTTGTAACTAAACGTTCTCGAGTATGTCGCCCGATTGTTCTCTCCTGTTGGGATAGGATTCCTATCATTTCTTAACCACACACACACATACAAAAACAACTTGATGGAAAAGGCGAAGGAGAGAGAGAGAGAGAGAGAGATAGAAAAAGCAAAGCCCCAAAAAGCCCGCCGCCGAATCGAACGCATAAATTGAATTCCGTCTGTCGGATATGGCGTGCAAACGATATGTTTTATTCTGGCGTGCGTTTTTGTTTTAGTTGCCTCTTCTCTCCAAAGCAAACAAAATAATGAGACCGCGTTGAGGCCGTTTCGGAGGCTCGTCGTTGAGGAAGAAAAAAAAAATGGGTATCAATAATAATGGCGCCATTTATTGATTTATGCTCGATTGTTTTGTGTTGGAGCGCGAACCGAAGAAAAAACAAAAAATGCCTCCACTGAACATGAACAGCGGGCCTCAAATCCGAAACCCATTTCGGGTAGGAGGAAGGGTGGTAGGGGCGTGAAATTTTACAGAAAACATACAAAGCGACACAGCGGTGCAATTTCTAATGCTTTTCTAAAACATTCGACCGAAGAGAGATGATGTCGATGATCATGCTTGTTTGTATCGTGTATTGTATTATTTCGACTCGTTTCGGATGTTTGTTTTTCGCCTCCTTTAAAGAAGATAGAGAGTGAGAGAGAGTGGGGTTGATGGTCCATTTTTTTATCGCCACCTTTTACATCCCTTCGGGGGTGGTCCCCAAATTTCTGGGTGATGAACGGATGGATGATGTTGCTGGTGATGCTAATTCGCTAAATGAAAACATCCGACCCAAGGCTGATGCTTGCATAGCGATAAAGAGCGTTTGTTAAATCATCCCGTTAAGTATCCCGTGTAGTAGTTTATCCCCCGTAAAGTGTAGAAACCATTAATCCCCAAACCCCCAATACCCTCAACGGCAAAAGCCTGAATTCCGTGCGAATTCCGTACTTGATCGAGTCGTGCGAGCGAGGCTTTTCCAAATGCAATTTTGATTTTAACTCCAATTTTACCAGTGTCATTAATACCCGTTTACTCTCTTATCTTCAAGGTTGGCGATGCCTCCACCGTTTGGGTATGTAACACTATACTTTTTTTGATTTCTTCCGTCCCGTCAAACTCCTTACTTACACCGCGACTGAAATGCATGGATGCAACCGATGCGCTTGTCTTATGATACGAACCTTTAGATTGAGGTAAATATTACACTCAAACACTGTAAAGGTGTTTTGGTGAGTCTCCGTTTAAAGAAGGCTTTGCGATAAGCGTAAGAATGATCCTTGGAAATTGTTCAGAATAGATTAAAAGACTCGCTTCAGACCACATTCTTAATGGTCAAGCTCGAGACTCCAACCGAACGATAATTAATGATAATAAACCCCTGGATCGCCGTTGCGCTTGTTCGCGCAAAAGGGTGGAGAAGAAAGCCCACCCAAGCAAATACCCAGCTCCTGAGGGGAGAGGGATGGAAGCATGTAATATCCGTTTCCGATGGTGCCGCCGGGTGATGGCAATGATTACCAGCAATCAATAAAAATGAATATCAATATTACTTCTCGTAGCTACTTGGCCCAGGGCGAGGGGGAAGCGGGGAAGGGGATTCGATGTCCAGGGGTGAGGTGATCGCCGTGTTCGAGCTTTACATAAAAGCAAAAATACCGCCCCGACACGGGTGCGCGTAAACATAGAACACGGGCATTCGCTGAGGGAAGGAAAATAAAAAAAAAACACGATTTCACATTAAAAACACGACCGGAACGATGAAGCACTCGGCAGGTGGGAGAGGCTGGGCACATAATGCACACATAGTAACTGGAATGTGAGTGCCAATGCGTGTCTGTTTATGCGTGAGTGTGTCTGGTGGAAATGATTTATTTAGGCAACAACTTATAAAACTTCCAACGGCAGGATAAATTGTAAAAAATTCTATTGGCAAAGATTGATGGTTAAAGTTTGATCTCGTTGTTAGAATAATATTTTTTATTTAATTTTATTTATTTATTTATAATTGATTATGACGGTCCAATGCCGTATTGTCAAATGTTATTATTTAATTTTGTTTCATCAAAAAATGCTATAAAATACTATTCCTATGAGAAATCTCAGTACTATACCAACCCCGTTGAGAAAACCGATGTTATCGATGTACTACTAAAGCAAATTTGTATTAAAAAGAACTTAGTAGAGGTTGTTAAGGCAATTTGTGTATAGGGAATGTGCTATATTTAAATCTTATGCATCGGTTTATTTATTTATAATTAATTATGACGGTCCAGTGCCGTATTGTTTTATGCATCGGTTAATGCTTTAAAAAATTTTTCCTGATTATTTTCAATAGTTCAATAGAGATCAAGTTTTGAGTCTTAAAACAATTTTTGCGTATTCAAAGTAAATTTTTTATGAGCTTCGCCCTTTCTATTGATGTTCATTGCTACTACTAGTGTTCATGAAAATTCATTATAGCATGCCAGGTCATTTGGTTGTGCTATTTACTTATTCTCTTCTTAAAAACTCATCGAACTAAGCGTTCATTTTATTGCTCTAAGCGCTATATTCCATGATACTATTCTATATTATTGTGAGAGAAGAAAAAGAATTACAGTTTGCACGCTCAGCATTTACAGTCATTTTTTTAATTCAAAGTATAAATAAATAAAATCTATTTCTGCAAGACTGCAGCAGTATTTCATGCAAAAATTAAGATTTTCCGACATATTTTCGTTTTGAAATATTTTTAACGCTCTTATCTATCTCATAATAAGAAAAAATGCTTATTATGGACAGGTTTGGGTAGAAAATGTACCCATAGTTCCTCTTAGTGTTTAAGATAATTCATTACAGATCACTCATTAAACGGGTATTTAATTATGCTATAAAATAAATATTTTAAAAAAAGCTTAGTGATCATGGCAATTTATCAAACTTTTCTGATGCATAGGGTGATCGGGTGAATAGATGATTTCTTGAAAATTGCATTCCTTGGGAATATTTTGCCCTTATATACAATTTCGGAGCTCGTTTCAATTCTACTGCTAGCGTTGTAATATATTTAGCATTCAAAAAAGCTAAGTTCAATTGAAGAAAAAAATTTAAAAAATTTTATTCAAATTTTATGCTTACTTTCAATAACTTTATTCCTTCGCTTAAAACCCCTTTATCGCTCTAGCTCTTCCCTAGCGTTTTTAATCGCTTTTCTCCGTGAGAATCAAATCAAACTGGCTGCCCCGTTTCTTAATGCACACTTTTGCTCGCACACGATCAAAGCTCGCAGCCCGCTCGCTTGGTGTTTCCAGGGTGCGTCACGCAATCCGTAGACTTTCGTGTGGAGGGCTTAAACATCGTAAAGCGCATGTTTCGTGAAGTGCGGTGCGCTTTTAAGATGCGCTCACCCACCGCACGGAAAACCCTGGTGCCGAGCGACAGGGTGCTTGCAGCGACGCCAGATTTGTGTTTATATTTAATGCCATTTCCCTCGACCGTCCACACTCCTTTGTCGCTTTTCCTTCCCCCTCCACACTTCGGGCGCACTTGCAGCATCACCTGCATCGAGCAGCAGAATGCGTTGGTGAGCTTTAAGAGCGAATGTATGCTAACAACGGGTGAATCGAAGTTGTGGATTAAAGGAAGGTTGAGAAAGAGATAGTAAGCTGCAAAAAAAAAAAAAACTGCACAACCGGGCAGAGGCAACGGTTTCCTGTGAATGTCCTGTTTTTAGTTTTTTTTTTATTTTATTTGCTCCACTCTACTCTGTTGCTCTTTAGCTCGCTTCGTTTGGCGAGTCCCACCCAGTGCTCCCACCGGATATCGGTTTTGGGTTGTCGCCCGCTTGGAGGTCTTGCCCGTCCCGTTTTGGACGATGTTAAAGAGCGGCGCTTGCGCCGCAAGATCAAAGTGTCCCGCGCAAGACTCGTCGATCGTAACACGACGCCAACTCTCGGATGACGCCGGTCGACGCCGGGGTTTTCGGTTGGTTTTGTATTCCTTTTTTTTATTATTGCCAATTTTACCCACACACATACACGCACTCGCACGCATGCTTGTGCGAGTGTGTCTCGTGGAGATGGCTTTCGAGAACCTCCGGCAAAAATACAGGTTTATCCAAAGCGGGCTAAATACGAGAGAAGCAGAAAAAATCGTTCAAAGTCATCCGAAATCGTCGTCGTTTTTACGGACCGGATCGAGCGACTCCGTTTTACGGCGTTTCTCGATTTCGTGTTTTTATTAGGAACTGTGTGCCGCCATTGCCGCTCCTTCCTTTCCCCTTATAATCCCACCCCGGGCTTCCACGACTCGATACGTTGCAACGTTCGAAGTATATCATGTTACTGGTGTGTCTCCTTGGGGACACACATGCTACTTTGATGTTTGATCCTTTTGGTGTGTTGAAGGTATTTTGTGCTTCTTGTAAGAGGAATATTGCACCGAGAATCATCAGCTCATACTAGAATCAAAATTAGCTGGAGCTTATGATTACGCTTTTCCTTTCCTTGTAATTCGATAATTCGTTTTGTAGATGCTTTGTAAACTTCGTTTCGTTTATCTTAAAACCAGCCAAAAAATGTGTCTCAAACAATTAATAATCCTTAAAATGTTTCCAGAGGATTTATGCGTTATTAATGATGTAGCTGAAATGCTCCGCTTTACTCGCGTTTCACGATCAACTCATTTATCAAGCGCAATTTATCCGACATATTTATTCTCCTTGCGTCATAAGAAGTAAGAATTAGAATTATCCTGCGCGATTCACCCACAGAAAAGGCTAATGAGCTGCCACAATTTACACAAGTACCTAAACCGGTGATAAACAACATCAATTACCATTAATTGCCACCCGGGTGCAAACATTCCAAAACGGAATCGAAAAACCCCACGTCTCGGCGACGGCGTTTCACCAGAGTTTGGATAAAATGTCGCTTCCGTTTCGGAAACCATTGGGCCGAACGATCCCGAAACGATCAAAGGTATAGCATTACGAGTGCTGTGTTTTGTTGTTGGTTTTTGTTGCCTTAATCTTAATCTTCGTCTATTAATCAATAGCGACAAACGATGAAACCTGACCACTGTAGCACTCCGTGAGACAGGTGCCACCCATAGGTGAGGTAGAGCCGTAGTCGTCGATCGTGCCGATAAGCAAAAGAGACGATCGGTTTGGAAACGGAAACAAAAAAAAAAAAAAACGGGAAGACAGAGGCTAATTTGGGGGCCTGTTTTGTTGGGTGAGTAAAAACCTAAAGCTCGTCACCTTAAAAGTTAACCAGCGTAACGCTGTTGTTTAAATGAGCCGACCTTCGGGGCCGGAAGGTTCGGTTTTGTGTCGTTTTTGGTTGAGCTGATTGCTTGCGTTAATGCGCTTGTATTAATGCCAATTAAAGGGCTAAAGGTGCTAGACAATGATTTGTTTAATTGGGGTTACATTCTTTACTAGAAAGAGTGCAAATATTCGTATTACACTAGCTTATAATCTCGTCCAAAATTTTACAATTAAAATTTAAGCAAAAGAAGTTCACAATTACCGTCACGATCGTGATCATGAATTTGTGATCACATGCGTGACATGTATTAAAATTTCCAAAATTTTTATGAACCCAAACCCCACCCGTTTACAACCCCTTCTCTCGATCGACCGATCAATCACCGTAGTGGCCGTGCATAGCCCGATCCAGGCGAAAGAAGCGGAAGGTGATCTCGGTTTAATGATCACATCATGATTAATTTCCACAAGGAGGTTAAGTTTGTGTAACGTTTAGCGAACATGGGCCACCGCTACAAACCCGTGGCGCAATGCCGCCGATCGAAGAAACCGCACCGGGGGTTGGTTTTGGGAAGTAAAGATGATAAATGGAATCTCTCTCTCGCTCACGTCTTCCCTGTTGCTGCGAGCAAAAGCATCCCGACGGCACGAAAGGTAGATGAGGAAGGAGGTGAATGAAAGGGAAGAAGCCTTTGCCCCTGCCATATACATCATTAGATGGCGCTATGAGCGTGGTGGTGGTTCGCCTTAGCTCGAGGTTCGTCGCTTGCTGACGCGCACAAATCTTTCGTGCTTTGCTCGATCGTTCGATCGTTCGCTGTCTCGTTTGGGGCTACCCTGCTGGTTTGCTTCGGTTTCGCGTACCGTGGCTCCCGTATTGTAACCGATCGTACACCTCACATACCCCCTCTCCCCTCTGCCCACTTTCATGGTCGATCGGAAAAGAACCAACGAACACGGGAATCATGGTCGTGGGGTCGAAATAAAATCCAAAATAATTGGTATCTAAACATATGTTAATACAAGCCACCCTGGCACCTGGCGACCCCGATGGTGCGGCTTTACAGCCGGCGCCATACCCCTCTTCACCTTCATCACCCCCCTCTCTCTCTCTCTCTCGCTCTCTCTCTCTCTCTCGCACCCTCAGTCTACTTGAAACAATTCTGCAAAGGTTCTCACGTCGTCGAGCAAAATCCTTTTTCTTTTCCGAGGAACGATCGTTTCGGTCCCGTTTTTGGTATCGTTAGCAAACAGCCATCGCTGCTGCTGTGCTTTTCCCTGGGCGCGTGATTTGTTTTCCCCCGGTTCCCTACTATTAACAAGCCCTGCCCTGCCCATCCTCCTTTACTGGTGACCAATGATCTGTTCAATTGTTTCAATTTTCAATCTTCCCTTCCTTCTTTCGACCGCCTATGTGTGCGTGTGTGTTTGTGTTTTGCCTGCAAAAAAAGTCAAACGATCGGGTGGCGCTTGCCCAGCACAAGACAAGCACACTCACGATCGTTGGCCTTGCTCGGTGAAGTTTATTTGTTTACTTGCTTCTTGTTCGCCTGCCGTCTCTGTGGCGCTGCACCCTTAATGCGGGGTTAAGGCGCCCCCACCCAACACAGCAACAAACTCATCGTGTTGTTTCAATCTTCTGCACTAGCTACCGTTTAGGACATTGCGAGATGGCATCCCGCGGTAACGGAGGGTAACTCTATTCTCTTAATTTAATTATTTTATATGAAATTGGTGTAGTTTTTACGACTGCTGGCTCCAAAGATGCTTTGTTTGTCGGCGAGTATTTTCTTTTTCTTTCGCCTTTTTCCCGCTGTACGCTTTGTTACTTTGCGTTGCGGTTATGTTGGTTGGAAGGCTTTTTTTTTGTGTGTGCCTAGTTCCACGTTTTAGCGAAAAAAAGGCGTCTTTACAGCATCAGCATCACTCTCTTTCTGTGTGGTTCATTGAGAAAAACGAAACACAACGGACAATTGCTTTTCGGAGGTTGGTTTGGAAAGGGGAAACGATGGGCACATCCTGCACCGCTACATGGTACCGATTAATTAGTCAAACAGTTGTCTGTACCCCATTTTTTGTGTGTGTGTGTGTGTTTGTCTGTGTGTGACCTTGCTGGATAACGCTGGGCGGAAGTAGCAGGGTATTAAAAAGTCGTCGAACAAACGTTACTCCGGATGTATAAAACTGACCACCGGGACCAAACGGGTTGCGTGTGTTTTGGGAGACGTCAGTCAGAAAGAACAGAACGAAGTGTGAATGGAGTTAATTAAAGTTTGCTGCTGTCATTAGGATGCTGACTGACTGACTGCTTAGAATCGTTGGCTGTTGACCTTCCGGTTTAGCCGTGGTAGTTGTGGTTGTAAAATTTCACTTTCAAGGCAATAGTTTGAGTTTGGTAAAAAGGAGAAGGAGCTGTTCAGAAGATATTTCTCTGGGGAAACACAACACAAAAAAACCGTTGGGTAGAACATGATTGCATTAATTAACTTTTCAAATCTGTTCGCTCGGTGCTGCGGTTGTTGTGGTTCGAGGGCTACTCCCTCCCCTTCGTTACACGCCCAATAAGAAGGCAACCGTTCTTATCCGTTTCGGGTGTCTTGGGTGTTTTCAAAACGAGTGACATTGGTGACTCGAGGGTGAGATTCAATTTTACTTTGATCTCTGGTACTTGTGTTTTCTGTTTTTCGACTGTCACCCTCGTTTATTCGTCGTTATGGTTTGTTTATTCAAATGAAGTGAACGATGCAAATGTTAAATCAATCCATGTTGGCGGCTTTGGCTTGGTTTGTGGCGAAAAAAAGCCACAAATCGAGGAAAAAACGACCGAACGATGGAGCGAGAAGAAAATGAAGGGAAATTGTTAAGTATCCAAATAAAATCAGAAAAAAGTAGCTGGTAGACGCCAATTGAAGGAGAAAGATATATCAAATTGAGAGGATGTAGCAGAGACCTAAAAGAGAATTAAAATAAAGGAGGCGCCATAGGATTGGGAATTCAATTACTTCTCTTCTTGAATTGAATAAATATGGAGATAATAAAATACATTTTTTTAGGAGGAATTATTCACGATAGGAAATTCATTGTTAAATTAATCTAACTTTCTTATGAATAAAATTAACAAAAAACAAATCATTTTGTTGCTTCTTTAAAAAAATGCAACCAGCAATGAGTCCCAACGCAGCCAACCGGAAGACACCATTAAACTGATCCATCCCATCCATCAATCGTTAAATGTATAGTGACAATCATTAGCAGCTCTATTCTTCATCAACATCGAGCAAAAAGGGACATTAGTGTGGTGCTTCTTTTTCTGCCCACTTGGCGCTCACAAACAAATGAGAACGCTTTTTTATTCTGCCAACTGTTTATTGCTATTTTTATCTGCAAAGCTAGCACAGTTTGATCTTTGGCCCATTTGTCTGAGTTAATTTGTGTGCACAGTTTTGCTGTGCAAATATGTTGATCGATGTGTGGAACGGCGTCGCCAAGGGTGCACCACAAATAAGACGATTAAGTGTCATTTTGTTTTCCAGCGTAATTAGTTGTCGATTTCGATTTATACGGTGAGTTTTATGTACAAACTTTGCACCTTTAAATTCGATCACGGGGTTTCGAAGCGTTGAATAGTCCTTCTGATCACTATCCCTGTTTTGAACTTTTTCGTAGAACTAAAACAAACTCTCTACATCACGAACACACCTCGGGAAATCGGTTCGAAAGGTGTCCCAGGCGTGCAAGGCCAGTGATTTGGCTGCCATTTCCCGAACCGATACGGCGGGTTAGATAAGATAACGGTGTGCCATAAGGGTCGGCAGGGAAGTGCCACACAATGGGGAAAAGGCAGCAAGAAGGAAAGATAAACATACACACATATCCAAAGCGCACTGATGATGGGCTGTGCTTATGATGATGATTAATAACATTAAATTACATCCATTAATAAAATTGAACACAAACGACGTGAGCACGCATACACCCGCCCTTTTTGTGAAGGACATACACACATACGGAACAAAAAAAAAAAGCAAGAAGCACCAGTATTTGCCCACCTATGTGACCATAAGGTATGGTGGGGGAGGAAAAAATGTCTCGAACAAATACGCTAATGGTAGAGCGTAAAGATAGTTTGGCCAGGTTTTTTTTTTTTTGTATCTACTTTATTCCCGGAAGAGGGTGCTTTCTTTAGTGATTTTATTAACGTTTTTAGTGCCTGGCTAGACACAGACTGGTTGGGAAAATGCGTCCCAGAAGTGCGTATCCAGGGAAGAGAAAAAAGGACTCGCACCCAAGTCTGCCACAGCCGTTCAACATCGATTGTGAATCGTCACGCGAACATCCTTAACGATCGGGTCGCTCATTTTATGTTCTGTTTTTAGAATCACTCGTGTGTTTTTTGGTTTGATCTTGAGGCAGTGTTTATTTTTGTGATGAAATTGTACAGCAAATAAAACATGTTAAACATTATATGGTGATGAGAGCTACATATAGACGGCTTTTGAATAAAACTAGAATTTATTAGGAAGTGTAGGAAGTTGTACTTAGACATATTTATACGGAACTAACATTACAAGTAGTGTGCATTGAAGGATGAAAAAGAATTCATAACACCCTTTGATCAATAGTTTGGCTGATTCTGGTTTAAATCTCCAATCAACCGAGTCCATTTAGTTTGCTATGGCCATCAGTCTGAGATATTCAAGACCTTCTGCAAAAACTGTAGAGGTTTATACGAGGATGACTGCAAAGGAAATATGTTTTGCACTAGTTGTAAGTTTGCAAAATTTGCCGACGGGATTGTACGCTTGCAGAGAAGTTCATTTAATGACAGAAATAATTTACTTCTTTTCCTTTAACAACCCTCATTGACTTATTTTATTCACTCGTTAGCTCAACCGCACTACGAGGTGTCCTGGTTCCTGGTTCCTACAAGGACTCTGTGTCAGGATATTACTTGAATAAGGTAAAAATCTTTGCATACCAGACTTAATTCTTACTAATGTCTGACTTCTGGTAGTGTTCATACGAACTTCAGAGAGAACTTCTTCTGGATGGTGGACCAAGAAGCACTTGAGGTTGATGAGTCAAATAAGTAGAGGTTTAATTATTGTCTTTGGTGATCAGGGTGTCTGGATAAAGCTCCTAAGCTCATTCCTACGCTTTAAGCTCATTCCATAAGCATAAAAATGGCCAATCAACGAGATATTTATAGAACTTGATGGTGAATTGATATGAGCGTTTTCGGCAAACTGTGCTATATTCTTGATATATATTTGTTTTATAAGAATGTAGCTCGTAGGACTGAGATGAATGATTTAAATACTTTCGAGATAAATCAACGTTATTTCACCTGGACGCCAACAAATAAGGTTCTACAGAATACTCTCGCTTTCTCTCTCTCTCTCTCTCTCTCTCTCTCTGTCTCTCTCTCTCTGTCTCTCTCTCTCTGTCTCTCTCTTTCTCTCCATATCTTCCTTTTTTGGCGTTAAGTCCTGGTAGGTTCTGTCGTCCATCTAATTTCTTATGAGATTTATTGAAAGAAAATCCAAGATCAAAGATATTTCAGGTCTCCAAGCGGGATTAAGATATGGAACTTTTTCTCTATCCACTAGAAAAGTGTGTGTTTCCTTTCGCAATTATAATCATTACATCAGCTTGACTTCTTCAACCAACACGTTATAATTCTTGTGTATTACATCAATAAGTTTTCCGACGCAACACAACAATAATCTCCACCTTACGCTCGTGCCACCGCCTGCCGTCAATTTCCCTGTCTTTGGTACTCCGTCCCGCATAGGCGTAAATGGTATTATGTGTTATGTGTGTGTTTTGGACGCACTTACCGCTCGGTGCACCTGATGCACCCGATGCACCTGATGATCTCATTAGAAAATGTTGCTGTTATTGTTGTTTACGCCTTATACCGTGTTTTGCAAATGCTTCATCATGCGACCGTAGTTGTCACATTTGTGCACCACATTTTGTCCACCCGTGGTGTGAATACGTACATAAGCAAACATACACACGCGCGTGAGGGGATGTGGGGGACACAAAAATGGCAGCTTCGGGTAGCTTACTAATAAGGCAACCAAACACAGTGGACCTGGCATTGAAAAACAACGACACACACACACACAACTCGTCAAAGCGTTACAATCCTTGCACCTCTTGTAGCTGTGTGTGTATGTGCTGCCGGAAGGAGAGGGGGGGGAGGGGATCAGGGATGCACTTTATTAGCACACCACGCCATGACACATGTTTTGCACCGGCTTAAAACACCCCAAACGGCCAACAACGACCGTCGTTTGCGGTTACCGCCCGGTTTGTCACTTGCCACTGCACACACAAACACACCACACACGGACACAGATTTTCTTAACATCTTTTGAAGGAATCGACGGAAGGGGGTGGGGGGGGGGGGGTAGACGGACCTGTCCCTCCCTCATCCAAGGCAGGGGAAAGAGGAACGTAACCTGATACGTGTGCAACCGTGTGGCGTGGTCTTTGGCCGCCATTTCGCATTTCGTGCATGCGGTTTTTGTCGTGCAAAGTGCAATGAGTGTGTGCGATGCAGTTTTTTTTTTTGGTTTGTTTTGCTAGGGTCGCTTATTTACCTTTTGCCGTGTGTAGGATGGCAGGTGTGACGCTACATTTCGTCACCAAACTACATGGTCAAAAAACCCCGCCAGTCGGTCGCCATTTTGGCCCTGGCGCACGTTGCACTCGGTGGGAAAAGGATTAGAGCACACGTATGCACACACTATTAATGATGGCGTAGCTCGCCCGCGTAAGACAATGGGTAAGGAAAGAAAAAAAAAAAACAACTTCATCATGTTACCGCTTCCCAGCGTGCGCGCAAATGTGCAAGGATGTGCTTCCATTTTGCACGTCTTGTGGCCTTTCATTGTTCGTTTCGCGGTACGCATGCAATTAAAACATGCACGCACAAAAGGCTGCGAATCCTTCAGGCTCGTTGGGGGAGAAAGCAAACATACACAAACACACACACGCAGGCGTGTAGTGAGGGCTTTATATCCGTTCTTTTATGGCCGCATGGAACATGTTCTATCTGCTCTTTCACACATGAGAAGATTGTTTTTGTGTGATGCATTGTACAATAGTGCATAGAAACGTGGGTAGAGGACGCTCGCATAATGCATTAGACCTGCTGCGAATTTTAACATATATTTTCTCAACATAGACAGTTCTTAAACACATAGCTAGGAAGGATTTATCACAATGTACATTAAGACTTGAAGTCTAGTAGAGAGTACCAAGGTTCAATTCCCCATCGAGAGCGTTCCCCTGCGTGGTATTAGCAAGTTTTAGTAAGCCATTAGATGGCCGGCGTGACATAAAAGGTCGTCAAAGCCAAGAAGGAGCAAAGCAATAGATTGGTTTAAATAGTTTTGCTTAGTTTTGGAAAATTAATACCAGAGTTTTTCCCATGTTTGAACGTAAGGCAAGAAATTTTGGAAACATATTTTAAACCCTAACGAGTGAGCCGTCTAGGAAGATTTTTATAAAAATTATTAGCTACTGTAGACATGTTCTAGAACTTGAAGTTTTCATTTCAATCATTTTGTTGATAAAAAAAACAAAATTTAAATTTTTAATCAGAAAACTTGTAATCCGCTTAAAGCATGCCAATTGTCTCAGAAAGCCTTACGGGGAAAATCATCGCCGGGATTTCTATTTACTGTAATTATGAGCAGTCCCAATTTCTCGTTGGATAGCACACAATCAAAAATTCGGTACTTCAAGTAGAAAACCCGACAATCTAAACATTTACTCAGATCGAGCTCCTATGTCAATTGACATGCTGTCAGTGCTGTCAGTACTGTCAACATATTTATCATTATTTTAGCGTCAATGTGTAGCAGCTTTCATATGCTATCCATTTATTGTATAATAATATTTTTCAACCCCATTTGCACTCGATTAGAAAACGAAAAAAAGTTTCTTATCCGGATTAAAATAGTCAATTGAAAATTGACTATTGCTCATATGCAGCAACCACAATGGTAGGAAGTGTGCATTGGCTATTTAAAAATTACGATTGAATCACTGCCCCAAGCCCCAACAGCCAGTATCTCACGGATATTGTCGTTTTGTCGGCATTAATAATAATCCGGCCTCTGACCGCCGGCGGTACCGTTTGATGTTTTGTTGTCCACCGACGGCATATAAAGACAGAAAACTGATGGAAAAAAATGGAGGCTAGTCGGTAAAAGGGGGACTCACAATAGAAGAAAAAAAAACCTCTTTTCCCTGTGTCGGAACAACCAAAAACAGCTTAATGTAAACATCGGAAGTAGTAAACGAAAGACAAAAAAAATCCAAAAACAACGGAACATGATTCTACACCAGAAGCTGCAATAATGAGAAGGAAATGAGACATGGGAAACGTGGAAGCCGAAGGCAAACAAAAACCCCGATTACATGTGCCAATTGGTCAGTGGAAAAAAAAAACGCTTTAATGCTTCGGTCAAATGAAGCAACCCTCTTATTGGCTGCTTGCAAAGCGATCTGATGTGCTTTTTCTTACTCCTCGCTTACCTCACTCAACCAAAGACAGACGCTAATAATGCAAAAGTAAATCTTAGCCGCAAACATGACGAAAGATGTCAAAAGACACTGCCGCCCGTTTCAGACCATTTCAAAGGAAGCTTAATTCCAATATCGAAAACAAAAGCAAGCGAAACCTCTAAATCACGCAGTGCAAATAGAAGCGTAGAGGCGGCATAAACGACGCTATCAAAAGAAGAGTTGCGTGCGACAATATAAGCACACAGCGGTGGCACTCCCTTCAAGCAATTGGTCACCGTGGGATCGAATTACAAATTCATGCCCGGTGCAAATTGGGAATGTGTCGAAAAATAGTAAATGTTTGTCTTGAGAATGATCAATACGATGAACACGATGATGAACAAATCGATTTGCAATTCAGTTTGTGAGTCAAAAATTGATAATCAAAGCATTGTTCCCGAGATCCTGCGCAGCCTTTAAAAATTTTAACGACATTGTTGCAGATCTTTACAAGACTAAAAATTTGAATTTTATAATTATTTTGTGAAAAATACTTGTGCAGTTCATCAACCAAACATGTTCAGAGGGTCGAAACTATTCATATTTGTTTTATTATTTTTCAAAGAAAGCTTAGGTCTTAACATAGTTGATTCCTCATCACTAGCATCCTTGAAACGATCGAATCCAACCATAATTCCGAATGTGGAGCTAGGCCACTTATAAATAGCATTTATGAGCACATTGAAAAAGCTATTAATTAGTACATTGTTGCATCGTAATTGCCGAAGCGTACAAGCAAGCTGCAGTACAATTCAATCGCTTTCTTATCTCCAGGCCGAATCGTACAAGGCGTTCGTTTTGCTCGATGCGATAAAAATCGCCTCATGGCAAATGTACCATTTCCGGTCTCGGTGTCTTGTGAAATTCCATCTCAAGCGCAAGGTGATTCTTTGATTAATGAAACCATTTTGTAAAAAGGAAGAGAAGGGGACAGAACAACCTGTTTGCTGAGCTTGAAATTGGCAGCATGAAGTGATGAAGCAATAAGTCCATGAACGCGTTAAGCGACAAGTGTGAGATTGCAAGAGTTCTCGAGGCGACGAGAAGTCGATGCACAAAAACGCACTTATGCACTGTTGGACTAAAGGTTGAGGTACATCAACCATTTTGAAAATGTCCGCTTGTAATTGGTTAAAGCTCATCTACATTCCGTCAGAAGGTTTTCTTTTCTTCTATCGCGTTCTACTAATTGAATTTTAATGATATTCTAGCCACCCTTTCTCGGGCTTTTAAGAGCGAAAAACTTTGAAGCGGTCTTTTCGTCGATGGTAATGGTATGGATTTCTATTGGTGATACAAAGTAGAAAACACAGAAGATGATTCAGGTCAAGTCACTGATAAGGTGTGTCCAGTTTAGCTCTGATGGATCCCGGGGCGTCCCTAAAGATCATACCACGATCCGAGTGTTGGGCCTAGTGTTGGAAAGCGAAAGCTCACGCTAATCTCCATCGATCAATGAGGTGGTCTATTGCGTGAAGTACGCACAGTGCAATTAGTCTGACTGTGTGTGTGTGTGTTCTGCCTAGTCTGAACAGGACTTTTTCCACCGTCTTTTTTTTTCTGGTATTGTTGTTCAGCCTTTTCGCCTGAATAAATTAAAGACCCTTTAGAGCACCAGACGCTTAAAACCGGCTGCGTAAATGAGTTTATTTATTTATCGTATGCAGCCACGGTGAATGGTTTTTCTTTGCCGGTGGGCCCTCACGCTTCACCTCCACCTTAAACCCGAGGTGCCATTTTCCAACACGGACCACACGCGGTCAGCACAAACGGCTGAAGCAATTCAACCAACGCGAGCCGAAGACGAACGGAAAGTAACTTTACAAACGTCGCGCGGAACAACACGTTCGCCTTAATGGCATCTGACACATGATTAATTTTTACGCCATTACAACGCCAATCCAGTCAGCCCGCCGCGGGGCAAGTGACAATTCCTTCTTCTTGGTGTGTTTTTGTTGTTGCCTTCCAGACACTCTTCCTCTCTAGCACCAGGGGTGGAACCAGTTCTTTTGCAAGGACCATTAGCTGCAGCTATTAGTTTGCGTGCTTTGGCAAAAACGCGCAACGGATCGATGGATGGATGGATGTCGTGCCATTACCGATGGTGATGGTGGTAGAAGCGCGAGTGTGCGTGTGTGTTTGCGTTCGATGTTTGGCATACGATTAGCATAATCAAGCCCCGAGTTATGATGCGAAAGGATAATTGGGTGATTGAGCGCGAGACCAGGATCATCGGTTGGGGGGTTGCGTATGGAGACCTGCAGCAGCGGGACAAAACAAGTGAAGGACCTTTGGTGGAATAGGTTTTTTTACCGACGCGTTTCCGCTGTAGTTTGTACTTCGGGTAGACCGAGTTTGACAATCGATAATCAATTCTACGTATATTACATATATTCTGATATGAGTTTGCACAGATCCTAGGTCCTAAATCGCACCGTACATTAGCAAGTCTCCAAAACAAGTTGAAGAAAATAATTTACACTCTGATATGACGACTGCAATTTGTTTGTCCCTGAAACCGAAATACGTGTAAAGGTGTGAAGTACCATCACAGCGTAAGGACTTCTTCGTCCCTACAAACTTCAAGACATCTCGACCCACCATTTTGGGATTCCATTCAATTGCTTTTGTCTGTAGCTTGATCAGGTGCCAGTTCAGAGCATCAGGTGCCACAATTGCTTCACGGTCTAGCGCCATCGTCTGCCATTTCTATGTTATGGACGTTCATTTTGAAACCCGTCTGAAGTGGTAGTTCCGGAGGAAGAGGTGAAAGCCGTGCCGATCTTCACATATCAAGACCAACTGCCAAGATGAACCAAGATGAAGCAGAACTACAGTTTGAGCTTCATCAGATAGCCTGGACACTTTCTAGTCCAGGCTAATCTTCATTCAAATACACTAATAATTCGTTTTCAACACATTACTTCTTTCCCTACTCATCAAGCTTAATGAGGAGAGAAACCCCATACGAATTATCAATAGAATTAAATTAAAATATACAAATGCTCATACCGACACGTCTTACTGCACCGTTTAACCTCTTTCCATCAACAAATCACAGCACAATGATTGGCTCTTTTCGCCGAACACCTCACGCTTATCACATGATAAACACCGTGCCTGTCAAATCCTCTCAACAGCGGCGCCTTTGGATTGACATTTAAGCTGATAGTAACCAAAACCGAGCCACCGTTATCGTACCGTAGCAAATCGGGAAAGTAAGAAAGGCAAAAAAATGGCTGCGTTCACATCAACATTTCAGTAGAGATTCGAAAGCACCACACTCGATCAAGCTGGAACGGCAGTACCGAGACTTATCAGTTTTCATTTTAAATCTGGCCGTATGTGCTGGTGGGGTGAGTTACAAATAAAATTAAATGATGTCACGCCGGCGATTACTACGAGAGAGAGAGAGAGGGAGAGAGCGAGAGATAGTTCCCAGGCGGGGAAAATACAAAGTACACAGCACATCAAACGCTTCAAAGCCGCCGTATCGGTTGTGACCTAAAACGGCATCTTTTGATGATTTTGTCAAAGCTTTCAAAAGCCCAGCAAAAGTGTAAAAACAAAATAAACTGTATGTTCTCTTACTTGTTGAGCTGTGTTTTTCAGTCTGTATGTTTTCCGTGCATGCGAGTCTTAACATCAAGCCTTTTTAAAGACCTTGATCTTGAGTAATTTGAGTGGGTTTATGTTTCATTTTGTTGCTGTTTTTTTGTGTGTGTGTGTGTCCGTCCACATCAGTAGCCTTCCCTTACCTTCTTGCTATTAATGGCTATCACTGCAATCCTTCTACCGATACGCAGGCCGGTGAAGTTCTGCGACGTTCTTAGGTCTTTTCCGTTCACTCCAGAACGATATATGGAAATAACCAGTAGCTGCTGGCGAGGCGATAAAAGCACTAATGAAACGAATTTTTATATGTTCGGTTGTTGTTTCTGCGCTACGTTTCCCCCCAAAAAAAAAAACCTACAAATTTCATTCATTTATTTCAAGTTTTGTTTTCGTCGATCCACCGCATCGAGCGTGCTGTGGAGAGATGGTCCGAAGGCGCTCATCTCCAGCTCGCAGGTTTGCAGGGTGTATTGAATTGTTTCTTTCAATTTCGTTGAACTTTTTTTTTGGTAGAAATGGGGAAAAAAAAGAATTGAGATAGCGCACAACATTAAATGTACCACCCAAAACGCGACGCGAGTAAACAAATTAAAACGAATACTTTATTGCAGCTTGGCACCGGTTGGACTGGTGGAATATTAAAGAGAATTTTCAATGAATGTTCGGTTGAAGATTCGAGCTCGTTTTCCAGAATCTTTCCCATTTGCTTTTCTTTTATTTGAATGAAATTTTCACCTCATTAAGTGTTGACATGTATAAACGGTTCTAGTGGGTCACTCGACATCAAACACCGGAAGCCTAGGGGAAGCATTCATTTCTAAGCAATTGGTTCTATTTTGTGGTTCGATGTACACAATAATCTTCAATATTTTATTAGCCTAAAAAGCTCCCAACCAAAGGTGTCTCCTAATCGGCACCCGGAAACGTAATTTACACGCGTTTGACGGGTTTCAAAAGAAGAATGGAAAACCTTTCGGAGCCAAGGTCTTCACTTTGAACGCATCTCAGCACCTCATAAAGATGGTGAGTTCATTATTATCTAAATGTGTGGCTGTTGGAGAGCATCCCTCAACCCTCTATAAAGAGCCCTCGTCCGATTACATGGGTGACTTCCCGCCCCGGCTAAGCGACGAACCCTTTAAGTGAGACAAGCTCTTTTCTTCGGGCTTGTGTGTGATAATCGTGGATTTCAAGTCCAAGAAATAAAAAAAAAAAAAAAAACATAACCGCTCCAGCTCCCGTTGTCTAATAAAGCTATCGTTTTTATCGGCGCATCCTTTACGCGCTTTTCCATTTGCTTTTTGGTGGCTCGTTCGAAAAAGCTCGCACCGTCTTGGTTGTGTGTCTAATTGAATATTCCACTATTAATTACCACACCACGCAGACATGGTTCGGGTTTCGGTTGTAGTGATCTTTCCTTCTGTTCGGTTGTCGGTCATGTCACTCATGGTGCGTGCGTGTGTTTGTGTTTCGAGTCACTTCGATATCGAAAGCGACGTTTGGTTCGGTAGGTGGCTCATTAACGTACGGCGCTGATGATCCACCACTTCCTTTGTAATCGCGCACGATCCCACGACTTTTTTTCTCTCATGGAAAAGACCAGGAACGGGTTGGATCATCTTTTCACCCCCCCCTTGCCACCTTCCCTCAGAAAATCCGCGCGGTATAAAGTGGGGGGGAATTTTTCAAAAAATTCCATCCAACAATCGAATACCGTTTGGACCACACGGGATGCTGCCTTGGAATACCTTTCTTTGCGTATAATTTTCATTCCCATCTTCGTCCGTTCATTTATTGTCACCCCATCGCAGTCGCAGTTGGGAGGGTGAAGATTGAGAGTCGTTTGCATACGGCGACTTCGGCTCGGTGATAATAAATAAATTGTCCAATCAACACCCGCCGTCAGCGACACGCACGCTCATGTTTAGTGGGCTTTGAAAAGATTTGTGAGCTCATATCCGATCATCCGAAGCTTCTGCTATGATAGTAAATGCTTCTTATGCGATCATTCAAAAACTGCAGATCATCTCAGCAGAAAGATACGATCGATCTTGTTTTCAATTTTCAATTTATACCTAGAAGAAGATTCAATCATTCTCTTTGTTTAACGTTCAATGGTTAGAAGATGGTCAAAGTAAGCGACCAATTATATCTGGGACGTGCTTTGCTATTAAATAAAGAACTTGCCAGGTTTTCCTAAGATGATTTAAATTCCAAAGGGCATTCTTGTCTAAGAGGACTCATTGTCCAAAGAAACTCGTCTTCCAAAGGAAGTTTTCGTTACATTTCACTAGGATATCAAGAAAACTAGCAATTGAAGACACCACGTCGTGCAAGAGACCTTGTCTTTCTTGTGACTTCATAGCCTGAAGTGTGTGGCAGGGAGAACGCCCCTAATGGGAATCGTCTCTTGGTCCTGCCGTGTGAAATCCGTTGAAGCTCGAAGCATCGAAGTGATCTTGTCAAGTAAAGGATCTCATTTTACACGCATTAAACCAGATTCCAAAACTCAAGCTCTGAGTCACTCATATCCTAAAATTTACTGACTAGTTCCCTTCTAATAAACCAGTTACGAAATAAATTCTAAAGCCCCATTCTTTCTCATCCAATCGAAACAAAGTTGCTTGAACAAAACTATTTCCTCTCTTTTTTTCCATCTCACATTTTGCTCTCCTTTTAAAAGATGCCAATTTGTTTTCCCTGATCACATTATGCGGTATTTGTTCTTATTTACTGTTGATTCCACAAATACAGCCCATCAAGGCACCGCCTCGATTCGGTCCTTATTTCTGAGAAGTCAATCAGTGAAGAATTTGGGTTCGGCAGTACAGGCAAACCGTAAACCTGCGAAAGCTTTCGTGGAAGCAATTAGTCGAATTTTAATTAATTCAAAGCAAACATTCCATTTGTTGGAGAATTCTTCTATAAGACTACTACCCATGTCACATAAACAACGTTTCAATCGATTGGGTTTGTTTGGGGATAGCAGCATCTTTTGTTTGTTTTAGCTTAGAAAGTGTTGTAATTCTGTTTTTGAATTGTTTTTCATATGTTTTAATTTATTGTCCATCGATGCAACGCCTCTATGAAACAGATAATAATCAATTTGTCAATTATTGCTCCTTGCTGCCGTTATTTATGGTCCGCCGAGAGTGTTTAAAGTACTGTCCACTGGTAGTAACTCCTGCATGTTTACGACCACCATTACAATTGCTCACCCGGCAATCAAATCACTCATACAGCACGTACAGTTCCGTATTGAAAGCATTGTGCACAACGCCCCGCCCGAGAAGGTGTTTTTAATGAGCCAGGTTTTCTGCTGGATGTCTCCAGCCAGTCAGTCAGTCAGGAAAGCTCATCACGTACTTCATCACGCACACCGGACGATCAAAGACGATCGGTGCTTGCCCATTAACGCCAAACAAACGCCCCTTCTGTGTGCTTGTCCAGGAGGAGGGGGAGGAAATTTGCCATAAAGCACCGACGTTCGACAGGCTTGACAAACTTCACTGAAACATCGCTATAATAATGCCAATAATAACGTCATTAAAAATCCTTTCAGCGCCAAATCGAACTTCGAAGCTATTATTCCCTCCCCAGCCGTAATAGACGCACAGACACACACACACGCGCGCGCCATAAAGGCGTAATATTAATTTCATAATTTTATCATTTGATCATTCCTGTCTGTCTGCTCGATTCGTTGTGACGGGATGTTCGATGTGCGGGACACGATTGCGATCGAAACAAAACGGATCGAGCAAAGCACGGCAGACCGCGTCGACCGTTGGTGCGCACCAAAACCCCCTTGTGACCGTACGGAACGGTTTTATGGTTCGGTTCGCTCTCGATTGATTTTTTAACGATCTGCACTGGGCGGCCCTCGTGTGGCGCATATCATCAGCATGGCCAGCAAGCCTTTTTCCGTTCGCAAATGAGTAGTGTCGTAAAAATATTGCTTTATTCCTGCCACGATCAACCGGCGATGATAGGCGGAATGGTTCCGTGAAAAAAAATAAGCAGCCAAAAACACTCGCATTCTCACGCGCTATTTCATGATCTTGCCGATGGTGGTGTCTATGAATGATGTGTGGAATGATTAGAAACTATCAAACTTATCCCTTTTTTTTTTGGGGCGCTATCCCTCTCTAGCCCAGGTTGCAACTGCTTCATGCCTCCCGTATCTTGGAATCTTCCTACGACCACGTTTATGGTCTCTGTGGTTCGATTTACGAGCTAGACATACCCCTGGAATCGCGTTTTCAATCACACGAGTCGTTCGAACGAATCCAAAACGCTTGCACCACCACACATTGGCCGTTTGTGTTTTTTGTTTGGAAGATCGTAAATTAATTTGAAACATAAAACACAAACTATTCCCGGCGAGTTTGATGCAGCATCTACGTTACGAAAAGTTTTTTTTTATGGGGCTGGCGTTTCGCATTCGGTTTGTGGTGGTGTCGGGGTGCCGAAAAAACATTCGGCCCCGACCGTAAAAAGGAGTGAAAATAAAATCCCGCCACTGTCCGGTCCGAAAGAGATGGGGTGGAAAAAATACGTTTTTCTTCTTTATGGGAATTAGTAGGCAAAGAATAACGATAAAACTACCTAATAATGACGACGGTGCAGATGATGATGATGATGATGATGGTGCTGATGAGGATGAAGGCGACGTCGACGACAATGATTATGATACCCCCATTGTCTTCGGGCGACTCTGTTGATGGTTATTCGTAAGCTTATTAGAATATTTATACGGTCGTAAAAGGTGAAGTCGGATCGGATGGGAAGCCTGGCCCAGTCACGTTGGACACCTTCCAAACCGGTGTCGGTTCATACACGGTTTTAGAGTTGGTGATCGAAAATTAAAAGATTACAAAGTATTAACATGATCAGTGGGTATTGTTTTGTATTGTTTGTCGGTTTTTTTCTGATGCACTATTTTTTTTTGGCTTTTTTCGATGCAAAGAGGGAAAATACAACTTTAAAAATGACTGTAATCTTTTATTGATAAGCTATAATGTGAAAGTATTGGTGGTGATTTGTAAAATTCTTGCAATATGCAACAATTGTTTGCAATATAATGAATTAATTGCGGCATTGGTGAGTATTGCGAAGAAACAGATCATAGTTTAAAGAAACTTCAGCGCATTTTACAACAGATGGCGTTATTCGTTCATTGTAGTATTCACCCATGAACATAAACGATTTGAAATGTGTTAATTTCAATTTTTTAGTAGCATATAAATATTTCTTTTTTTTTGGGTAATAATTTATTACATGTAAATAGAACATCAAACATGACAAATATTCTTCTTCTTCTCGACTTCTCGACGCCTTCTAAGGCACGCCGGCCATCGAATGGTTTAGTAGACTTGCTGATATCGCGATAGTTTGGATAGCAAGGTATTACTAAGCAGTTGGTAGTGTAAATCACAGTGGATGTCTACCGCATGAAGTTGATCCAATGAATTGTTTTGTTTTATTGCTCATTAAGAGCTAGCATTCGGGTCTCTGAAATGGGAAGCTCCTTCCCACTAACACCTCTTCCGAACGGTGCAAGATAGTGAAACTAACCAACACTTCTCCAATTACCGGTCAGAAAAATGGTCCACAAAATATGATTCAAGTTAAGCTCATAATTTCCAAGAAAATATTTCCAAAGCAAACTAGCAAACCCATCTTCATTTTCCATGAAAAACTACTAAAATCGTATCACATGTACTGTACATCAATCATAAATATGCTCATCCTTGTGCAAATTTATTAGGCCTTACAAAAAAAAAGGAAATGACCTCAAGAAACCGCCCCAGAAATTTGTCATTGGGATGCGTCTTTGTGCGATGTGTAGCTTAAAGATAAGAACCGCATCTGTTTCGCAGCGGGAGCATACCGTTTTTATCACTGGCACCTATCTCTCTTGCCGAGTGCGACCGCTGTTGCCAAATTTTTCATCCCATCCGAAGACGGTGCAGCAGCACCGAAAAAAGGATTCAAATAAATTCCTGTGCAACACTTGTGCCCCACTCGTGTGTGTTTTGGCTACTAAATCGTTCACCTGAGCTTTGAATTTCAATGCCCATTTTTTGGTTGTTTGTTTGCTTATTTGTTTTTGTTTGTTTGTTTTTCGAACCGAGCGGATTGGGATGGGCTGGCTCGGGTAGCTGATTTATGTGCTACCATTTTACGCCCAACCCTGCCTGTAGCGCTAGCGTCAAACGGGATCTATAAATCGTGGATAGTATGGGGTTGAATTTCGATCCCAACAAAACACCCAGAAGCCACGACGCGAGTCAAGAAACAACGGGTAAATTAGACGGATAAGAAACATAGATATCAATTTAGATAAGCAACGTACGGAGCGCTCTTGCGCGATTTAATTTATTCGAATTCATTAAGCCACCAGGTTTTTCGGCTTCGGCAAGACACTGGGTGTGCGTGTGTGTGTCGCCTACCTCTTAGCTGCATAAATTCGAGCCAGATCGGATCGAGTGTGAGAAGAGAATGTGAGTCCTGGTGTGGATTGAAATTCCAAATAGGAAACTAAAATTCCGACCAAACGCTACATCGATCCCCGAGGTGGTCGCTACGGTTGATAAGAGAGCGAACGAGCCTTATCCGGTCCGTGACTTGGATGAATTGGTGTGGGCGCGAAATGGGCATTTCTGAAATGTTCGCTTCCCATGTGAAAAGCAGGCAGACAAAGAAAAATCTGTTTTTGGGCCGGAAAGTTCGGTTTCGAAAATCCGGAGGCACTTTCGGCGCCAAATTGCTATATCGAGATAAATTTATGTGCCAACCTGGGTTGGAGGCAAGGAGCGTTAATAAGCAGCGGACAGAAAACAAACATGTATTAAATCAACAACCCTGCACCTAGGAGGTGTGGGACATAATGCCGCGCTAGCTCATTAGCCCCGGCGAGCCGTGAGATACGGACGGGACGAAACGGTGTCGACCGATCGGCCGGTCAGTGTCAAAGTGCGATCGATTTAGTATTCTGCGAGCCGGTTTTAGCAACTGGCTGTCGGTTTCGATAACGGCCGCACTCGTTGCTTGCTTCCTCCCGCAAAACCCGGGACATTCACAGACTCACCGAAAGCCGGTTAAATGGTAATTATCTAACGGAAGGTGGCAGCAGCAGCAGCAGCAGCCACCCGGTTCACGGGGAACCGGTTCCGGAACGTTTCGTTTGCTGCGTGCTACGTGTGTTGAGATCAAGCAAGCAGGCCCCGAAACTGGGACGGGGGAAAAAAAAAGGTACAAACTAATTAGTCCGATTGAAAATCGATAGACATGTCATCGCACACCGGTAATGAATCGATCCGTCAAAAACCACCCACCGTGGAGGATGCTAAAGTCGGTGGGCTACTCGGTCTCTTTTTTATCGTCTGCTCTGGTAATCTGGTAATGGTGATCCACACTGGTTGGAAGCGACAAATGGTCACTCGAATGGCCATCTAACGAAGGTAAAGGCAATCTCAATCTCTCACTCACATGCACCGTATTGGGAAGAATAAATGAGCAAATCAATGTGAGCAAAAACAAGACGTTTAGTGTGCGGGACTTTAAGTTGGTGAGTTGGTGAATGCCTGAAAGAGATATTTACTTGTTAGTACACAAGCAAATGATTGTTGGAATAGTGCAATACTGTTACATATTGATAGCTAAGGAAGTGACAGCACTGACAGCTTTTTAAGTTGACAGAACGATGAGATTCTAGCGAAAGTTTCTTGTGCCGGGTTGAGTTCTTGATTGAAGAGCGTTTTATGAGCACCTGACGTTTGCAGCAGTTAGCTTTACAAGACAAATTAGAAACAGCTCGACATTAAATTCAACAGTGTGATATTTTTTATGATTTTGGAGATTATCTGTGACTACTAATAGCCCTCCTTATTCAATTGCTTTACAATCCCTAGAAGTCTTGGACTACCGTTTCTAGCTTTCCTTGACTTCCATCCTTGACTGCCGTTTCAAGATTGGCATCGCAACTGCCTCGACCACCGGGCTTTTTTAATAAACAGTCCTAGCGCCATCTATTTTAAAACACCATGAACTAAAAGTTAGTCTAGCTCTTATTTACTTAAGGACCGTACGAACCTTAGTCTAATTTAAAACTTCAGTTAACTTATTTAATTATTAACTTAGTTAGCTCATGGTATGAAAGTGGTCTTGACAAAACTTTCAAGCTTGAAGATTATCTTAAGAAATGAAAATATTATTTTGATGAAGTTTTGAAATACAGTAGCAAATGAAGTAAAAATTTTACGGATCATTTGCCTAGAATTTTGGCTATTTGAAAGCAATGAAAATGACGATCGCTTAATATTCCTTTCTTATATCAATTTCTAAATGTTATCATTTTCTTCAGTAGTTAATTACCAATCCTTTTCTTCATTTATTCCTCTCTTTCTCCTCTCTG